>NW_026587216.1:40440491-40472962 GCF_907164565.1 Psammomys obesus | reverse complement strand
TCTTTCTTTCTTTCTTTCTTTCTTTCTTTCTTTCTTTCTTTCTTTCTTTCTTTCTTTCTTTCTTTCTTTCTTTCTTTCTTTCTTTCTTTCTTTCTTTCTTTTTTTCTTTCTTTCTTTCTTTCTTTCTTTCTTTCTTTCTTTCTTTCTTTCTTTCTTTCTTTCTTTCTTTCTTTCTTTCTCCACACAGGGTTTCTCTGTGTAGCTTTGGCTATGCTGTACTGGCTTTGTAGACCAGGTTGGCCTTGAACTCACAGAGATCCACCTGCCTCTGCCTCCCTAAGTGCTGGGATTGCAGGCACGTGCCACCACGCCCTGCTTAGTCTGTGTTTCTTTCTAACCACTTATTTATCATACAAGCAAAATGACAGTAGATATTTTACTGATTAAATTCATTATAAATTATTTCTATTTTGCCTTAAGCTGTTTATCAGAGAAATAGAACAATATATAATTATCTTCCTTACAAGCCCCAAATTAGGAAGAATTTTCTTTTCTTTTAGTTTGGATAACATACCTCAATTAATTATTTTTCTGTGGGTGATTGTCTTTGATATTCAAAACAATCTTCCTACTGGGTGAAATAATGATTATGATGCTTTTAAAGGTCTATTTCTTCTTTCTTGTCTCTTTGAGTTTAGTGAAAGTTTGGAAATTTCCTACTCACAGTCTTTGGAGGACGTGCCTGCTGCTGTGCTAGGATAGCAGCCCACAGAAAACTTGTCTGACAGGCAGTTTTGATCCCACATGTTTCTTGTGCAGAATATTCAGCAGACTCTGGAGTCTGTGCTCCTCCTGGCTCTGCTTGCTTACATAGACACTGGGTGTCCCCATTGTGGTCTCTCTCCTAGAACAGATATCCTTCTTCATATTCTCAGAATGCACTCCCTGTTTCTGGCCATGCCTCTACCTAGGAAAAGTCAGAGTGAACTAGTGGGATTCCTCCATCCATGATGATTCTGCTTAGTTTTCTATCCTTTCATCCTCCCAAATCCCACAAAGCTTGAGTCCCGTGGTTCTATGCTCACACTTCTCTGGTGGGAACAGTCACAGTGGAGTAGGTTTGGCCTTTTCTGGGGTCACGAATCCACTTGCATGTCAGTTGGATAAGGGGCCCAGTGTTCAAAGATGATGGCCAGGGACATCAGCTTCTCCCCACAGCGCTTCCAGCAGGGCGGTGAGATAATCACAGGGTTCCTTCCCTGTACAGCGAGGGAGGAAAAGCACCAATGCACGAGCTCACTTCCAGGCTTTGTGTCATGTTTGCTAATGGTCCATTGACTAAAGCAGACGACATGGCCAGGCTCCGATGCAGCGCACAGAGTTAGGCATCTTGTGATGAAAGTGACGAAAGCAATTACATATGAACATGTGCACAACACGCATGTTGTTGTCATTGTTGCTTGTTTTCTGTTACCATTTCCCCCCTGCCCCAAGCCCTGTGGGACCTGAGAAATTACTGGCTTCTATTCCCCACCTCAGATGTGGAAATTGGAGCCCAGAAAAATTGCTTAGCTTAGAATTCTCCAAGGTTCCATTCCATACTCTAATTGTATCTTTCTTTCTTTCCCAGCATAGGAGTCAGGTTCAAAGCACATATTATGGTAACTAAAAACATACTTGAGTGTGTTGTTTTATGGTGGTTAAGGGGCTCCTCCTTCCCAATCAAACCCTGAGGCAAGACTCAGAGCAAACCCTGTGGGTTCCAGGGCCAAGGGCACTGCCAGGGCAGAGCTGTGCCAGCCCAGCTGTGGCCATTTCAGCCCTTTCAAGTTTGGCTTGGATGAATGGGAGGTGGGAATCTGCTTTTATTTCTGGTCTGCTTCCTGCCGATTGTGATTCTTCCGCTGAAGCTCACCTCCATCGTCGTCTGTGGGGCCAGCTTCTACTTTTATAGATGTTTGCTTTTTCAGGGGTGGTGTATGGATACAGCCACATTTTCCAAATACAAATAAACTGGGATGGAAGGTACCCTGGGGAGGCTGGAGCTCGGAATGATGCCCAGGGACACTTTGGAACCCTAGCCTCCTGCCATTTGCCAGGGACTATACCCATCAGGAGGAGCAGGTGGCAGTAATTCTGTGCTTTAAGAAGCTCAAGAGGGGAAGACATTGGGAGGAACGTTCTTTGGGGGAAGGGCAGAACTGTGAATAGGCTGTGATGATGGGGCATATGTGTTTTTTTCACACTTCCCCAAACTCCTGCTATTCAAGTCCTTTATAAAACTTCACCTTGAACAAAGGTCCCTGTACAGTCTCCTTCCCCAGGTGTCCATGTATCCTTACAGCCAGAGCCACCACCAGATAAAGCACCAGAAGGAAAACAAGTTACAGAAAAGAAGGGAACTTTGTGCTTAAGAATGGTGAGGCTCTCCTGTGAATGAAGAGGAGGGGAGGTGATATGCTGGGCTTTGGAGGATGGAGGGTTTAGTCAGGGCTAAACCCAGTCAGGGCTTTTTGCTGGTGGTTACAACCTGCCTCATCTTCGAGCGAACCCCAAATTCCAAGATACAGCCTTTAGACCACATAAAGGGCTCATGCCAGGTAGAAAATGCAAAGGCCTCTGGCTTGGGGTTCCTGAGCTGAGATTAATTTTTCATTTAAGATAATGATGAGGTATTACAGTGGCAGTGGCAGCCATGGTAAAAAAAAAAAAAAAATGGAGGGCAAAGAGAAAAAAAAGAGAAAGCAGAAAAGCAGAAAGGTTAAAACAAATCTTCCCAACATATTACAAACCAGAGCTTTTGAGTAAACATGGAAACTTCCTTTATACCAATGCTGCTTCTGTCAATCAAGATTGAAAACTGGAAAGAAATCACACCCAGGAATGGGCTGCCTTTTCCTGGTGATGCTGGCCAGCAGAAGACCTGCCCCAACAGTGATGCCCAGTATGGGCTGATTTAGTGACTCCTGGTCATGTTTAATGACTGTACCAGGGCCATATAAAATAGGAACTATTGACATCATGGTGACAGTTGTGAGCTACAGTTACCATTATTGATAGGGAAAGGGGACAGTTGAGGTCTTTTTTTGTCAACAGGGACAGAATTAATGATGCAAGGGGAAGAGAACAAGTTGACTGCTGGGTTAAAAAGAAAAAAAGGGTCATTTCCAAGGGACAATTGGAAGCACAAGTTGGTGAAGGATATTTTCTAAGTCTTTTCACAAAAAAGGAAGACAGTTGCAGGTGTATTGGTTTAAAGTTCCTGCAATGAAGAGACAGGGAGGTGTTACAAAGAACTGACTTCGAGAAGGCAAGAATCTTGTGGAAGAGTTTTGGATTTATTACAAGAGGGCTAAAGGGTGAGATATCGTAGAACCATGTCATCCAATTTCTCCATCAGAAATTTCCTCATCTACTCTTCTGAGGGCTGGCTATGATGAAAGTTTAGGAGTAATTTGTGGGACCAATAAGCCCCAGGTCTTATTAGTCTGTATTTTTGCAAATAATAGTGCATTTTCTTTTAATATTCCAATTAATTTGCTGGAGTACCATTGGCCTAATTGCAGGAAATTAGTTTTTCTCAAAAGTTCCCCAGCCAATTCTAAGATAACTTCCTTATTGCATAATTAAAAGTCTCAACCAAGTAAATGCTTTGAGAACAAAGAGACAAGCAGCTTCAAAGGCAAATTCTGGGTTCCTTCCAGAAGGCAGCGACTTTTTGTTACTCTCAAGAGGGAGATTGTTTTGTGAATTTAGCTTTTAAGAAAGCCACGTTGGTCTCTGAAGATACCTTGTGGCAGTGTGAACCACATCATCCCTTCCTACATGCTTGGTTTTTTTTTTTTTTTTTTTTTTTTTTTTACCAGACTCTCATTCTGTTAAAGGGGCTGAGTTTGATCTGGTCCTTGCACTAAGGTAGCAGTGGCTTAATCAGCAGATACTTATTTCTGGCTCTCTCGAAACCCAAGTGGCTTGCTGACTTTGTTGTGCAGTCATTCAAGGCCCCAGATGTCTGAAATCTTGCTGTTGGTTCTGTCAGCAGGGCATAGTCCTGGCTCACACATTTCAAGGTCGCCCATCATCATGTTGTAAGCCAACCAGAGAAAAGGAGAGAGGGTAAGTAGGTAGGCAAGCTTGGAAGTTTTGTATTTAAATTGTTTTACATCCCAGAAGAGACACACATGATTGTCTGTATTGGTTATCGACTTGACAGGATCTAGGATCCCTTTGTAGGCAAGCCTCTGGGCACAGCTGTGCGCGATGATCGAGATTAGGTGAACTGAGTTGGGAAGACCTACCCTAAGGATGATGGCTCCATTCCCTAGGCTGGGGTCCTGGGCGGCACAAAAAGGAAGAAACCCGTGTGAGTATGAGCCTTCATGGTTCTTTGCTTTCTGACTGCAGACGTAACGTGAGCTGTAGGAAGCTCCTATTGCCTTGGCTTGCCGCCATGATGGGCCATACCCTTGACGTGTGAGCCAAAATAAATGCTTCCTCATGTTGCTTGTTTCTGCCAGAGTGTTTTATCACTCAACGGAAAGAGTAGCTAAGAAAGCTCAGAGTCACGTGTAGCTGTAAAGGATGTGGAACATGGAGGTTTTACTCTGAATGGGTATGTATTGAAGAGGGAGGAGGCACACGGTGGGCGAAAAGTAATAGCTTTGGCATGAGCACCTTACACTCAGACAGAACCCCTTTTTATGTAATATGCTAACCCCGCAAAACTGTTATATTATCCCTAGGTTGTTTAGGTTTCAATATCCAGCTTCCACGGACTGTACCTTCCAGGAAGCCAGAGGGTAGAAGAGGCTAAGGGATGTAGAAAGCAGAGGAAGGAAAGTTGGGAAGGATTTAAAAGCAAACCTATCAAGGACAGGCACGTTGTGAAAGTCATGGCGAACTTATCTTGCGGAAGAACACCTACACATCCAAGAAGTGGAAATATTTACTGGATAAGGCCTATGGCAGATGAATGTGTGTCCCAGTAAGTGACTTGGGTTGAAAAGGAAACGAGGGCAGCACTGACTTGGAACTTGTAGCATAGTGGATGGGGAAACAGTTTGTCAGTTGTTTCCTGAAAACTCTCATCCCTCCACCAAAGATACACGCAGGTGAGATATGCCTGTGAGCATATGACCAAACACCAAAAGTTGAGAGAAAATATAAAATTAATACAAGGCTTTCTTTTGTTTGCATATATGTGTATATGTATGTGGTTCATATATGTGCTCACATGAGTGTGTACCTGTATGTTTGTGTGCATGTGTGTAGGCCAGAGGTCAACAACATGTGTCTTCTCAGCTACTCTCTGTCTTACCCTTGGAGACAGGCTCTTCCACAGTTTTGCATTATATTTGTCTCCTATGCTACTATATTAGTTTTATTAGCAACTATGATATGCTAATACCGAAAGCTAACATTACTGAACATTCACATCCTAAGGTCCACACTAAAGGAATCCTATGCTCCATCTCATTTTAACAAATCATTAGTTTAGAAGGAAGAAAACGGAAGAGTAGAGAGACTAAATGTATTATCCTCAGGGCTACCATAACACATTATCACAAACCTGCTGGCTTAAAACTTTGTTGTAGATAAATTTCTTAAAGCTACACTGTGTACTTATTTGGGTCCATTGCTTCCCAGTAGTAATGCCTAGTTGATGATGTATTTTAAATTGCTGTGTATTAAATGTAGTCAATGTCAGGCAATGGATATAGACATGAAACCATCCAGTGTATAACCTTTACCAGACACAATGTGGTGTTGACATTGTCTGTGCTCCTCGTGTCCTTTCCAGTCAGTTTCCCAGAAGAGCAGTCTGTGTGTCTCTGTCTCTCTTGACCTCACTCTGTAGCCCTGACTGCACTGGAATTCACTCTGCAGACCAGGCTGGCTTGGAGCTCACAGAAGTTCACCCGCCTCTACCTCCCAAGTGCTGGGATTACAGATGTGTGCCTGGCCTATATGACTTTCTAAGCCACACAGCAGCCTTTCTCTTCAGCTTACCCTGGGGTTAGCTTCACACCAACGTCCTCGGTTCTGGCTCCTGGTCTCTGTGAGCCATCATACTACTCAGTGCCCACTGGGCTCCAGACTGAACCTCATTTACTTCCATCTTACCACCAGGCCTCGATGTGGGTTGTGGCCTTCCTCTGGAGTGCACCCGTCCCCATGGCCCACTGCCCTGTATTAGATAGGGCTCCTTCCACAAAGCCTGTATCTGGGTCAGCACCCTTGCTGTGAACACCTGTCTCTCCCATTTCTCCTAGTCTTGTTGATGTCATTCTCCACAGCACTATACAACTTAAATACCCCTGGAATAGCAGCTTCCCAAGGCCAGGCAGTGTACACATCTCACCAGTCTTTTTCTCTAGAACATGGTGTTCGTGTTGGCTCAATGCAAGAAGATATGTACTTCTTAATTTTAACCAGTATATAAAGTATTAGTTTCATTATGACATTTAAAAAAAACAAACAAACCACATTGGATTTGGCTAGCTCTCCACCCCATCACTCCTCCTATTCTTCTGTGTCTGTGTCTGTGTGTGTCTGTGTGCGTGCGTTGTGTTGTGCTCTTTTGTGTGTCATGCTGAGCACTGGATCTCAGGTATCTTTCCTCTGTTACTCTGCCCCTTCGGTTTTTGAGATAGGCTCTCCCTGTACCTGAGGCTCATCGTTTGGCGAGGCTGGTTGGCCGGTGAACTTTCGGCACTCCCCTGCTCTTCCCTCTCACCAGTATATGGCTGACAGATCCTCACCCTCTCACCTGGCACTTTAAGTGGGCTCTGGGGATCCGGGAATTCAAACTCAGGTTTTCACACTTGCACAACAGGCACTTTGTGAATGGAGCCACCTCTCCAGCTCTCCAAAGAAGGCCCTTTAAAGGGCTTTCGCGGCAGAGAAGTTTCCCCAAGAGAAGGCAGACATCGGATGGTAGTTTGTGGCTGAGCTTACTGGAGTGCTAGCAAAGAATTCATCATGTAGGTCAGGGGTTAACAAATTCTAACAACTGCAGGGGGCAAGCAGGACCCACAGTGGGTGAAAGGCCAAGGAAGACGCAGAGTTGGCAGCTGCAGAGAGCAGAGGCTAGCAACAGCGCAGCCACCGCACAGTGACAGCTGATTATTGCCAGGTGGGGACATGAGCTCAGAGTTGCCAGACTTTCTGAGTTCTTAAGAGAAGCCAGAAATCTCCCTCTCTCTCTTCCTCTCTCTCTCTCTCTCTCTCTCTCTCTGATCTTTATTGTAAAATGTATCTAAATCATGCTTTTGGAAAACACAGCGTGAGTCAAACAAAAGTCATCTGTGGGCTAGAGTCAGTTCACAGGCTTCTAGTTTTCAGCTTCTGTCACAGGCATCAAAGGCGCCTGAGCTGGGAGTAACAGATGGAAACCCACACTGTAGGAGGGTGCCCTCTGTATATCTTGATAGGACAGGCTTCGGGAAGAGCCCAGCAGAGAGGCTGGCACACTGATTCATGGCTCTCTTCTCTTCAACTCAAGAGAGGACTAAGGTGGCACCTGGAGGAATAAGCCAACATGAACATTCATGTCTTCTGTGGGCAATTTTGTACGATGCAGAGGTTCCCAATCGCATCTTCTATTTTGCCCTGAGCATGTAGGTGGGCAGTGGTCACATATCTGCCATTGGAGTCTGACCTTGAACCTAAGGTGTCTCCTGGGTCTCACTCTCCACTTCATAACTGGCATCTTGCTTTTCTCTGTGGAGACCTTGTAAGGACACTGCCTCCAGTGCTCCGAATAACTAGAGATCTGCCCTGGGAACTTAGATTTTTAGCTGTGAGCTTTTGCTACCTTCTGACACCACTAGACTATTGCTCTTGCTTGGAACACTTTCCACTCCCCATCTAACCTTTTCCAGGTAGCTCCTAGACGGGCCAATGCTCTTGTCATGAGCTCGCATTTCTCTCTCTTCGGTAAGTGGGCCCACTTCCATTTAGTCAGTTCCTGCACCCTTTAGCTTCCTCCTTTCTGGTCTCTGAGGGCATTCTCTGTTGTTTTCATTAGGCTCTCCTGCCTGCCTCCTGATGCTCACCTCTGGCCCACACACCTACTTGTTCTGCCTAGTTCTCCCAGGGAATGCTGTGCTCGGCTCACCAGCCTAGACTCCTCTCAGAGCCTCCAGAAGGCCCTGTCCTCTCATGATGTCCTAGGTTTTTAACAGGAGCCTTCGGTGCCTCCAGATGTGTTGCCAGGGCCTGATAAGAAGTCTCTGCTATCTACCTATTTAGGGAACACAGACTCAAGGACCTGAAGGTGACAATAAAACATAGTAACCTTTGGCTTGCGGGCATCTTACCCACCAGACCATTCTGTAGCTCAGAAAAGCATCTCTGGATGTATTTGAATTAATGCCATTGCCTGCAGAAAAATCTACAAATAAGTGAGTTAGGTCTGAGCTCCAAATAAGACTTGAGTTGAAGCCAAGCCAAGCTTTCCCTGCTTTTCTTCCCCTCTTCCTCTTTCAGAAGTAAAAGCACTCATAAATTTCAAAGCTTTAGTCCACACCTGAAATTAAGAGTACCTGTCTCCCTCCCCCTGAGGGGGGAGCAGCCTTACCAGGCCACAGAAGATGACAATGCAGCCACTCCTGATGAGATCTGATAGACCAAGATCAGAAGGAAGGAGAGGAGGACCTCCCCTATCTGTGGACTTGGGGAGGGACATGCATGAAGAAGGGGGAGGGAGGGTGGGATCGGGAGGGGAGGAGGGAGGGGCTTATGGGGGGATACAAAGTGAATAAAGTGTAATTAATAAAAGTTAAAAAAATAAAAATAAATGAATAAAAAGAGTACCTGTCTCAAATCCCCACGCTCATGTGATTGTGAAAGCCAGGCATTCCATTAGGGATCAGACACACCCAGCCACTGAGTGCATTTGTATCATTGACTCATTTAGAAAAAGTGATTAAAAATGTGTTCTAGGCTTTGCAGATGCCGCTGTCCCCTGTTCCCCTTTGCTGCAGCCATGCTCAGCTGCACTGTGTTCTTCGACATCAAGGTGGATGGCCAGCCCTCGGGCTGAGTCTCCTTCGAGCTGTTTGCAGACTAAGTTCCAAAGATAGCAAAACTTTTGTGCTCTGAGCACTGGAGAGAAAGGGTTTGGATATAAGGGTTCCTCCTTTCAAAGAATTATTCCAGGACTCATGTGCCAGGGTGGTGACTTCACACGCCATAATGGCACTGGCAGCAGGTCCATCTACGGGGAGAAATTTGAGGACGAGAACTTCATCCTGAAGCATACAGATCCCGGCATCTTGTCCATGGCAAATGCTGGAACAAACACAAACATTTCCCAGTTTTTTATCTGCGCTGCCAGGACTGAGGGGCTGGATGGCAAGCATGTGGTCTTTGGAAGGTGAAAGAAGGCACAAACATGGTGGAAGCCACGGAGCGTTTTGGGTCCAGGAATGGCAAGACCAGCAAGAAGATCACAATTTCCGACTGTGGACAACTCTAAACTGACTCTTTTGGCTTGCGGGCATCTTACCCATCAGACCATTCCTTCTGTAGCGCAGAAAAGCACCTTATGCCATCTGTTTATGGTACCCTGTAATGTCTGTTCTCACTGAAGTTCTTTGGGTTCTATATTTTCCTCATTCCCTTCTGAGTCTAGCTGGATTGCAGAGTTAAGTTTATGATCGTGAATAAAAAGTAAATAAGAAAAAAAATGTGTTCTAGCAGGAAGGATTCAGTGACCTGAGATTTCCCTGTTTTTTTTTTTTCTGTTTAAAATTAAATCAAAGCATTCTATTGTACTATTTCATATGTAAATTGTATTACTACACATAAAATAGGCATGATTTAAAGAAAAAAAAGTAAATACGGGAGAGAGAGCTCATGAAAGAGAAATGTCCTGATGAGGGTGTAAACCTGGAGAGTATTCAGGTATCTGCTTTAAATGTCTTACTTGTTTTGTTATCAACATACAGAACCTTCAAGGCAAACAAAAGAAAACATTAAGTTGTTAAAAAGAACTTAACAAGAAGAAAACAATCTGTTTTGAACATATGGGTTGTAGCCACACACTACAATTATTTATTCGCTTATGTGTCTGTACATTGACAACAGAGTGATGGGAGGGGCCTAGAGGAGTTCCTAGGGCCTGGGATCTCGGGGCTGACCGGCCGGCCCCGTGGAGATCTCTTCTCCTCTCGGCATTTGCTAGATGAAACTGGTTGAAGTTAGGGAGAGAAGTTAGCATAATTGGATTGTTCTTTCTTGGCCTAATGACCTCCTTTAACAGACACAAGTCAAATCAAGTTCGTTTTGGTCCTTAATTTATCACAACTCCTGACACCATGGCTACGGAGTACCTTAGCGATGTTTCCGGTGAATTAGGAATGCGACTGGGATAGTGGAGAGCTGATAATGTGGGAAATGATTGAAATGCTTGCACATTTTTGGTGATAGTGTTAATTTAGTCTTGCTCTTTAAGATGGAGTTAAGTCATTTTAACTTCTCAGATCTTAAGATTCGGAGCAACGTGATAGGCGATTCACTTCACCTTCAGCAAACGCAAAAAAATCCAAAGAAAGACTTTGGTATTTTATCAATTAGAGCTCTTTTGGGGGTGTTCCTGTGCTTTTGTCATTTTTAAATTCCCTTGCAGAAGCCTGGCACACAGTGGGCGCTCAGTGCAGTGTAGCGGTTGTCTGGGAAGGAGCACGCCAGCAGTTCTCAGACTAAGCAGTTTCAGTCTCCAGCCCGTATTTCTGTTCAACACAGAGATGAGTTTAGCAGAGACTGAAACCTAGATTTTAGTGTGGATGCCAGGAAAGTCCAAATCAAGGATTACAATAGGACTGTCAGGATGATGCAAAGATCAAGATGCCACTTTCCTATTCTGACATATCAGGGTTAGGGATTATAACACTTGCTCAGGAATAATTCAAATAGCATTTGACTTATTCCTTGTCTAAATAAAACAAAACAGCTTAAAACTTTTTTAACGCTTTGAAAAAATACACACACACACACAGACATATATAAAATTCGTGTTTTAAAGACTTGGATTCTCTGTGTAGCCCTGATTGTCCTGGAATTCACTCTGTAGACCAGGCTGGCCTTGAACTCAGAGGCAGTTGATTCTCCTGCCTCTGCCTCCTCAGTGCTGTGCCCTCATTGCCCAGCTTGAGATATTTTCTTCAAAGCCATATGGATAAAGGAATAATAATACATTAAGGTGTACTTTTAATAGTATTTTTAAAAATTTAAACATTATTTATTTATTGGTGTATGTATGTGTGTGTGTGTGTGTTACAGAAAGATGGAGACAGAGGGGGGTGATGTTGAAAGTTGAAGGTATCAAATCCAGGTCACCAGGCTTGGCAGTAGCTTCCTGCAGCCACGGAGCCATAATGCCTGTGCCAATATTAATGTTTTTTTTTTTTTTAACTTTAAAGATAGAGATTTTCCATCTGGGAGTAAATGAAAAAGCCTAGAGATTGAATATTCTCCACCTGGGATTGGTGACAGTCCATCTAAAAGGACAGCTCGTGAGTGCTGGATGGGTAAGTGTAATTACAGCTGCAGTGGGCTGGAGATTTTCTGATAGGGATATTCACAGCAGGGAGCGAGTGCAAGTAATAAAATAAAAAGTTTCCAAAATGACGATGGCTCAAGTTATTGCATCTCCATGGCGACAGAAGATGCAATATTCACACTCTTATTTACCCTTCCATTTAGCCAAAAATGCATGCCCTTTGCCATGGTAACGCCTGCATGGTGTATGCATGTGTTGTTTCCGACATGCAGCCCCCTGCTCTAAACACAGCAAACACATACCAAGACCTGAGCGTCATGTGAAACCTCTACTCAGTTTACAGTGTTTCGATGGAAAAATACGTCCTGCTGGACCTTGACATCTTTTCTTTCAAGGACTCCTTTTCAATTCCAGTGGCAGAAAACCCAGGCGTCCTCGCTGCTTTTTTCTGCCTCAAAAGTTACAGTGAGAGTGACATGGATGTGTCATCGAAGCGAATGTGGCAGGCGCTTCAGAGTGAGGATAGGACAGGAGGGAGAAGCTTATGATTGACAGAAAGGAAAGGTGCTCCATGGCCGCTTATGCCTGAGTGTGTGGTTCGAGGTAGCAAAGAAGGCAGGCACCCATACCTTCATTCTTTTCTCCAAGGATTTCTTTACTGTGTTAGATGTTGGTCAATATCTGTTGATTTAAAATACTCATGCTGACAGACCCAGCTTCATTTCTAGGAAGCTGCAAGGCTTGGCTCCTGTCACATGATATTGCCTTGTCCAGACCCTGTGTGAGTAGTATTTGGGGATCACAAATCAGAGTTGAGAAGAAGGTGTTTGGATGATGGGTGCTGGTGAATTAGCTTCAGCATCTAGAGACCCCGGAAGTAGACTCTGAATTGTTGCAGGATGGGATTCAAGGTACTAAAACGGTAAGACCTCAGGAGAATGATCAGGTAACTTAAGAAATGTTGATCATGCAGCTTTCTTGAGATACCTACCGGCTTATAAAAAATAAATTTCACAAATTCTGTCTGTGGCTTCCCAGGTTTTCAGTTCTCTAATGTGCCCTGTTGTTGGCTTGGGGTCTAGCTCGAAGCAAAGGTTCCGCTCTGAGTCTCCATTCCATCCTCTCTTGAGTTCTGCACACCAGCATCCTTCCCAAGTGCTCATTTCTGGGGTGATCAATGTGTCTGCATGAGAGGGCAAAATTTCATTGTTACCAGTATTTTCCATACTTATTTTGGCACTTCTCCTTGCTATTTTTTCTTTTATTTCTAGTTTAATGGTCACTATAATTAGCCATCTGTGACCTAGATAATCTTACAGAAAGGTCAAAGAGCCCTATCTGAGAGCAGGACCATCATGTTCTATTCCCAGCTTCCACTCCTCCCGAGAGACAGGAACTTCTGGCTACTTAGTCATAGCTCTCAGGCAAGGTACTGTGGAAGTGTTAAATGTGCTCCCAAAACCCAAATGTGGGTCTACATAGAAAACTTAACTTTTGTTTAAGCAAGGTCTGGTGGTTACCTAGAGTGCCTTCCTTCTAGGTCTTGACTCACTCGGCATCATATGTGGCAATGCTGTTGGAAGCAGAAAGTGGAGGTGGAGTGGCTCACGCTGGTTCTTCTATACTGCAGAACAGAAATGAGGTACATGGCTTCCACCCTGAGCTCAGTGGCCAGAACCAGCCATGCGGTCCACTCATCAGCCAAGGACCTGGGAAAGCTGGTGAGGCTCATGAGTCAACACTGAGTAGTAAAACTCCTCTTGTATTATGAGCTCTCCGGTAGTTGGCAGGCTTGGACTTGTGGTTCTGAGAATAAAATGGGGGTGGGGTGAAGGCAAAGTCAAGATGAAACCTACAGACATCTTCATTAGAGCAGGAGGAAGATTTTGTGTCACTTCCATTTTGGGAGGCAGGCAGTCTGACAATGGGACAGAGTAGCTTGAGGTTGACTTCAGTCCATTCCTGCTGCATGTCATTCCATCAGTTCAAAGTGGGAATAGCTCAAGATGGAAAAAGGCCAGTGCTGGAGGATTCTTGACTATTGCAAGTCCTCATTCACTGAATACTAAAGCATCTATTGATCCATTGTCTCAGAGGCCCCGCTTGTGTTCCTGGCACTGTAGACTTCCCTCAGTGTAAACAACATGCTTTTTGCTGACTATATGGTATGCTGTATCATTAGAAAATTTAGGTAATCCTAGAGATCCTGCAGTTCCCGAAGACACTGAACTGTATCCAATTATAAAAATCAACCTCTCAAGTTGCTCTTGCTGCTCCGGCATACTGATTAAAAGAGGGGTAGTTATAACAATGGAATGGTGAAGGTCTTCCCTAGAGATTCAGCATGAGGCAGAGGCCAAGGAAATGGGAAACATTGGCCAGTATCAACAGCCTTCTGTGCTGGCCCAGAGAAGGCCACTCTGTATTGTTGGTCCTGAGGGTGAGAAGTGGTGGGCACACCAGCCAGATTTCTGTCATTTTTTTTTGCTGGGGCAACTGTGTTCTTAGAAATTGAAAGTTGGCACGAGAAGATGGGCTTAAAGCCACAGCATTCATGTGAAACTGGCTGTGACGTGGAGGATGGAGACAGGCAGAGCCTTTGAGCTCATGAGCCAGCCAGTCCAGCCTAATCAGTGAGGTCAGGGTTCAGCGAAAGACCATGCCTCAAAAAACAAGGTGGAAACTCCTTGAGGAAGATTCTTGGTGTCAACCTATGGACTTTGCATATAAGTACATACATGTACATGCTTACCTACTCACATGTTCACATGAAAATAAGTACACACAGATGCTTGTATGTGCACACACACACAAAGTTGGAGACTACATCTAGTCAGTGTGTCTTTAGATGGAAGAAATGAATTCTGATCAAGGTTGAGTAGGAAAGACAACGGTGGTTTCCTGTTCAGGGAAGAAGTGCGGTGTTGTAGCAAACAGCCTTCTCAGAATCCTAGCACTCATTTATCAGTCACACTAGGGGCTCCATTCTTTGATTCTCATGACAGCTCTGACGTACAAGACCAGGCAAAACCAGAACAATTACACAGAACAGCAAATTTTCCTTTCTGTCCTTAAAAAAAAAAAAATCTATAATATTTTACCAGGGTGACTGAATCAGGCAGGAAAATAACCAGGTCTTTGGGGATCTTATGCTGTCTCTGAACTGATGCTACTTTCCAGAGACCCAAAGTCCAGTCACAGTAGATGGTGAGATAATCAGTGGAGACACTGAGGTCTCTCCCCAGGTGGGCAGTGGGTCTCTGAACCCATCTCCTAGTGATCTACTTGCCTCCGGAATGAGTATTGGGAATGGCACTCAGAAACTGGGAGAATGTCTGTCCTGGGGAACCCTTCCGGACTTCCTGACATGCCCACCCCAACTCCTGCTCTCCCCAAGATCAAGTACCCCCTCATTGTGCGTTTACTGCGCCACTTATTTCTCTTACGAAAATACACACTTTAAAAAAATAATTTTCATGCATTTCCCATATGAGAGAAGCAAGTGTGTGTGTGGCCTTTATGCTCACACCTCCGGCATCTCGATTAGTGGCTAAGTAGGTAATGAATAATTGAAGCATAATGACACACATCAGTGAATAAGACGATGCGGCTCAGGAACATTATGACATTGAGCTGACAGTGGCAGAGCCAGGCCTTGGACCATGGTCTCAATTTCAAGTTTAGAATTGCTTTTTATAATATGATGCCCTTGCCCTTCACTGTTGACTTTGCTGGGACTTTTTTTTTTTTTATTTTTTTTTTTGCCTAGATTACTTATAAAGCCTAATGCAATTTAAATCTCAGTGAAGTAGTTGTTTAGGAAATAAAGACAGGAAAATAAATGTAAAAACAGGCGGTATATGTTTGTTTTGGGTGGTGTGCATGTTAAGTATGTGTTGTACCACTGAACTACACCCCTAGCTCTTGATTTGCAATTTTATTTGTCATGTGTTGAATCCCTGGACTATGAAGAGGGGCTGTGCCCTCTGTGTAGTGACTACTTTAGTCACTGCCCTGAGTCTGGTCTTTGCTAACATCACTTTGATCTGAGAAAGTGTTATTGCCAGCACGAATGGTGAAGAATGTAGATGTCTGTGCATTTTCGTCAGTACCAAAATGACACTCAGGAGAGAATGCTTTATAATTTGCAGGGCATATAAAAGTAACTTAAAAAATACACTAAAACTTGAAAAGTAAGTCTGAAAAGAACACAGGCAAGAATTATCAGTCACCTGGGGTGGGGGTTGGGTCAAGAGGCAGCTATTGTCTTCTCTTCTCTTGTGGAAAACATTACATCAGATGGCTGTTATTAATGAAGGCAGTGGCTGAGGCTTGGTTGGAATACTGCTCCTTGGGAGAGCATTTGCTGTGTGCTAATCTCTTGAAGCCATCACTTTTCTCTACAGTGGAAGCAAATCTGGAGTGAAAAGCATAAAAACTTAGCGTCTTTCTTGATGGAACTTGGGTGTTGTGTAACTTGGGCTGAGGTTTTTATTGTTTCTTTTAGGAGTGCGCCAACACATCCCTGGACAGTTCAGAGGGTGGGAAATACAGCTGGTCATTCCTGCCTTTTCTTACTTCAGCCATAGTCCAAACTCCTCTTCCTATCTCACTTAAACTAGACCAGTAAGCTACTCTGGGTCAATGCCACCGAGAGGGTCTTCGTTATGCTATTAGTCTGCTTGGCCTCTTGGACGCTGAGAACTGATTTTCTTTATGGGACTGCCACAGGATTGAACTCCTTACCCATAATAAGCTCCTCCTTATTTATAGAATAAGAAAAATTGATTGCTCCACATAAAAGCATCCCCACTTGAAGCTTGAGAAGAGATGGTGTTGTTACAGTCAGACTTCACACTGTGTTCTCTCATGGCTGCTTGCACACAGCACAACTATGTCACGGATTGGCAGGAACTAGAGATAATGGTATAGAATGTATGACTCTTTGATGTTCATAGTGAAACAGGGTTCTGTGAATGAAATTGGACCTTACAGAGGATCAGTTCTAACTTCTCACTGTTGTGCTCTGTCATTTCCTCCTTGACTGCCTTCTATAGACACAGAGACAAGTCCAGAGAAGTCAAAGCTTGCTCACATGCACAGTCAACTGGAAGCAGATTTGTGAACATGTGTCCAGTCTACTTCAAATGCAACTGCCCATTCTATAGCTCTCCCATGCTTACTCCCAAGCCATAGTTCTAGAGCATTTACGGACCACTATGATCATCTGATGGAAGTTCTCTGTTCTTGTCTCACAAAATACGGAGCCTCTGAGTGCAGAAAAAGTTCTGTGAATTCTGGAAATCCCTATAACCCACCCTTCTGTCTCTGTATTTCTACTATTGGCATTGAGTGAATGCTATAAATGACTCTGAGGATAATCTTAGGCATTTTAGAGTCAGTCCCCTTTAAGGGTCATGGACTTCAGAGGCAATTTTCCCTCAGGTGACCAGTACACTGTTGCTGTGTTATACAGAGAATGTGAGAACACAACAGTCAGGACAAAAATTGTGCCCTTTCATTGAAATTTGTGTTAAAATTCCCCTCCCCATGTCGGCTGAGGGCTTTTACTGTCCAGGAGACTCCTTCTGCTGGCCTGTCTCATCACAATCTGTTTAATATCATCAAGAATGTGGAGAAGATGACGTCCCCAGTTGACAAACATTACATAGGAATGTGGCCTTGTGCCTCCTGGTCCATTCACCAGTAAATGGCCGTGAGAATTTACTGCCCATTACATAGAAATCAACTCAAGATCTTTCTATTGAAGTCAGAATAAAAACCCAAACTCCCTGAGAAGGCATTCAAGACCAGCAAGTATGGTCTGGCCCCTGCTTACCCTTAGCTTGTCTTCCCCCTTCACTTCTTTTGTTACATTTCAGCTCACTACCCATATTTTTAACTCCTTCACATGCTCCAAATTTTACCATCTTCTGCCACTGCACTTGTGCCTCTTTGTACTGAAATCACTATTGCACAGCGTCTGTATGGTTACTTATGTCAGAAACCAAATGTCTTGTCTTCTCTGAGTGACCCCTTCATCACTTGACGCAGCACATATTTTAGACTCAGTTCTGGAGCCTTTCACTGTATTGGGTGTATAAGTTAGGGTTCGAGAAAGTAACAGAACTGATAAAGTGTGTGTGTGTGTCTCTGTGTGTGTCTGTGATATATATTAGAGTGGTTTACAGGCAGTGTTCTAAAGTAGTCTACCAATGGCTGTTGACAACAGGTTTGCCAAGAATCTAGCAGTTGTTTAGGCCATGAGGCTGGATGTCTTAGCAGTCCCAATCTGGTGCTGGAGTCCTGGAAGATTCCAGGGGCATTGCTGGTCTTCAGTCTACGTGGGGATTCTAAAGAATTTCCAGCTTCTAAAACCATGAAAGAATGCCTCAGCGGCACAATATGAACTTGATAGCAAGGATGAGGGCAAGCAGGCAAAGAGCAGTTTTTCTTCCAGGTTCTTTTATGTGGATTTCCATCAGAAGGTAAGGCCCAAAGTTAGGGCAGGTGCTCCTGCTTCATATAATTAGACTCAGAACCTGCCCCCTGCCCTCCCACCCAGGCTTGCGTAGCTTGGGTTTTAGATGTTTCCAGATGTAGTCAGGTTGATAACTATGATTTACCGCCACACCACATGCGTAAGTTCTATGTTCCATTTATCACCTGCCTTATTTTGGTACAAATAAGCTGGCTGTGGTTGTTTTATTCTACTCAGGATATCACAAATGGGTGAGAGTAGGTCTTTGAGTTTTGACAGCGCTGTACTCTTGAGTGCCAAAGCCTTATGGTGCAAGTCCGGAGATCTAGAGCCTTTCTGGAAGACAGAGCCTTGCAGCGCTCATGCGCAACTTCCAAGTGCTCTGGTGTGTCCTGCTCATCGTGAAGGCCATCTTCTGCAATCCCGGGGCCACCATGCAAATCAGAGAAACACGAGTTTGTTTGGTCACCAGATTCTGTTCCAAGTTCCTCACTTGTTTCATTTACAGCAAAATTACCATGGCCAGAATCACAGATTGCAATTACTTATTGTCTCTCTTTTAGTCTGCAGTGGATCACCAATATATCCTTGACTTTCATGACCTTGAGGTTTCTGGAAATTAAAGACCACATAGTTGATAGAACATCTATCAGTTAAGCTTTTTCTAGTATTTCTTGATCATCCATCCATCTATCTATCTATCTATCTATCTATCTATCTATCTATCTATCTATCTATCTGTCTGTCTGTCTGTCTGTCTGTCTGTCTGTCTGTCTATCTATCTCTATCATCTACAGGACTATCACAGAGGTGGTGATAACAGAAGTGTTCTTTGCATCATATCATATCAGTTGACATGTGATTTCAAATCTCTCCATGATTAACATTGTTTTCTTTGTCAACTTCATCCGGTGTAAAGTTATTCTTTACTCTTTCTAATTAATGTTGGTGCAGGAGAAATACTTCAAAGCTATGAAAATATATGGTTCCTTGGGGGAACATTCATTCTTCATGAATTTATGTCTATATGAAGTGATGGATTAAAACGTTATGTTTAAAATTATTTTGTCTGTGAAAATTGTCCCTAATTTGGGCTGTGGGAATTCATCCAGGCTGCTTCTGTGCTCCTTTCATGTGTCCCCTGAAGCAGAAGTTTCTGGATTCAGTTTGGTCAAGTGATGTTTTGCTGTAGGTTAGTTTGTGAGAGGGTACAGATGTTTTGCTCTTTCATGCGAGGGGCATGACTTTGGCCGGCTGAGAACATTCATGGGTGGACTTTGAGGAGGGGACATATAGAGTGGTCCACGTGTAGTGAGACAGTACTTTTTGGATCAACATCGCTGCGCTGGTCTTTGTGCTCTGACACTTGACTTGGCAGAGAGAAATGTTCCAAATAGCTCCTCCAGGCAATCCAACTGAGCCTTGCAGCTTTCATTGACTTCGTGTTGCTGCCTGGTGTTGGCCTTTGGACTGGACTGCTGTAATCCTGATGACAGACTCTGGTAATCCCCTAAAGACCCATCAACCCTCATTAGCAGGAAGTAGATAAAGGAGGACTACAACCCTTCCCCTACACCCCTGCGGGTGGTGGGTGTTGTTTGGAAGAGGTAAAGGTGCTTAAGAACCCTGAATAAAGTAGGTTTGGTGGAAATCTAAGCCTACAGTGCCCATTGTTCTTTGCATAGAGCCTTGTCTACTAGCATGACCAGGTGTTACAGGCTTATCTTAAATATCCCCTAGTCCAGTCTTTTTTTTTTTTTTTTTTTTTTTTTTTTTTTTTTTTTTTTTTTTTTTGAGAGTCTCTAGTTTCACAGGGGAGCATAGTATTATCAAGTCAGAATCTGGATGTGCTCAGTTTTACCTAGTATTATGCCTGCCTACAGGCACTCTTAGTGTATATAGCTAGATAATAAGTATGTATATGTCATACATGCAAGCATACACATATACAACAGATATGTACCAATATGTGTGTAAGCAAACAAGTGTGTGAGCCTATACGTATGTCTACACAGACTACCCTATGTGTGAACTCCCTTTTCCCTCAGCCTGACTTCTGACTCTGCAGGCTGGGCTGCTCCCTTACAGGGAGAGGTCTCTCATTCGGCTTGATGTATTGATATATTTTTCATTTCTGCAATGATCCTTTTGTTTCTATTCTAGAGTTCACGGCATCTTTTGCATCCATAAACATTTCAAGGACAGATATAGTTGAATGAAAATCCACTCAAGATTTACAAATAGCTTCAGTTAATGGTGTTAGGGATTGAATCTGCGGCCTTAGTTCTTGTGTAGCGCAGGTGCACAAGTGATAGGGTGCACAGACAACCTTTGCTTGTGCTCTTAGCCTCTTCACCTTGCTTGAGACAGGGTCTCTCTATTGCTATGTAAGCCCAGCCTGCTGGCCTGTGAGCTTCCAGAGACACCCCTGTCTCTACTTCCTGCATTCCTACAGATGTGTACTGAGATGACAAGGCCTTATGCTGCTGCCTCCAGCTTTTATGTCGGTTCTGTGGATGGAAACTGTGGTCCTCAGGCTATGTCACGCTGAGGCATCTCCTCAGCCCCCTTTTCAATTTTTAATAGCTCTGATCTTTCATTTATATGAGCATCCTAAAGTAATAGTTATTATTTCTATTGTTATTATTAGAAATTCTTCCACGAAGTTTATTTTGTCTGGAGTGAATTTATATTCAAACTTGTCAAAAGTTTTTGGTATAAGAAGTCTGGTATTTTGGGTTGAGGGTTTAAGCGGGGTATTATGTTGACTTGTTTTCTGTGTTTTTGCCCACCTGCTTTCTGTACCATTTTGTCTTTTATCTCTGAGCTGCCAGGCCTTGACACTGAGATCTGATGGCGAATTGAGTTTAACATGAAGATCTGAGTCTTTGCATGCATCCTTTTGGTTTATGACTTCTTATGAAGATTAGCACTTCTCGCCAGGTCAGTAACCATTTCTTTTCTAGCTCCTTCCCATCCAGATGACCCCACTTTTATGGATTTATCATTCACAACTATAGGAACTGTTTGGCACATGAAGAACATGTATTTCTGCTTTGCTTCTGGAAGCTTCTGGTTACCATTGATCTTTACACCGGGTTTGCTCATCTATAGTGCCAACGTTGATTTTTATTTTTTGCAAATATTTTGAACCTGGATATGTCACCTGGATTCACTCTTTTCTATCTTGTCTATGATTTAGGAGAAATTAGAATAGCTTATTACATTGAGTCTGTTACATTTCTCTCTCCAGATGGCATTGTGATAAATAATTGTCCCTATATTTTCTTCTCTTTCTCATTTCTCCCATCTTTCCTCAAGGAGGTGCAATGTGGTTCACAGATCTGAATGTTGAGAGCCATGGCAAGGGTCCTGAAGCCTTGCTTCCTTTTGATTTTTTGTACCTTTTGATTTAAAAAAAAATTCTTGCTTTCTTAAAAAGGTTGGCTAATGCAACACAAAAGGCTTGGATTTTCCACAATTCTCTTGTTTCTATTATGAATTTTAAACATTTGTGGAACAGTTAAAAACTGAGCATTAAGAGGCAGGGCACATATTTAATCCCAGCACTCTAGAGGCAGAGGCATGAGAATTTCTGTGAGTTCCAGGCCAGCCTGAATTTTCCAAGCTAGCCATGGGGCTACATAATAAGATTCTGTATAGAAAACCAAATGCAAACCCAAACCAATCAAACAGGAAAACCAACCCCCAACAAGCAACAGTCACAAAAGCCCTGAGCATTGACAAAAATGTTTATCCTGCCTCTCTAAAAAGGCAGCACCAACCACCAGGAGGAATTCTGTGAATGCTAAAAACATTGGGTGGGGGAGGGGCTCGCTTTGCCGCGTCACTGAACTCAGATATATGGGGCGTTCTGATTGTAGTTTGGCAGTGTGTAGTATTGAAGTCCCTAGAAAATGCATACTCTGGTAAAGCAATTTCACTCTAATACGTTCATCACAGCATACTTTAAAATAGAGAAAAATTAGAAGTTATCTAAAGGCAAACCAGCTGAGGACTGGCTATATCAACGTTTAGCATAGCATACAATGCAATGATAACCTTTAACTTTAGTTAATATCAGGAGATGTTATCATCACAATTTTTTTTGTGTGTGTTTAAATGTATACAATTCTCTGGGTAGAAGAGTTTGGAGACAGACACCTTTGCAACCAACACCACAATGCATATGGTTAAATCTACCCACTACTCCTTAAAGTTGCCACCCCCTCCTCCTCATGATTATTATTATTTACTGTGACATAAACAATTAATGTAAGTGATACCATACCATACATTTTAAAATTGAAGGTCGCTAACCATAGACAGCGTGCTATCTGGTGGCTCTCGATGACTCATGTATCTTGTACAACAGAAGTTCTATGCCTGTTGACCAGTTATTTTCTACATTTTTAAGTGAGGGAAAAGATATTGTGAAGCTTCATGGATAGAGCCATATCATTTCATAAATTGTTAAAATGATGCATTTCTATCTAGACAGAGTGAGAAATCTACATATTAAGATGGCATTTCTGGGCTGTATAAGTATGAATATTTCTTATTCTTTGTCCTCATAATTGGTGTTTTCAGAATGTATAACAGGGGGATAATAACAAAAGGTTTAGTTGTATTCTCCTTTGCCAATGGCTATAAAATGATGGGAAGAATTGAGGCGCAGAGAAACTCAACATCTTTGGAAGTCTCAAAGGAGTAAGATAAGGACCTTTTTGGCTAAATAAAAGAGAAGCTTGTCAGTTTCATAAGGTCCCATTTATTGATTGGTGTTCTTAGAGCCTGTGCTGTTGGTATTCTGTTCAGGAAGTTGTCTCCTGTACCAATGAGTTCTAGGGTCTTCTCCACTTTTTCTTCTAACCGATTTAATGTGTCTGGTTTTATGTTGAGGTCTTTGATCCAATTGGACTTTAGTTTTGTTCAGGGTGATAAGTATAGATCTATTTGCATTTTTCTAGCATGTAGACATCCAGTTAGACCAGCACCATTTGTTGAAGATGCTGTCTTTTTTCCATTGTAAGGTTTTGGCATCTTTGTCAAAGATCAGGTGTCCATAAGTGTGTGGGTTTATTTCTGGGTCTTCTATTTGGTTCCATTGATCCACCTTTCTGTTTCTATGAATGCAGTACCATGCAGTTTTTATAACTGTTGCTCTATAGTACAGCTTGAGATCAGGGATGGAGATACCTCCAGAAGATCTTTTATTGTAGAGGATTGTTTTAGCAATTCTGGGCTTCTTGTTATTCCATATGAAGTTGAGAATGTTTCTTTCCAGGTCTGTAACGAATAGTGTTGGCAATTTGATGGGACTTGCATTGAATCTGTAGATTGCTTTTGGTAAGATGGCCATTTTTACTATGTTAATCCTGCCAAGCAAAGCAAAGGACACCATCATCAAAATAAAATGAATGCCTACAGATTGGGGAAGAATCTTCACCAACCCTTTATCTGACAGAGGGCTAATATCCAGTATATATAAAGAACTAAAGAAGCTGAAAAGCAATAAACCAAGTAATCTAATTAAAAAATGGGGAACAGAGCTAAACAGAGAATTCTCGATAGAGGAATATTGAATGGCAGAGAAATGCTTAAAGAAATGTTCAACCTCGTTAGCCATCAGGGAAATGCAAATTAAAACCACCCTGAGATTTCACCTTACACCCATCAGAATGGCCAAGATGAAAAACTCAAGTGACAACACATGCTGGAGAGGTTGTGGAGAAAGGGAAAGCCTCCTCCACTGCTGGTGGAAATGTAAAATTGTACAACCACTCTGGAAATCAATCTGGTGCTTTCTCAGACAATCAGGAATAGCGCTTCCTCAAGACCCAGCCATACCACTTTTAGGCATATATCCAAAAGAGCTCAAGTATACCATAAGGGCATTTGCTCAACCATGTTTATAGCAGCTTTATTTGTAATAGCTAGAAGCTGGAAACAACCCAGGTGCCCCTCAACTGAAGAATGGATATAGAAATTGTGGTACATCTACACAATGGAATATTACTCAGCAATGAAAAATAAGGAAATCATGAAATTTTCAGGTAAATGGTGGGACCTGGAAAGGATCATCCTAAGTGAGCTGTCCCAGAAACAGAAAGACACACATGGTATATACTCACTCGTATGAACATATAATATAGGATAAACCTACTAAAATCTGTACATCTAAAGAAACTAATCAAGAAAGGGGGCCCTGACTAAAATGCTCAATCCCCATCCTGAAAGGCAAAGAGGATGGAAATCAGAAGAAGAAAATAGGAAACAAGTTAGGAACCTGCCACAGAGGGCCTCTGAAAGGCTCTGCCCTGCAGACTATCAAAGCAGATGCTGAGCCTGATGGCCAACTGTTGGGCAGAGTGCATGGAATCTTATGAAAGAAGTGGGAAACAGTAAGATCTGGAGAGGACAGGAACTCCACAAGGAGAGCAACAGAACCAGAAAATTTGAACACAGGAGTCTTTCCAGAGACTCATACTCCAACCAAGTATCATGCATGGAGATAACCTAGAACCCCTGCACAGATGTAGCCCATGGCAGTTCAGTGTCCAAGTGGGTTCCATAGTAATGGGAAGAGGGACTGCCTCTTACATGAACTGATTGGCCTGCTCTTTGATCACCTCCCCCTGAGGGGGGAGCAGCCTTACCAGGCCACAGAAGATGACAATGCAGCCATTCCTAATGAGATCTGATAGACTAAGATCAGATGGAAGGAGAGGGAGACCTCCTTGATCAGTGGACTTGGGGAGGGGCATGCGTGTAGAAGGAGGAGGGAATGTGTGATTAGGAGGGGAGGAAGGAGGGGTTTATGGGGGGGATACAAAGTGAATAAAGTGTAATTATTAAAAAATAAAAACAAATTTTAATAAAAAGAGATATGTATATTATTAAAAAAAGAGAGAGAGAAGCTTGAATCCCAGCTGAACGAGTTTTCGATTTCCTTCATCACTTGTTCTGCCTGGTTTTGTACAGCTTGTCATAAGCAAAAACACATCAGAGAATATGGAAGTTTTCTGTTCCTTATGAGACAATGAATTCTTTTGACTTTCCTGTACAGCGAATGCTTATGTATGCTAGTTACTATCCCCCATGTGTGTATGCATGTGTGTGTGGAAGGGTACTTGCCTATGTGCCCATATGCGGAGGCCAAAGGTTATCAGGTGTCTTTCCTTTATTGCTCACCACTTTCATTTTGGACATAGGTTCTCCTCATGAACCTGCTGCTCATTGTTTTAGTCTGATTGCCTGGCCAGGGAGATAGAGGCCTGGTAGAATTTATCTCCTGGACATTCACTTTTGTATGTGACTTTTAGGTGTATGCTGGTGATCTGAATTCAGGTCCTGGTGTTTGCCAAGCAAGCACTTTACTCACTGAGCACCTCCCAGCTCACCCCCACTTTATCATTTCTAACAGCATAAAAATTGGTCTGACCCCCAAAGATAGCAGTATTTCCTTATACTCATTATCTTGTCTGACGAGACTGGAGGAGCAGCCATCTCTGTTAAAATGAAGCACAAGCCCCAGAATGGTTCATTAAGGGGTTTTAGAAGTCCAGTTTGATGCTGTTTATTACTGTTTTCGAAACAAAAGGAACAAACATAACAAGCACCCGGACACTGTCAGGTCCAGAGTCAGGTGAGAACTTACGCCCCTCTGCTGCGCAGGCAGGTGGAGCTGACCTCAGATGGCACAACTTGTTCTGTGTGCACACATATTCAGGGATTATGGCAGAGAATCAGTGGATGTCTCATAATTGAACTTGAAAGTTGGCACTTAGTGTTTTAAAACTGTTGTACCAAGATGTGACCGATGCATAAAAAGTTGCCGCGATTGAATGTCCCTGCTGGACGAGTCTGGAGACAAGTACCTGTGACATGAGGCCATCCCCGCCAGCAAAGCCACAAACATGTCAATAATCTCTCAAAGGTTCCTCCTCCCCTCTGTGCTGTGTTTATCATTATTTATCCGTGTGGCAGCATCTCTTAGTGTCGGGTTTATCCCACTGGCAGATTTGAATTACGGTCCCACCCCACACAACAGCGCACTGCACATATGATCGTCTGCAGCCTAAGCATCCAGGAGGATATACCATGTGGGGTTGGGAACTCCACTCTGGGATGATCGTACAACGACGAACCCACCTAACGGCGCATTTCTCAGACGATGTTCTTGTGGTTAGGCAATGTGTGGCTCTGCACAGCAGTGTTAGTGTAAGAACAGTGCTGTGGGGTTGATGGAGAGGGCTCATTAAGCTCATGCAACTCAGCTGTGTACCCCTTGGCAATTGCCAATTCTCTTTACCCTCAGCACCTACCAATCGTCATACTTTCTGCTTATGCCTTAGATTATTTCATTGTAAACATTTTGCCCTTCATAGAGAACGATACTTTCTTAGCCATATTCTAGACAGACGCTAAGGCTTACCTTCTTTACATCCTTCAGAGGAGAGATAAGAGTGTCAACAGCTTTTGGGGACATATTTCTGAAAAGTACAAGGAAATGCCTGTTTGCCTTACATGGCAAGCAGCTTAAACACCACATTGCAACTTTATTTAAGCGTATATATGTATTTGTTTTCAAGACCTTTCAAATACCGAAGGGTAAACCCAATCTTAGCACAGAATCTGTAACTTTGTAAACACAATTCATATATGAGCATTAAGACATGCATGTATAATAATCTCTGAGGAATAATTGCCCCCCTCAACCTGACAGCCCTCATTTAGCTCTAGCTTGGTGTGATGGGTT
The DNA here is from genome assembly GCF_907164565.1 of Psammomys obesus. NCBI lineage: Eukaryota > Metazoa > Chordata > Mammalia > Rodentia > Muridae > Psammomys > Psammomys obesus. The sequence goes on along the minus strand of NW_026587216.1, from coordinate 40,446,274 downwards.
CCTTTTCCCTCCTAGCCTTTTCTTCCGGCCAGGCACGCATATGGGTAACTGAAATAGCATAAATTCCAGAGGAGCGGGATCCAAATTTGTGAGCTTATTCTTTATGCTTATTAATTCTATTGCCCCACACAGGTGGAAATGCGGTTTTGCGAGATGCTGGGCCCTGAATTTTCCTTATGAATTGCAAGGATGGAAACATGTGCTAAATAACTCTGAGCGGACCCACTACATAAACTCCTAACACTCAATAGCTCTTACGTTTTCATAATGGCCTTCTTACCTTTGGTGGTCTTGCCAGTAGGCTTCAGTAATTGTACTTTGGGATTCTGTCATATGGTGGAAGCATGAAATAATACTTCCTTATGATTTCTCAAATGAGTTAATACCTGAGAGTTGTCCTTGCTACGCTTCACTCATTAAACTGCATTTCTTTGTCTCTTAGCTTACATTAAGTGTATTTAAGATGACAAAAGAGGTTCTGAGGAGAATAAGAAAATGCAGTGGAGTGAGATTTAAGAAAGCACTTACTGGACATCAAATCCACCTCCAAGCTGATGGCAGGAATTGAGGTGGTAGCTGAGTTTGGTAAATGAGAAGTGGTCCTCAACAGAACTCCAGCTGCTGGAGGTGAAGCCATAAACATATGTGTTAAAGAAACTGGAAAAACTGGGCCATGGAGACAAGTGGCAGGCTAATGAGGCTTTCAAAATGGATGGCTCAAGCAGAGTGCTGTGCCTTTAAATGCAGCACTAAATCAATTAGAACACACACATATTCATTTAGCTGTGGTGGCCCTTTCTAGCTTGCTGGTTCAGAATATTGGTTCATTTGTTAAAACTTTTCCCAGTGGTGTAATTTTGAATGAGTTATATATCTTGGTGGCTTTGTCATCTGGTGAATTGGGATGACAGAAGTCTATTTTTTGAAATGTTGTTAGATAGCTAAATGAAATAATTATTACAAAGACCACAAAAACATGACGGCTGGATTCAGTGCTATTAATTTATGGATGCTTCTCTTTCTATACACATTTGAAAATCAGTTTTTAGTTGACACAATAATTGTGCCTGTTTTTTATGTGTTATGATATGTGATCATCAAATTAGGGTAACTGATAGCTGTCACACTTAGCTACGTAGCATTCTTTTATGTGGGGAAGGTTTGAACTCTACCTAGTACTTCTTAACATATATAATAAATTTCTAGAGTTGTTGTTGTGTGCCAAAGGTGATTACTATTTATTTATCCAGAATATCTGTGATGGTTCATTTGAATTGTCAGCTTGATGAGATCTAGAATCGCCTGGGAGATGGATCTCTAGGAATGCCTGTGGAAGCTGGTCTTACCCACTGTAAGGAGGGTACCACCACTCCTTAGGCTGAGATACTAGATTGTATGAAAAGGATAGAGTGAACTGAGCATAAACATTCATTGCTTTTTGTTTTTTGACTGCAGACACAATATTTGCTATGGTTTACCTTTCATAATGGACTATAAATAGGACTCGAAATAGACCCTTTCTCCCTTAAGTTGCTTCTGTCAGAATATTTTAATCATATCAGCAGGAAAATCAACTAAGACAGTAGCTATTGTTTTATATCCCACTATTCCTCCTTCTCTCTAATCTTTTTATCTTCTATAGACAACTATTCTACCTTCCACATCAGTCAAATGAGACTTTTTAGCTTCCACATGTGGCATTTATTCCTGGCTTATTTCACTTCACCAAACGTCACCTAGCTTCATATGGTATTTATGCTCTAAAGTAAATAATGTGATGAATTTCAAAGTGTTGAACATGAATTACCTCTTCCAACCGTCTTTTGAATTAGGCAGGGCAAATTTTCTTATTAGCTTGTTTTAGTCAGGGTACTATATAGTAAGAAATAGTCCTCCTGAAACACAAGGAGCTTAAATTAGCCAATGCCTTCTTATTATTCCTAAAATAATCCATGAAAGAGATTTTATGATAGAGGGTAGCTATCTTTAACAGAATGATCTTGGAATGTGTTTTTTGGTTTTAGTATCTTCAATATGGAGAAATCTAGATCTCCTTTATGACCCACAGGCAGCTGATGGGAATAGAAAAAGGCCACTCAACTACTTCTTGGCCTGAAAATCGCACACATCACTTCTGCTTGTATTCTGTTGGCTAGGAATGACAGACTTATGGCCATGCCTAAGGACAGGAACCCAAACTGTGTGGCCATGAAGAACAGATTCACAGCAAGCAGCTAATAGTGTTTGTCACACATGTGTTTAAGAGAATGAAACTGCTTTTGGGATACCTCACTCAGGATGATCGTTTCTAGGTCCCACCATTTGCCTGCAAATTTCATGATTTCCTCGTTTTTAATTGCTGAGTAGTATCCCATTTGTAAAAGTACCACAATTTCTGTATCCATTCCTCAACTGAGGGGCATCTGGGTTGTTTCCAGGTTCTGGCTATAAAGCTGCTACAAACATGGTTGAGCAAATGTCCTTGTTGTGTACTTGAGCATCTTTTGGATATATGCCTAGGAGTGGTATAGCTGGATCTTTTTTTTTTTATAGTAAGAGAATTTTAATTTTTGAATTTTATCGAAAACATAAATTTCACTAATCTTTCTACCACTGCCTTACATTCATCACCCTTCTCCGGCATGAAGTGACATTTGTATTTCACTTGGTGCCCATGAACAGTCTTTTTTTCATCAAGAATCAAGTCACCAGTAATAGCCACATCCAATGCCAGATATTTAAGTTTTTGTTATAGCACTACAGCACTTATTAAGACCAAGTATAGTTGGATTACAAATTAATAGACAATAAACAACCATTGTAGTGCTTTAAAACAATTTGCTATCTTTTTTTATAATCCTCTTCTTTGACTAGAATCACCTGGTTAGTTCTTTCTCAAAATCTTGCACAGAGATTCAACCAGTTATATACATATTGTTTCCCCTGAAACTTTTCCTCATCTCCATAGAAATGTAAAATTTAATATTTGCATGGCTTAGGAGAAATAGATTATTGTATTTGCTGGATCTTGAGGAATCACTATTCCTATTTGTCTGAGAAAGAGCCAGATTGATTTCCAAAGTGGTTGTACAAGTTTGCATTCCCACCAGCAACGGAGGAGGGTTCCCCTTTCTCCACATCCTCTCCAGCATGTGTTGTCACTTGAGTTTTTCATCTTGGCCATTCTGATGGGTGTAAGGTGAAATCTCAGGGTCGTTTTGATTTGGATATAACCTAGAACTCCTGCTCGGATATAGCCCGTGGTAGCTCAGTGTCCAAATGGGTTTTCTAATGAGGGGAACAGGGACTATTTCTGACATGAACTCAATAGCGAGCTCTTCCACTCCCCTCCCACGAGGGAAGAGCAGCCTGGCTAGACCAGTCCTGAGGAGACTTGATAAGCTAGGGTCAGATGGAGGGGGAGGAGGTCCTCCCCTGTTAGTGGACTTGGAAAGGGGCAGGGAGAAGACAAGGGAGAGAGGGTGGGAGGGATTGGGAGTGAATGAGGGAGGGGGCTACGGCTGGGATACAAAGTAAATAACCTGTGATTAATATAAAAAATAAAAAAAGTAGCTAAAAAATAAATAAATAAAAAAGAGAGAATAAAACTAAGCTCCAGGGAAGCAAAAGCGACTTGCCTCATGTAGCTGAGGTATTTGTAGCCACCCTCCAACGTGCTGGGATACAGTAAAAATCCTACTTAGAACTATAGTAGGGATTAGTGAAGAGCGAAGCAGATGCTATGGCTTAGGGAACAGGTCTTGGAGTTTCTATGTTGGCAACTTAATCCCTAAAGGCTTATTTGAGGTGGGGTCTTCAGGAGGTGTACTAACTACTTTTCTGTTGCTTTGATAAAATACCATGACCAAAGACAACATATAGAAGAAAATGTTTACTTTGGTTTATGGTTCCTGAGGGAGAGTCCACAGTAGCAAGGGAGGCATGGCAGCAGGAACGGGAAACTGAGAGGCCACATTTCAACTGCATACAGGAAGAAGAGAGGACAGGGAAGTGGGGAGAGATCTAAAACCTTAAGGCCTGTTCCCAGTGGTGTGCTTTCTCCATTAAGGCTACACACTGTGAAGTCTCTGACTTTTCCTAACAATGCCACTAACTGGGGACTAAGTGTTCAAGTACCTGAGCCAAGGAAGGTCATATTTTTCCCAGACTACAACAGGAGGGGGTCAGGATTAGATGAGGCCGAGCACCCCCATCTGGGATGGAAGCAATGACTTAACAGGACAAGAAGGAGAAACTCCAACTAAAAGGCTTGCCACACGATGCCCTCTGACGTCAAGAAGGCCCTTGCCAGGAGCCTTTGAACTCACCACTCCCCAGAACTGTAAGTTAAACAAACTTCTGTGTTTTAAATAAATTATCTACTCTGTGATGTTTAGTTATAGCATTGGAAAAGGAACCGGCCTGGCCTTGACATTTGGCCTGTGGGTGTCCTCAGATAATCCTTTCTGGATTATCTCTGGGCTTTGTTTAGCCCTATATTCAGCTTCCATTTTGGTTTCTTTCCCCCACTTGTAGGCAATGAGTGGGCCCGTAGGCTCAGCTCGGGGAGTTTGGCTCTCTATGACATAGAACAATAGCACCCCTCTAGCTGCTGTGGTTGTAGGCATCCTGGCTGTGGGCCCAAGGAGAAAACCTTGAATCAATTTGTCTCGTGGAGGCTGAGTGCTTGGCTGCCTGCCCTTCACAACTTGTTAAAATGAACACTTACCCTCTGGGGGGTGAAGCCAGAGCTGGGGGTGATTCTTGCCCTGTGATCCCCTCCACTGGTTTGGGGGCGATGTCAGTGTCACAGTTTTGGGGTGAGAAACAATAATGCCGAGTCTTCTCTCTCTCCTTTCTTACCTGAAATGTTTCAAAAGTCATATTTGAAATTTGCTGGAGTCTTTCCTAGATTCGTTTTTTTTTTTTTTTTTCCTCCCAGGCTCAAAAACTCTTCTGGAGTTGTTCCTTTGGGACAAGAGCCTCTAAAGTCCATGGCTCCTTCCTTTTCATGAGGGGTGATTAATACCCAGGTCACATAAGCTTTAGACCTGCAATGCAAGGGGCTCCCTTTCCACCCTGGCCCACGGCCTATTGGAGCAGCCAGCAAGTTTTGTTTTACTTAACATGAAAGCTGGTTGAAGTTAAGCAGGAGACATGTTTTTGTTTCTTTAATAAATAAAGGTAGGGACCCTGTACATGAATAAAAGTAAAAGTTACTCCCTTGAGGTTTTTAGGCATCCAAAAATAGTCCCAAGCCTCGCCAAGGCCAATGCAGCCAGAATTTCCATGGAAAGGTCGGTGGTGAGAAAGATACTGCCAGCGGGCGTACAAACACACTGGAGTCCTCTCCCCCTACCCCTTCCTGTCTCAGTCGCTGGAGTTTAGAAAACAGGTTTCTGAAATTGATTTAATTTTCTGGTTTGAGATAAAATCAATAGCAGTGGCAGCAGTAAGATTTATTTGTCATGGAATTCAACTTGTGGGACTGTGGGGGGCTGGGAGTGAACGGGGAGGGAGTGGAGGGGCCATGTGTCCCTGTCAGCCAGTAAGGGCCATGTTTACAAGGAGAAAGGGAAAGAAAATGATAGTGAAGCGAATGTTTTCTAAGTCCTCTTAACTTTATTTTGTGTGTGTGTGTTCGTGTGTGTGTGTGTGTGTGCAGGTATAAGTGTACATCGGAGTGTGTGCCTGTGGAGGACAAAGATGGAGGTCAGGTGTCTTAATTGATCCCTACATCATCATCATCATCATCATCATCATCATCATCATCATCATCATCA
>NW_026587216.1:40409150-40440481 GCF_907164565.1 Psammomys obesus | reverse complement strand
CATCATCATCATCATCATCATCATCATCATCATCATCATCATCATCATCATCATCATCATAATCAACAGCAGCAGCAGTAGCAACAAAGTTTCTGAATCTGGAGCTTGCCAATTTCAGGTTGCTGGTTGTCCAGCAGGCCCCTAGATCTCCGTTTATCCAGACTGGGATTAGAGGCATGTCCTATGGACCAGCTTTTCTCTGTGGGTGCTGGGAATCTGAACTCAGGCCACAGAGCTTGCACAAAGCGTTCACCGCCTGAGACATCTTTCCAGTTCACATCATGGCAAAGACAGGGTGACTGCAGCCTTTCTTACTGAACATCGCTGGCCCAGAGGACAGGTGGGAAAGCAAAGGAGCTTGCTTTGTTCACCGGCAGCCATTGCCCCTGCTTCCTGAGTTGCAGAGATGTCTGAGGTGCTTGTGTTTGTCTGTCTAGGTCACTTTACAGAGTCCAGGGTTTGGGGAAATCTATTAGAAACAGGAGATATTAAAAAAAAAACCCAACAAAACAACACAACAATCAACAACTTAAAAATTGCACTGATCAGGGTGGGTTGCTCTCTGTCTCTGAAGTTTTTTACAGCTTGAACAAAACTGGAAGGAACCAAGCTTCAGAGAAAGGCAATTAAAATTTTTTTTTACTATAACTTTTTATTTATTACAATTTATTCACTTTGTATATCCTAGCTGTAGCCTTCATCCTCGTCCCCTCCCAAACCTTCCCTCCCTTCCTCTTCTCCTACCATGCCCCTTCCCTAGTCCACTGATAATGGAGGACCCCCTCCCCTTCCATCTGACCCTATCCTATCAGGTCTCATCAGGACTATCTTTCATAGTCTTCCTCTGTGGCCTGGTAAGGGTGCTCCCTCTTCAGGGGGAGGTGATCAAAGAGCCAGCCACTGAGTTCATGTCAGAGACAGCCCCTGTTCCCTTTACTAGGGAACTTACTTAGAGACTGAGATGCCCCAGGCTACCTTTGGTTGGAGTATGGTCTTAGAAAAGACGCTTGTGCCCATATCTTTTGGTTCTGTTGTTCTCCTTGTGGAGCTCTAGACCCTTCCTTGAATTTCTAACTCCCTCATCATTCTTAAGATTCCCTGCACTCTGCCCAAAGTTTGGTTATGAGTCTCAGCATCTGCTTTAATACACTGCTCGGTAGAGTCTTTCAGAGGCTCTCTGTGGTAGGCTCCTGTCTTGTTCCTTGTTTTCACCTTCTTCTGATATCTATCCATTTGCCTTTCTGAATGAAGATTGAGCATCAATACCCAGGGTCTTCCTTCCTGCTTAGCTTCTTTAGGTGTACATATTTTGGTATGATTATCTTATATTATATGTCTAATATCCATTTTAAGTGAGTATATACCATGTGAGTCTTTCTGCTTCTGGGTTACCTTACTCAGGGTGATCTTTTCTAGTTCCCACCATTTGCCTGCAAATATCATGATTTCCTTGTTTTTTTTTTTTTAATTTTTATTAATTCCAATTCATTCACTTTGTATCCCCCTGTATCTCCCTCCCTCCTCCCCTCCCAAATCCATCCTCCCTTTCTCTTCCCCACCTGTGCCCCTCCTGAGTCCACTGATAAGGGAGGTCCTCCTCCCCTTCTGATCCTAGTCTATCAACTCATCAGAAGTGGCTACTTTGTCTTCCTCTGTGGCCTGGTAAGGCTGCTCCCCCCTCAGGGGGAGGTGATCAAAGAGCAGGCCAATCAGTTCATGTCAGAGACAGTTCTTGTCCCCATTACTATGGAACCCACTTGGACACTGAACTGCCATGGGCTACCTCTGTGCAGGGGTTCCAGGCCATCTCCATGAGTGGTCCTTGCCTGGACTATCAGTCTCAGAAAAGACCCCTGTGCCCAGACTTTTTGGAACTGTTGCTCTCCTTGTGGAGCTCCTATCCTTGCCAGGTCTTTCTATCTCACCCTTCTTTCATAAGGTTCCCTGCACTCTGCCCAAAGGTTGGCCATAAGTCTTAGCATCTGCTTTGATACCCTACAGGGTAGAGCCTTTCAGAGGCCTTCTGTGGCAGGCTCCTGTCCTTTCCCCTGTTTTCTCCTTCTTCTGATGTCCATCGTCTTTGCCTTTCTGAATGGGGATTGAACATTTTAGCCTGAGTCCTTCTTCTTGATTAGTTTCTTTAGGTGTACAGATTTTAGTAGGTTTATCCTATATTATATGTCTAATATCCACTTATGAGTGAGTATATATCCTGTGTGTCTTTCTGCTTTTGGGATACCTCACTCAGGATGATCTTTCCCAGTTCCCACCATTTGTCTGCAAATTTCATGATTTCCTTGTTTTTAATTGCTGAGTAGTATTCCATTATGTAGATATACCACAATTTCTGTATCCATTCCTCCACTGAGGGACATCTGGGTTGTTTCCAGATTCTGGCTATTAAAAATAAAACTGCTACAAACATGATTGAGCAAATATCTTTGTTGTGTACTTGAGCATCTTTTTTATATATGCCTAGGAATGGTATAGTTGGATCTTGAGGAAGCACTATTCCTAATTGTCTGGGAAAGTGCTAGATTGATTTCCAAAGTGGTTGTACAATTTTACATTCTCACCAGCAGTGGAGGAGGGTTCTCCTTTCTCCACATCCTCTTCAGCATGTGTTGTCACTTGAGTTTTTCATCTTGGCCATTCTGATGGGTGTAAGGTGAAATCTCAGGGTCGTTTTGATTTGAGTTTCCCTGATGACTAAGGATGTTGAGCATTTCTTTAAGTGTTTTTCTTCCATTCAATATTCCTTTATTGAGAATTCTCTGTTTAGCTCTGTACCCCATTTTTTAATTGGAATACTTGGTTTGTTGCTTTTCAGCTTCTTTAGTTCTTTATATATACTGGATATTAGCCCTCTGTCAGATATAGGGTTGGTGAAGATCCTTTCCCAATCTGTAGGCTGTCGTTTGTTTTGATAACAGTGTTCTTTGCTTTACTGAAGCTTTTCAGATTCATGAGGTCCCATTTATTTATTGTTGGTCTTAGAGCCTGTGCTGTTGGTGTTCTGTTCAGGAAGTTTTCTCCTGTGCCAATGAGTTCCAGGCTCTTCCCCACTTTTTATTCTAACAGTTTCAGTGTGTTTGGTTTTATATTGAGGTCTTTGATCCACTTGGACTTTAGTTTTGTGCAGGGTGGTAAGTATGGATCTATTTGCATTTTTCTACATGTAGACATCCAGTTAGACCAGCACCATTTGTTGAAGATGCTATCTATTTTCCATTGTATTGTTTTGGCATCTTTGTCAAAGATCAGGTGTCCGTAAGTGAGTGGGTTTATTTTTGGGTCTTCTATTTGATTCCATTGATCCAGCAGTCAGTTTGTACCCCAGTACCACACAGTTTTTATTACTGTTGCTCAATAGTATAGCTTGGGATCAGGGATAGAGACACCTCCAGAAGATCTTTTATTGTAGAGGATTGTTTTAGCAATTCTAGGTTTCTTGTTATTCCATAAAGTTGAGAATGTTTCTTTCAAGGTCTATAAAGAATTGTGTTGGTATTTTGATGGAAATTGCATTGAATCCATAGATTGCTTTTGGTAAGATCGTTATTTTTACTATGTTAATCCTGCCGAGCCATGAGCATGGGAGATTTTTCCATCTTCTGATATCTTCTAATTCTTCTTTAGTGACTGGAAATTTTTTTCATACAAGTCTTTGACTTGCTTCGTTAGGGTCACACCAAAGTACGTTATGTCCTTTGTGGCTATTGTGAAGGGCATTGTTTTCCTAATTTCTTTCTCAGTCCTTTTATCTTTTGTATACAGGAGGGCGACTGACTTTTTTGAGTTAATTTTGTATCCTGCCAGTTTGCTGAAGGTGTTTATTAGCTATAGGAGTTCTCTGGTAGAATTTTTGGGGTCACTCAGGTATACTATCATATCATCTGCAAAGAGTGATACTTTGACTTCTTCCTTTCTAGTTTGTATCCACTTGATCTCCTTTAATTGTCTTATTGCTCTAGCTAGAACTTCAAGAACTATGTTGAAGAGATATGGAGAGAGTGGGCAGCCTTGCCTTGTTCCTGATTTCAGTGGGATTGCTTTAGTTTGATGTTGGCTATAGGCTTGCTGTATATTGCCTTTACTATGTTCAGGTATGTGCCTTGTATTCCTGATCTCTCCAAGACTTTAAACATGAACGGATGTTGGATTTTGTCAAATGCTTTTTCAGCATCTAAGGAGATTGTCAGGTGATTTTTTTCTTTCAGTTTGTTAATATGGTGGATCACATTGATGGATTTCTGTATTGGTGTATATTGAACCACCCCTGCATACCTGGGATGAAGCCTACTTGGTCATAGTGGATGTTATCTTTGGTGTACTCTTGGATTCAGTTTGCAAGTATTTTGTTGAGTATTTTTGCATCAATGTTCATAAAGGAGATTGGCCTGAAATTCTTTTTCTTTTTTGGGTCTTTGTGAGGTTTAGGTACCAAGGTGACTGTGGCTTCATAGAATATGTTTGGTAGTGTTCCTTCCATTTCTATTTTGTGGAATAGTTTGAAGAGTATTGGTATTAGCTCTTCTTCGAAGATCTGGTAGAATTCTGCACTGAAATCATCTGGTCCTGGGCTTTTTTTTTGGATGAGCAACTTTTCATGACTGCTTCTATTTCCTTAGGGGATATAGGACTACTTAATTGATTTACCTGGTCTTGATTCAGCTTTGCTAAGTGGAATTGATCAAGAAAATTGTCCATTTCTTTTAGATTTTAAAATATTGTGGCATATAGGCTTTTAAAGTAAGACCTAATGATTGTTTGGATTTCCTCAGTGTCTGTCATTATGTCCCCCTTTTCATTTCTGATTTTGTTAATTTGGATAGTTTCTCTCTGCCTTTTAGTTAGTTTGGCTAAGGGTTTGTCTATCTTGTTGATTTTCTCAAAGAACCAGCTCTTGGTTTCATTGATTCTTTGAATTGTTTTATTTATTTCTAATTCATTGATTTCAGCCCTGAGTTTGGTTATTTCCAGCCATCTACTCCTTTTTGGTGTATCTGCTTCTTTTTCTTCTAGGGCTTTTAGGTGACCCATAAGTTGCTTGAATGAGATGTTTCAAATTTAATCTTGAAGGCCTTAGTGCTTATGAACTTTCCTCTTAGCACTGCTTTCATTGGGTACATTGTGCTTTCATTTTCATTGACCTCTGGGAAGACTTTAATTTCTTTCTTTATTTCTTCCCTCACCCAGCTGTCATTGAGTAGCGAGTTGTTTAGTTTCCATGTGTGGGTAGGCTTTTTGCTTTTTCTGTTGTCATTGAGGCCCAGCTTTAGTCCATCGTGCTCAGATAGGATACATGGGATTATTTCAATCTTTTTGTATCTGTTGAAGCTTACTTTATGACCAACTATATGGTCTATTTTGGAGAAGGTTCCATGAGGTGCTGAGACAAAGGTAAATTCTTTTTTGTTTGGGCAAAAGGTTCTGTAGATGTCTGTTAGGTCCATTAGATTCATGACCTCTGTTAGAGTCATTGTTTCTTTGTTTAATTTCTGTTTTATTAATCTGTCCTTTGTTGAGAGTGGGGTGTTGAAGTTTCCCACTATTAATGTGTGGGGATCTATGTGTGGTTTCTGTTTTTGTAATGTTTCTTTTACAAATGTGGGTGCTCTTGTATTTGGGGCATAGCTGTTCAGAATTGTGATATCTTCCTGGTGGAATTTTCCCTTGATGAGTATGAAGTGTCCTTCCCCATCTCTTTTGATTAATTTTGGTTGAAAATCTATTTTATTAGATATTAGAATGGCTACTCCTGCTTGCTTCTTGGGTTCATTTGTTTGGAAAACCGTCTTCCAGCCCTTTAGTCTCAAGTAATGTCTATCTTTGTGACTTAGGTGTGTTTCTTGTATGCAACACATTGTTGGATATTGTTTACGTATCCATTCTGTTAGTCTGTGTCTTTTTATTAGAGAGTTGAGTCTATTGATGTTAAGGGAGATTAATGACCAGTGGCTGTTAGATGCTTTGATTTTGCTGTTAGTTGTAGTAGTGTGTTTGTGTGCTTGGCTACTTTTAGTTTTGCTGTAGTGAGGTTATTTATTTTCTGTGTTTCCCTGAATGTAGTTAGTTTTCCTGGGTTGTATTTTTCCTTCTAGTATCTTCTGTAACCCTAGATTTGTGGTTAGGTATTGTTTAAATTTGTTATTGTCCTTGAATATCTTGCTTTATCCACCCATGATGACTAAGAGCTTTGCTGGATATATTAGTCTGGGCTGACGTCTGTGTTTTCTCAGGGTCTGCATGATATCCTTCTAGGCCATTCTGGCTTTTATAGTCTCTGTTGAGAAGTCAGGTGTGATTATGATGGGTTTGCCATTATGTTACTTGGCCTTTTTCCCTTGCAGCTTTTAGTACTTTTTCTTTATTCTGTATACTTACTGTTTTAATTATTATGTGGTGGGAGGATTTTCTTTTCTGGTATAATTTATCAGGTGTTCTGTAGGCCTCTTGTATCCTTATAGGCCTCTCCTTTAAGTTGGGGAAATTTTCTTCAATGATTTTGTTGAAAATATTTTCTGGGCCTTGGAGGAAGGAATCTTCTTTTTCCTCTATTTCTATTATTCTTAGGTTTTGTCTTTTCATATTGTCTTGGATTTCTTGGATGGACTGTGTCAGGAATTTTTTTGGATTTAACATTCTTCGACAGATACATTGATTTCTTCCATTGTATCTTCTACACTTGAGATTCTTTCTTCCATCTCTTTTAGTCTATTGGTTATGCTTACCTCTGTAGTTCCTGTTTTTTCTTCCCTAAATTCTTCCTCTCTATGATTTCCTCTGTTTGTGTTTTCTTTACTTTTTCCAATTCTGTCTTCAGATCTTGAGATGTTTTGTTTATTTCCTTCACCTGTCTGATTGTATTTACTTGTTTTTCCTTTAGTTCCTTCAGTTGTTCGTTTCAACATTCTTCTGTTTCTTTTATTTCTTTAAGTGATTTAATTATTTCCTCTCTGAAGGCCACAAACTGTTTGGCTGCATCTTCCTGTATTTCTTCAGGGACTGTCATAATCTGTTTGTCTTTATCTTCCTGTATTTCTTTACGGATGGCCATAATCTGTTTGACTTTCTTTCCTCTAATTCTTTATGTATTTTATACTGCTGGTATTGTTACAGTTTTCCAGGCATAGCCTTCTTGAAGAACCTGTTGATTCCCTGCTGTAGGGTTTTCTTCCAACAGGGAAACTCAGTCTATAGTGCCCTGGGGCCCGCAGTTCTGTCTGGGATGGTGAGTTGGGTGTGCAGCAGGTCTCTGGGGTGGCAGCTGAGTGCTCTGCTCTGGGCCAGTGGTTGAGGGTCCTGTTCTGGGTTAGAGTCTGAGGGCCCAGTGCTGAGATGGCAGCAGAGGGCCCTGTTCTGGGATGGTGGCTGTGTGCCTACTGGTCCCCAGGACCTTTTCCAGGGACTGACTGAGGTCAGTCCCAATTGATTTCCATACTGTGGGATTTCCTCTCACCTGGGAATCACAATTGCTGGTGTTTTAGGGCCCAGAGTTCAGTCTCCTGGTCGCTGTGCTCCTCAGACACAGTGTCCTCCCATCGCTGCCATCTTGGATCTCCGATTTCCTTTTTTTTTTTTTTTTTTTTTTTTAAATAACTGAGTAGTATTCCATTGTGTTGATGTACCACAATTTCTGTATCCATTCCTCAGTTGAGGGGCATCTGGGCTGTTTCCAGGTTCCCACTATTATGAATAAAGCTACTATGAACATGGTTGAACAAATGTCCTTGTTGTATACTTGAGCATCTTTTGGATATATACCTAGGAGTGGTATGGCTGGATCTTGAGGTAACACTATTCCTAATTGTCTGAGAAAGCACCAGATTGATTTCCAAAGTGGTTGTAAAGTTTATATTTCCACCAGCAATGGAGGAGGCTTCTTTCTCTACATCCTTTCTAGCATGTGTTGTCCCTTTAGTTCTTGATCTTAGATATTCTGATGGGTGTAAGGTGGAATCTCAGGTTTGTTTTTGATTTACATTTCCCTGATGACTAAGGATGTTGAGCATTTCTTTAAGTGCTTCTCTGCTATTCCTCTATTGAGAAGTCTCTGTTTAGCTCTGTACCCCATTTTTAAATTGGATTACTTCATTTGTTGCTATTTAACTTCTTGAGTTCTTTATATATTCTGGATATTAGCCCTCTGTCAGATATAGGGCTGGTGAAGATCCTTTCCCAATCCATAGGCTGTTGTTTCCCCAAAATAGGAACAGAAGGAACATTACCAAACTCATTCTATGAATCCACAGTCACCTTGGTACCTAAACCTCACAAAGACCCAACAAAGAAAGAGAATTTCAAGCCAATCTCTCTTATGAACATTGATGCAAAAATACTCAACAAAATACTTGCAAACTGAATCCAAGAGTACACCAAAGATAACATCCACTATGACCAAGTAGGCTTCATCCCAGGTATGCAGGGGTGGTTCAACATACAGAAATCCATCAATGTGATCCACCATATTAACAAACTGAAAGAAAAAAACCACCTTGTAATCTTCTTAGATGCTGAAAAAGCATGTGACAAAATCTAACACCCATTCATGTTTAAGGTCCTGGAGAGATCAGGGGTACAATGCACTTACATAAACATAGTAAAGGCAATATACAGCAAGCCTATAGCCAACATCAAACTAAACAGAGAGAAACTTAAACCAGTCCCACTGAAATCAGGGACAAGGCAAGGCTGCCCACTCTCTCCATATCTCTTCAACATAGTTCTTGAAGTCCTACCTAGAGCAATAAGACAAATAAAGGAGATCAAGGGGATTCAGTTTGGAAAGGAAGAAGTCAAAGTATCACTCTTTGCAGATGATATTATAGTATACATGAGTGACCTTAAAAATTCTACCAGGGAACTCCTACAGAAGATTTTAAAAGTAAGTTTGTTTTTGTTGGTGAAGATGGTAGCAAAAGCTGTTAGTTATTAGAATTCAGACCTGCTCAATTACTTTAAAACATATGAAAGAAACAGTTCTTCCTTAAATCCAGGGCACTTTCCAAAATGGCTCTGAGGCCAAAGAGAAATTTTCCCAGGGCATTCTCACCAAGCAAAAGGACCAGGAGAGATGGGCCAGAGAAATGAGCAGCTGGTAAAAGCCCTTGTCATGCAAGCCTGGCTCAGTCCTTGGAACCCACTACAGTAGGGAGAGAACTTAGTCCTGAGAGTTGTCCTCTGCCATCCATAAGCATGCTGGTACACACAGAAGAATGATAATAAGCAAAGTAAAATATAGAGAAACACAGAAGCAAGTAGTTGTCCCTGCCATGTCAAGGTCGACTTGATTTTTCCCCAGTGCCTGAATGGTTAACTCAGGGTGGGCAGGTTGGCTGATGTCGGTGGTCGGTTTCAGCTATTGCCCATTGGAAGCTTACCAATATGTCTCAGTTTGCAAGACAGAAAAAGTAGACGAGAATGGAGAGTTTACTTATTGTATTCTGTGGGTTGAATAATTGTGACCGTCATGGGACATCTGGCACCCACTGTGGCCAGGAGGGCTGCAATGGTTGCTCTTCAGCCCTCACGGCAGTCCTGCAGCTGAATTAGACCCTTCATGAAGAAATGGGGGCTTGGAGAAACCACACTGGGACCTAAGCCCTTCTCCAGGAATTCTGCAGCCCTTCTTGTGGAGGCCCTCAAGTTTTTAAGTAGAAGAAGCCAAAGTATGTCAGCTTAGTTCCTTGAGTGACATTGGCCAGAATGTAGAAAAGCCCCTGTGATGTAAAAACTAACGTCAGCCCTATTTTCCTCCCAGAGTTTTCAAGGAACCATTTTTTTTTAATAATCAAGTCTCATGGTCTGTTAAAAATTTCAAACAAAACTATAATCTTTGCAACTCAAATTATTTTTCTTAAAGCTGAGAAATCTCACATAGTGCAAAGGCTAATCCTCCCTGGGCCACACCACATGTGTTTACCCCTGCACCCATAGATTCTGCAAAAACATCATCTCCCCATGCTTCTAGTGATGGTTGTCTTCCTTGTTCACGAGTAGCTGCATATACACTCAAACAGTTGGTCCCGTGCTGTGTGCTTTGCTACCCAGTCTTTCAGATATTTGGTTTGCTGGGGTAGAGTGTTGCTCAAGAGATGTTTGTCTGATGAAATATTTCACTATGTAGGCTCAAGAGATCAAGTCTGCTTGTGGATTCTTGTCTTAGTGATAGGAAAACATCTGGGTGAACAGTAAAATAAAATCACTTTATAAAGGAGATTGTGTTTCACAGGACTGCGTGTCTCCAGACCTCAGTGCCTGTGGGCAGTACACCTGTACTGCAGAGCGCGCTCCCTTCTCTCTGACCCCATCCTGGCCGTCCAGCTTTCACTCACAGGAATGCAAGTGTCAGCCAACCAACTCATCTTTACCTGGTGCTGGCTTTTCATGACCGGCTCTTTTGACTTCATGTTAACCCTTCACAATCTGTCTTTCTCACGGGAAGTGCCTCACCTCTTCGCTCTGTCCTTAGAAGGAAGTCTCTTCCTTTCTTGGTGGCAATTTCTGCTGCTTTTAGACTGCTCAACCAGTATCTTTTATAAACGGTCATGAGCAGTTGCCTGCCTTGCAGTTTACCTAGATTTACAGAGGAAGAAACGGAGTTGAGAAGAACCACCCTTCATCCGAACGTGAATACAGCCACCTCTTGTTGCTGTGGTTTGGGTGAGGTTCGGGGACCTTGGGGGTGTCATCTGTTATAAATTTGCTCCTCAGTGTGGTGATAGACTTAAAGCCTAGTGGGAGGTAAGTAGGTCACTGGGGTTCTGTCCTTGGATGAAGTTAACACAGTTCTCTTGGAACCATCTTTAATTATCCTGAGTATTTTTATAAAAGCACAAAACTGGCCACTTGTTCCCTGGCTTCCTTTGTCTCCATGTGATCCCTTCCATTTGTGCTAACTCCCACCATGACATCATTTTCATGTGATACAGCTAAGGGGCCCCTCACCAGAACAGAGCAAATGTCGGCAGTATGACTTTGACCCTCCCAAGCAGCGATCTAGATAAACTTCTTCTCTTTGTAACCTCCCAGCCTTAAGTATTTTATTACAGGAGCATAAAATGGACCAATACAACTGCTTTGTCAGGATGGCTGAGTGGTCGGAAGCATCAGACTCAAGCTCACCTTCCTTGAAGTGTAACCGTTTTGTGGCATTATCTCTTTCAACTAACAACTGTTCCCCATGATTAGCTTTCTCACCTTTCTTTAGAACCTCTTGCCTGTCTGCTTTCCACTGGGGTTCACTTAACTTATAATGAGAGTGTGTCAGTTTCACTGTGCCCCATACTGACCATGGTATCCACTATCTTTAGGAAGAGTTCCGAGTCTCCTAGCTTGCTGTTCTAATTACCCTGTGACCAGATATGTGTCTGTGTTAGATCATTCCATCCTTTCACTGTATATCTCTTTAAAATATGGGTCCATGTTCCTGTCTCGTTGTACATCTATCTGACCAAACTGTGTCCTTTACCTTTAAGGTTTTTCTTATGTTATTCCTACCACAGATGTCACAGCCCCACTTGGTTGGGCCAGGAAAATAACCTTATAAAATGATGTTGGCTGGTTACAGAGCTGCCATGGAGGCAGAAGAATTAGTTCAGAGGCTGGCTTCTGAACACAAACCATTTCTCAGGTGGATTGTGGTCATATTGCCGAGGTTCTCCACTGCAGCCTACCTTGTCCAGCCCTTACTCAGGGTCCCAGGCTGCTTTTGGCTTCTCTGCTACTACTGTCTCTGAAACCAGACTTTTGACGGCTGCTTAAAATGCTGGCAGTGATATAGTCTGTGCTCCTTTGTGTTGTTAGCTCCTGCTTGTTGACATAACTATCTGGCTGCCCAATCCTAAATCATACACAAGCTCCTCAATCTCTGAAGGGGGAAAGTTCCTGGAATCTTCTGCAGTGAGAACATAACCAAGCTTTGAAAGCTGGGAGATCCTCCAAAGGAAGGTAGTTAATTTGCAGGCTGAGAAGCTCAAAGCATGACAAGTGTCCAAGGTAACCCTCCAGTCCAGTGATGATTCCATGGCCATCTGAGACCCTTTTCTGGCTTATTTGAACTCTTTTCTCCCACTTTTGTCTACCTGCTTAGTTATTGCTCAAGTACTGCTTTTTTTTTTTTTTTAAATTTTTTTCTTTTTCTTTTTCTTAAGGAAATCTTTCTTGGCCTCCAGGGACTTGTTGCTTTTATCCTTTAGGTATATTTATGCCCTATCAGTTGTGACATTTTATTGTGCACCTGTGGGGCACTGGTGTCTGTCTTCATTGCTAAACTCCCCGATGGGGGGCACAGCATCTTCGGCATCTTTAGCCTCCCACTGTGTGACAGTATTAGGCTTTTCCAGCATGCTTGGTAAATTGATTTATCTTCTCAACATCGAAATTAATTGAACTGAACCCCAGAACTGAATTCACAGAATTGGATTGATTACATGGGAATCAGTGAGATGGTGAAAAAGATCAACACTTTTTTGATTTAAAAAAAAACAAACAAACATATAAATAACAGTAACAGGGGCATGCCTCTCTTTTCCCTTCTACTACCTTAACCCTTGTTTATTTCTCTTTAAAGTTTAGTTTCTGCTAGTGTCACTATCCTTATTCTTTATCCAACCACTACCATGCCACATGGTTTAAGGAACCCAGACCTGCTGGTTTGTAAACTGTGGCCCTGCCAGGACAAAGGGAAACATGGGGACGTTGGATATTGTGTAGACAAATGCAGAGAACTTTTGGAAAAATATGTGCAACTCTAATTCACTTTTCTTATACCAGGAATCAGATTCGGTGTCTTTAGAGTAGAAGGTCTAACAGATCAATGCTCTGGCCCTGGAGCCCTCTGGCTAAGATGTGCACACATTTTTGAGATGAGCATAAACACAGCTCACATTGGTCATGCTGTAGGCTGAGTAGATGGATTGGTGTTTCAGCAGACAGTTGGTCCCTGGGTAGAAATGTGGGCCAAGAGCCAGGAGACCCCAGTTTAATTTCCAGTTAAGTCATCTCTGTTTATTTCTTACAAAATACATATTTAAAAAAAATCGAAATTAGAACGTCATGCTTAAAACACTCTACAGTAAACAGAGGCCCAAGGAGGGACTGCTGCCAGCATCACTTTGCGAGAAAGCTGCATTCAATTTAAAGCTCATTTTATTCCTGGGTACAGAATGGTGCTCAGAGAGCGGCAGAAGTCACCACACATCTGGCCAGGACCGACCAGATGTTTCTCAGCGTTCTCACTGGGCAGGGGATGCTCCAGTATGGAGAGATGGCTTTAGGCATTGATGCATGGGGCACTGGACACAGCCGTGTATCTACAACCCCATCCTTTCTGCTGCGCTCAGCAAGTCCTGTGGGTTGGCCTGGGAGTATTTCTTGGGTCTCTGTCATCTCCATCCTGATCACCTTTCCCATTTCCTTAGTCTCTTTACATCTTCTTGTGCTTTTCTGCAAATACCCTGACAATATCATACCATATCCCAGATCCACCTCTATAGGTGGCCATTGCTTCTTCTTCATCTTCTTCTTCCTCCTCCTTCTCTTCTTTTTCTTCTTCTTCTACGCTGCTGCTGCTGCTCTGAGAATTAAGGTGAAATCCTAGCATAGCCCCAGTCCTTGTGATTTGAGCCCATATAGTTCTCCACCCTGGTGTGACACCCACCTTGCCCTGTACTCTGCGGGGCAGCCACTCTGGACTGTCAGCCACATGGGGCATCATGTACCATCTAAGGACACCCTCCTGCTTTTCCTTCTCTTTATTTATAAGGTCCCCATCCTAATAAATTCCAGCCTATCCTGTGAGTCTCATTTCAGAGATCAGGTCCTTAGAGAACCCTGTCATGTCAGTCCAGTGACTCCTTTGTTTCATGTGGTCACAGTGCTTCAAGAACATTCCTCTCCTATCTTATCATTTATCATCACTTAACTTTAGATAGTTGTTCCAAGATTATTGTAATAATCTTTTCTTCACTAATGATAATCAGAACGTGTAGTGAGCACTTACTGCACACAGGCAATTTCTGTTATATTAACACGTTTTTTTCCCCTCACAAAAATGGAGGAAGTATATTTTCTTATTAGCTTTCCCTAGGGCTTTAGCAATTTCCCCACAACCATATGGCCAATAGACATATGGCTGAGATATGAGTGAGGCAGACTGACTTCAATGTGTCTATACCATTAATTTTGATGTCATCTTGTCTTCTGTGATTTGAATATAGATTTTGTCCTCAGCCAAGGCCTCATGTTATTGAAGCCTTGGTCCCTAGGTTGGTATTACCAGGGTGGTGGTGGTGGTATTGGCAGTGGTGGTGTGGAACTTTAAGAAGTGGTTCCTAGTGGTAGGTCACTGAGTGAGTATTTTCAAAAGGAATTTGGGGATTCTAGCCAACCCCTGTCTTTCTTCCTTTCTCCCATTGCTCCTGCCTCAAGGTAGGACTGTTTCTCCCTAAGGATTCCTATCCTTGTCATTTGCCATGAAAGCTTCTCCATAAGCCAAACCTACAGGGCCAACTAGATCTGGACTCTGAAGCTCTAAAGCTGTGATACAAACAAACCTTATTTTCTCTTAAGTACCCCTCTCAGGTAGTTCACTGTAGTAAGGAAGAGCCAACATACTCGTCTTCAAGGTCAATGCTTCCATTTGGTTTTCCTTTCCAGAGCCAGTGAGCTGTGCGTGTGCGTGTGTGTGTGTGTGTGTGTGTGTGTGTGTGTGTGTGTTATTTTGCTACCCATGAAATTTTATTACCATACATATTTTGTTGTAATGGCCAGAGAAATGGTCACCCAAACAACCTGAAACAAACCCCCATGGATCCGTTGGTTCTATTATAGTGCAGAAGAGTTAGGACATTGCACATAGGAAAAGTGAAAGCAGCTACTTTAGAAGGTGGCTTCTTGTTCCCGGTAGACTTGGAGAGGACAAACCTTGGGAAGGCACAGGGACAGGACTCTAAACAGGACTAATATGGGAAAGGGAGGGACCTAATAAAACACCCAACCTAGAATCCCATTAGTGGGATCTTAGATAAGGGCCCCTCCAATTCTGAAAAGAGCTATTTAGCTCTCTCTCTGCAACTTGCTCTTGTAAGTTTGTTGGCCTTTCAATTCCCTTTTTTAATCCCATAGAATAAGCTTGGCAGTCTCTTAGATGACCACCAGCACCCCTGTTATACCATTATGTGGCAAGAGGTGAAGGCTATATGTGGAATTAAGGTTGCTAAAGCACTGACATGAAATGAGGGGATGATCTTGGACTACCTTACAGATCCAGTGTAAAGTCTCACAAGTAAAGAAGGGAGACATGAGAGTCTGTTAGGCGAGAGTACCAAAGCTTGTCTGTGAATTGGTGGTTTTGATGATGGAGGAAGGGGTCATGAGGTAAGGAATGTGGGCAGCTTTGAGGCTCTGGAAAAGGCAAGGAGGTAGTTCTCCCAAGGGCCTCCAGAAGGAAATCATCCCCTACAGGACACACTGGGTCCAGTCCCAAAAGATTCCTATTAGCCTTTTGATTCACTGAACTGTAAAATAACAAATTCCATGTAATCTACTAAATCAGATCTAATTAAATATACCAAATACCTAATGGTAATAATAATAATATGATAGAAAACCAGTTCAATTCTATACCCATGTGTTTGTGTGTACATACATGTATATACTGTATGTATTTTCATGACTTATAAACATAAAAAGAGTAAAGGTTTTTTTACCATACAAGAACCAAATCTCTCTCTCTCCTACAAGGGAGTATTGCCTTTGGGAAATGAGTGTGCTGGGTTACATGTACAGGTAATACTTGCAACTATAGGAATAAGCACTGCCTCTGGCTTTTGTCACACACCGTCTCCCATTCCTGGCATAGTGCCTGACATGTAGAGGACGCCCAGTAAGTATCTGTTGAGTGAATGAGTAGCAATGATTTTAAGTTAAGAACTGCAATCCTACCTATGAAAAATAAAAAGAGTCAAGGGTTCCATGTTAGGAAGTGAGTGAATCAGCATTTTGAGCAACTGAGACCACAGTGCTGTAGGTGGTGGGTGATGGATCGCCATAGACTTGCCAGTTTCTGAAAGTATCGCTTTGTTAAACAGGCCGAGGCGTAAGTAGAAGGGGGCTTGGAAGTGTTGGCTCTAGGGTGTGCTGTAAGCAGTGACTGAGCATGTAGAGTGTTGGTGGTAGTTAGATGAAGCAACCTCACAACTAACCTATTCTGAGACCCCTTCCCCCCCATCAAACCCTTGGATATATTATAGTGTAGAAGAGTTAGGACATAGCGGACAGGGAAGATGAAAGCAGGCTCCCTGAGAAAGTGCCTTCTTATTCCCAGAAGACTTGGAGAGGCTTCTAGGCTAACCATGTAGTCAGGCTTCCCATGTACATTTTCTTAGCAAGACACATGCTCATCTAGTACTTCCATTCCTATTATGCTATTGGAAACCTCATAGAGGTCAAGGGTCTTGCTCAAGATTCCATTCTTTTCTAGAACTTGGAGAGAGATCTTGGTTGGTAAAGTGTTTACTACACAAGAACGAGGACCTGAGGTCAGCTCCCCAGAACCCACATGAGAAATTGGGTCCAAGAGTGCACACCTGCCAGGAGGCGGTGGCACATGCTTTTAGCACACGGGAGGCAGAGCTCACTCTATGAGTTCGAGGACAGCCTGGTCTACAGAGTGAGTTCCAGGACAGCTGGGGCTGCACAGAGATACCCTGTCCCGGAAAAAAAAATGAACAGAAAGCCAGTACTGGAAGGCAGAGACAGGCAATCCCCTCGGCTTGCTGACCACCTCAGTGGGCTCAAGGCTCAGTGAGAGACTGTTTCAAAATACCAGGTGGAGAGTGACTGAGGAAAACACGTGACATCTACCCACGCCTCCCACACGTGCCTGTGCATGTGCACACACACGTACGTGCACACATGCATTTGAGGCCCAGAGAAGGGATGGCTTCCAGTGTATTGGTGTTATTGTTTTGGCTCATCACAGATCTTCAAGATTTGAGTTTAAACCAGCTATTTAAAAGTCTTAGGTAGAGCCAAGCAGATTCGAAGACACATACTCTTTTCTTTCATTTGCCAAACGTCTGCTTAGTTCTCCAAGATGTGGGTGCTGGGCTCGCAGCCTTTGCAGAAGAACCCACATCACGTGCTTTTCTGGCAATCTCTCCAGTTCCTAGGAAGGTGCAGGCTCTTCCTTGGGGGCCTGCTCTGTGTCTGTCCTAGGGTGATGATGGGAAGATTCAACTCCATTAGATGACGGACACGCTGGCTTTGTTCTACCCCAGCATTGGCTGGTAAGCACATTCCTTTCTGACCCTCCTGGAGATCTGGGGCAGTCAGACAGAAGCACCCTGCTGGGGTGAAGCCAGGAAGACAGAACATGGAATGTGCCACGCTCTCTATTTCCATGCCAACTGCGGCTAGGCAGCATGGAGGCTCTTGGAAGTAGGGCAAGGGCCTTTAGGGGAATGGCCAAGATGGGGGCCAGGGCACAGAAAGCACAGTACAGAAGACTTTTGGGAGGGTAATTTCTCAGGCGCATGTGAGGGATAGCCTCAGAGCCATGCTTGGCAGCGTCCACCATTCACTGATGTCACCACATGGCAGTGCTGGTCTCCAGGGCCCATGCATAGCTAACAAAGAACACTTGTCTGGCATTCACATCTACAAATAACTTTCCTGTGTAAGATCTCAAGATGGTAAGTCTTAAGGGGGCCTGGCCCAACATCTCCATGGTTGTTTTATTTCCATATTTTAGTAATCATTGACTTCAGTGCCCACTATAGGCAATGATAACAGCGTACACAAACATTTGGATTGCATTTTCCACTTGATGTATTTTTTTTTTTTACTTCCATTATCTTATTTTACCCTCATGTGCAAACTGTGATGGGATCCTCTGCCCTTATTTTTAGAGAGACAAATAAAGATGCAGTGTTTTATTAAGAGGTGGATGATAATTGTATGGCCAACTGTAGCATGCCCCTATCTTGATCGTTTAGTCTCATTTGATGCTCAGTGCACTCAGTTGGCACTGTTGTTATTTCTCTTGCTCTGCCAATGTGAAAGACCCAGCTAGCATGGAGAGTATCTTAGGGTTTCTATTGCTGTGAAGAGACACCATGACCACAGTAACTCTTATAAAGGAAATCATTTAACTGGGGCTTGCTTACAGTTTCAAAGGTTTAGTCCATTGACATCATGCAGGGAGCATGACAGCTTATAGGCAGACATGGTGCTGGAGAAGGAGCTGAGAGTTCTATATCTTGATTAGCAGGCAGCAGAAGAAACACGTGTTTCTCACTAGGCATAGCTTGAGCATGGGAGACTTTAAACCCCGCCCCTACAGTGATACATTTCCTCTATCAAGGCCACAACCACTCCAACAAGGCCACAACCTCCTAATACTGCTACTCCTTATGGGTCAATTGTTCAAACACATGTGTCTATAGGGGCCATACCTATTCAAACTGCCACAGAGAGCTAAGGGTTTTATGACACCCCACACATAGCTGAGGAGCTATTGGCAGCTGACGGCTGCTTAGGATGGGAGAGCCAGTTTTTCATCCTGTGGTAGATTGATTTCCCTTGCTCCAGTGGATGGCTCTC
This sequence comes from Psammomys obesus, assembly GCF_907164565.1. Taxonomy (NCBI): domain Eukaryota; kingdom Metazoa; phylum Chordata; class Mammalia; order Rodentia; family Muridae; genus Psammomys; species Psammomys obesus. The sequence continues at coordinate 40,421,872 of NW_026587216.1, read as the reverse complement.
TTTACCCTTGCACATACGGGAGGACTAGTCGGATTTGATGTTGTGAAGGGGACAAATGTGTGTCCAAGAAGAGTTGACAGGGGGAAGCTGGGTGTGGATATGATCCAAACATGTTGTATTTATGTATGCAAACTACCAAGAATAAATAAAAATAAAAAATAAATGCAATTCACAGTTGGTTTAAAAGCATTTGTCATTTGAAGTACATTTAGTTTCATAGACATCTGATTACCATCACTGGCATAATTTTTGCCAGAATCCTTATAGTTTGACTGGTGTTATTCTCGCTTTCCTCTGTAGTCATGCAAAACCATGTATTTCCTGCATTTGGATTCTGTCTCTTCTCTTTTCTTACCACCCATGTTCATATCTTTCCCATCGAAGAGTGAAACTCTTAGACTTCAGGAGTTAGCATAAGTATTGAGAGAACAATCATTTATGGAGGGCAGCCTTAAAGTCATCAAAGAACCCCTCAAATATTGCTGGAGAATTTGCTTGGAGAATTTGATATGTGAGCATCTTACTTACTATTCTGTTGATGTGAAGAGACACCATGACTGAGGAAACTTATTTTTAAAAAAAGCACTTAATTGGGATCACACTTACAGTTTCAGAGGGTTAGTGTTTGACCATCATGAAATATGGCAGGAGCATGGCATGGCGATGGAGCAGCAGCTGAGAGCTTACATGAGATCCACAAGCAAAAGGCAGGGAACAAGAGACTGTGCTTTGCTTGAGCTTTTGAAATCTCAAAGCCCACCCCCTAGTGACATACCTCCTCCAACAAGGCCATTCTTCTTAATCCTTCCTAAAGATTCTATCAGCTGGGAGCCAAACATTCAAATACATGAGGCTTTGGGGGACATTCTCATTCAAACCTCAACAATGAATGAGTAACTAGTTAAACTAACTTTGGTGTCTCACTTATAATGATCCTGGAGAGCCTTGTTTTGGAGGATGATTAAGGTGGATGGCATTGGATGGGGCTGGGAGATGGATGGTGAGGTTATTGAGATAGCATAGGTAGAAATATCTGCCCGGCCCAAGGTAATAAGGCAATTATAAAATCTAACAGGTGTCTGTGTCTTATTATTTGTTATAACAGGTTAAATAATACTGCCACAATAATCATAAGGTAAATAATAAATAACATATAGCCCCATACTCATTTTTTATTTAAAACAACAAATGATGCCCAACCAAACTGGGCAGAGCACAGGTAGTCTATGGAAGAAGTGGGGGACAGAAGGACACAGAAGAGACAGGAGCTCCATAAGGAGACCAACAAAGCTAAAAATCTGAATGGAGGGGGCCCTGAAGAGACTGATGCACCAACAAAGGTCCATGCATGGAGAGGACCTAGACCCTGCTCAGATGTAGCTGATAGGTATCTCAGTCTCCATGTGGGTCCCTGAGTAAGGAGAGCAGGGACTGTCTCTGACAGTCTTTTCTTTGCCTTTTCTTTGATCACTTCCCCCTGGCGGGGTGGCTTTTCGAGGCCAGACAGTCCTGATGAGACTTGATAAGCTAGGGTCAGATGACAGGGGAGGAGAACTTCCCCTTTCAGTGGACTAGGGGAAGGGGATGGGGGGGAAGAGTAAGGGAGGTGGGACCAAGAAGAGATGAGGGAGGGGGCTACAATCGGGATATAAAATGAATAAATTGTAAGAACTAAAAATAAACAAAAAGAAGGCAATTATCTGGGTGCATCTTCCGATGTTCTGTTTCCCTCACACCTCATTCTTCACTTTCATGGAGTACCCGTGCAGTTATTTGTTTTCATGCTGTTTCTCCCACAGGAAACATTCTTCTTAGGGTCAGGAACCTACAGCGTTCAGTTTTATATTCTCAACCCAGGTACAGTGCCTAGTATGTTCTGTATGCCCAGCAAATGCTATGGTGTAGAAAAAGCAAATCAATGTTTCTGATCTGTTTAAAGAAAATGACTGGTAACTCCCACCCATGAAGCCATTACTATATATTTGTGTTTCCAAGTATTAAATATTTAGCTTGGCCCATTTAGTTAAAACCGTATATTGTACTTTCTTCTTCTCTGTGGAAATCCCTCCGCTTTCCCCTCCTCCAAGCACGTTAGCGTGAAACTATGTAGCATGTTGAACTGATCTATTTCCCCTCTAGACCCCCACCATGGTAATTTTAATAACAAACACACAGATTGCTTGCTACATAGCAGGCACTGTTATCTGAGTGCAGGCATCACCACAGCAACTCTGCAGATTTTTCTATTTGCAGAGATCTGATGCTTCTAAGGGAGAAGGTTGGAGTTTAAATATGGGATGAGCCAGAGGCCAGGTGCTCAGTAGCTAAGTTCTGCGTACTTGTAACGTTTTGCTCAGTGCCTGTGTGAAGGCACATTCACTGCCCAGAAGGGCAGAAGGGTCAGTTTTATTTCTCAGCTGAGGAATCAGAAGATCATGTTCGACGGCTACTTCACGGTCATAGCACTAGTAAGAGAAAAACATGGAGTCTAAAGCAGTACCGTTCTCTTTCGTCATCTAAAGCAGCTGGATGCAACTTGGGTAACTCCAAGTAGTTAAAAATGCTGAACTTGGGGGGACATTTTGGGCCAATCTTCTCTTTGCAGACCTGAGTCTTGAGACGGAGGCTCTCTGCAGTTCTGCGCACTCCATTTTCTTATCCTAACACTGGGTTTTGTGCATTTAACTCAGGAGCTGTGGCACCCAGGGGCAGCCTGGCAAGGCTCTGGATGTGTGAGCTTCCCTTCAGTGCTGTTAGGTGGGCACACACGCACAAGTACCACGAAACTCCAGAACGCACAGCGCTGCTTGACCTGACCACCCTCACTCTGTGCTCCTGCCTCCACATCATCCCCTCTCTCCCTTACATGGCAACTCTACAGTTTAAATACAGTTGTGTGACTTTTTTTTTTTTTGGGGGGGGGTAGATGTGAACAACATCTTTTTCATCCAGATAGGGTATGGAAAACCAACCATGGAAGCATTCCCACCTAAGAACAGCTTGATGAAGCATTTAGTTTATTGGGGTGACCATAAAAGCCAAAATGCTGGTGCTCCTTCAGTTTGTAGGCAGCTCTGCTGAAGCCCATCCTTTTCCCCAGCCGCTGCTCATTGCTTATGTAACTTACAGAAGTGACTCTCCTGTCTTGTAAGGCTTGTATGTGAGCACATCTTCTTTCCAGCAGGGGCTGATTCAGTCTGGAGGTGAGAGCCACATAAAAATGCTCTTTTCTTTTCCTTCCTTCCTTCCTTCCTTCCTTCCTTCCTTCCTTCCTTCCTTCCTTCCTTCCTTCCTTCCTTCCTTCCCTCCTTCCCTCCTTCCCTCCTTTCTTCCTTCTTTTAATTTTTAGAAAAAAGTAAATTTTATTGAAGGCTTCTTACGTGATTCCAAAGATATGAGAGTATTTATTGCAGAGCCGAATAGTTCTGGGTACAGTGAATAGGCCTGTGGGAACCTGCAGTTGCCAATCATCAATTAAATCTTACCCAGCTTTCGCAGAGACAGCTGCTTAGAGCAGTACACAGCTACTGGAGTGCACACACATTAATTAAGGAGAACAATTAAAAAGAAAGAACACATAGTTCTGTGCCACCCACCAAACAAATTTGCCTTGGGCAATGGCCTTTAAAGAATTCTGGGCACAGCTCTTGTCGTCACTGAACTTCAAGTGTGTTCCTGGTTCCTGCAGCTCTTACACTGTGCAGGTGGATAGGATGGCCGGAAGTGGAACTGACTTTTCAGGAGGCCAGAGAGCTAGCGGCTTGGAAGTTTTACAGGGACTTTTACCCTTCTGCTTGGTCATATCCATCTGCTTACTTGGGCGTGGGCATCCCAGGATTCTGCTTCCTTTCTGGTGTTGTTGGTTTTTTTTTTTTTTTTTAAAATCACGATGTTCTCTGCCTAAGTTAAGGGGTAAGATTACTATTTTATTTTTTTTTCTTTCTGGACTTGCGCTGAAACCAGAACACAGTTATTCATCTGGTTTAATTTAAAATGCAAAAATCTTTTTTTTTTTTAAAAAAAGCAGGTATTTTCAAATTAAGTGCTTTGGTCTGCTTCTCATTAGCTTGGCTGAAGCCCTGGGTGCTATGTCAGACCAGCTCTCAGGTGTTTGTAAACCCGCTGCTGTCCCAGAGGGCACGGCTGGCCCACGGCATCCTACAGCACTATACCAAGTCCTGGTGTTCCCCTCGTTCCTTCCGTGACTCTCCTGAAAGGAATTTAGTGGTTTAATGTGACGTGTTGGTGATCCTGGCCCATTCTGCTGAAGTACGGGTACCAAGGGCTGACAGTTTTTAAGGAGTTTGGATGTTGTCTTTTTACCCTACCATGAATCCTCTTGTGCCCACCATCTCCTGCGCCATCTCTTGTGCTGGCTTCTCTAACCAGAGACTGACAATGGAGTTTGCTGCATATCAGTCTTCCAGGAAACGTTTTGGCTGAAGTTAAAGTGTCTCTCTAGCCTGACAGAAATGCATTAAATATTAAAAAACCAAGCCAAATGTCATTTCTATAACTACTGTTAAACATAAGATGCATGGCACAAAAAGACATTCCTTTGGTGTGTAAAATTACATGTTTACTCTAAGATATTCCTCTTATTTATCATGTGCCAAATGCATTGTGTGTTTACTGCTGTTCTTAGGAATAACTTTCTTTAGGGAGAAATTCAGGAAACCTGGCAATCTTCTTTATGGGTTCTTGGGGAGAAAATGGCAGAGCTCAGAGATTATAGTCACCCGAATCTCTGAGTTCCAAGCCTGGATGTGTGTGTGTGTGTGTGTGTGTGTGTGTGTGTGTGTGTGTGTGATCTTGCATTTCTTTCCTGAGCACATGGGCAGAAGTTCTGTCCTGTGGTTGCATTTCCTGGAGATACATGAACAAGCACCTTTTTACCTCAGGTATGGTGGAGACAGGAGACCAGAGAAAGTACTTCACTGGTTTGGGACCAGTGAGTTTCCTGGGGCTACTTACAGGAGCACGGGTGACTCAGAGGCAGAAGCATGCCACAGCTTGGGTGGCGAGTCATGGAAGCTATAACCCTGGAGCTCTTTGCACAGTCTCATGGAGCTTCGTGGAAGGGTCTCCTTTTCACAAGCAATGGCTACTGCTTACGTGACTTAGGGAACAAAAGCCTTGTGGATCTTGGAAATTTTATGTGATTCTTAAATCTGGTCAATCTCATGAGCTTCTGGCATCTTAAGGCATTCCATGTAGGAGGGAATGCTTCAACACGGAGGAAATAGCTACATATCAGCTGCTCTCATGGAGGTTTCTATCCCTTGGCTGTTCCCCACAGAAGGCCTGTTTGGAAAGCCTCCTTGATAAGACCACAGAGTTGCTTCTCCACAGCCTTTCCCTTCGACAAGTAAGAGAAGATATGGGCTTTGAACCTCATTGTCCTGATAGCTCGAAACTTAGGAAGCCAGCCTTCACTATGTTTCCCAATTTTGTCACTTTGGTTTTTGCTTATGGCCCATTTTCAAACCTTTTCCCATCTATACGAGGATTCCCTATGTTTTTAAACAACAGTTATTACTGAGAGCTTCATCCACGAATAAAATGTGTTTTGATCAAATCCATACCCATTCTGTCCCCTCCAAATTATGTCCTAACCTCCTCCCTTTCCCCTTCCAACTTTACGTGCCCTAAGAAACAAAACATCGCGTCCTTTCAGTGCTTCCTGTATGTGCATGGAGGTAGGGCAATTTACTGGTGCACGGCTGACTTTTCAGGGATGGCATTCCTGAAGAAAGCTGACCCTCCCTCAGCCGTCATCAAATGCCAATGAGTCCTCAGATAAGAGTGGGACTTGAGGAGCCCTCCCGGCCTGTCTATGCTGGCTGCATCTTGGCTGCCTGGATTCTGTACAGGTTTTGTCGCTCTGTGAGTTCACGTGTGCAGAGACCCTATTGTGTCTGGGAAATAATGATCCTCCTTAGATGTCCACTTCATCATGCCTCCTCTTCTAAGAGGATGCCTCAACCCTGGGGGAGGGAGTGTAATATAGATGCCCCATTTAGAGATGAAAACTCCACAGCCTCATTCTCTGCACGGTGAGCAGTTGTGGGTCTCTGTATGAATTGCCGTTTCCCGCATAAAGAAGTTTTTTTTTCTGATGAAAGCTGAGGCATGTGCTAACCCATACATATGAAGAGAAGAGCGTAGGGCCAGTTCACTGGTGCATCCAGTCATTACAGTAATGGTGCTAGGTTCACCCATAACGGCCATTACCTAGCAAGACATGGGTTCCGTCTCACAGACTGAGCTTTAAACCAACCAGAGAGTGGTTGGTTCCATGGCACTGTTATAACATTCATGGCACTGTTATAACATTCACGGCACTGTTACAGAACTGGGCAAATCTTGGCAGGTTCATTGTTATTGTAGGTTTAAAGCTGGTTGGTTACAACTGTTAATGACTTTTCTCCCCTAGCACCATGCACAGAATCGTCCATCTAGTCAGGAGGGATGAAATTTTGAGGTCACTATCGCCTTGACATGCAAAGTTATTTTTGGTTTATTTTTCTGGGTCTGGATCACTTTATTCAGAATGACTATTTCTAGCTCATCCACTTACCGGAAATTTTATAATTCCATTTTTTTCTTTACAGCTGACTAATATTCCATTGTGTGCATGTACCACACTTTCACTATCCACTAATAGATTGATGGTTGCTTCCCCCCTCTTGGCTACTGCGAGCAGAGCAGCAATGAACATAGATGACTATTTTGTAGAGGGTGCAAAGTCCCTTGGGAGTATGTGCAGGAGTGGTTTAGCTAGAGTATATATATCTTAGAGTTTGCTTCCTGTTGCTCTGATAAACACCATCGCCACAGGCAACCTGGGAGGGAAAGACTTTATTTCAATTTACCCTCCTGGGAAGCAGTGCTTCACTGAGAAAAGCCAGGGCAGGAACTCAAGGAAGGAACCTACAGTCTGGGACCTAAGCAGAGACCATGGTGGAAGATTGCTTACTGTCTTGCTCTCTTTGGATCATGCTCAGTCAGTCCTTTACACTGACATTGTACCAGTTGACACTCCCACCAGCAGTGAGGAAATGTTCCTCCTTTTCCATAATCACACCTATATTTGTTATCATGTTTTTTTTTTTTTCTGTTTTGCTTTGGTTTTTTGATTTTAGACATTCTGACTGGGCAAAATGAGATCTCAAAGTAATTCTATCTTGTATTTCCATGATGGCTAAGGATGAAGAACATAAAATGTTTATTTCTTAACTATTTGTATGTTTTTCTTTTGAGAACTCTCTGTTTAGTTCCATGCCCCATTTAAAAAATAATTGGGTTGTTTCTTTCTTGATGTTTAGGTTTTTTAAAGTAGTTTTTTGTGTGTGTTTATTTTAGACATACTCTTAGATGTATAGATAGTACAGATATTTTCCCATTTCTGTCCTTTGCTGTGCAGAAGCCTTTTAGTTTCATGAGGTCCTGTTTGTCAGTTGCTGGTCTTAATGGCTACACTACCCCAGTCATGTTCAGAAAGTCCTTTCCTGGGCAGGACTGTCCTTTCCTACATTTAATTTCACATGTATTTCCTACTTTCTTCTCTAACAGATTTGGGCTATCAGTTCTTATGTTGAGCTCCTTGATCCATTTGGAAGACAATAAGGATCTAATTTCATTATTCTATGTGCAGCCATGTGGTTTGACCATCATCATTTATTGAGGATGCTGTGTTTTCTCCAATATGTATTTTTGTCCTATTTGTCAAACATCGGGTGGGTGGGAGCATGGGCTCAAATCTGTTTCTCAGTTCTATGCCATTGATAAATGTGTTTGTTTCCACGCCAAGTTTTTATTACTAGGGCAGTAAAAAATAAAAGCAGTGGAACTTGAAATCAGGGAGGGTGATACTTCCAGCAATGTTTTTATTGTTCAGGATTGTTTTGGCTACTCTGGGTCTTTGGTGTTTCTATATACATTTTGCATATTTTTTTCTATTTTAATAGGGATTATATTGGATTTGTATCTTGCTTTTGGTAGTGTGGTGGTTTAAATGAGGGATGTCTTTGGTAGACCCACATTTTGAACAGTTGGTTCCTGGTTGGTAGCCCTGTTTGGGGTGATTATGGAACTTTGGGAGATGGATTCCTTTGAAGGAAGTGTGCCATGATGTTTTATATTTTCACCCCACCTCAATTCTCTCTTTCTCACATTTGTGGATAAAAATATGTTTGCTCAGCTTCTTGCAATGGCTGCCTGCTTCTGTGCTTCCCTTGCCATTATGAGCTCTCTCTGGAATTGTAATTCACAACAAACTTTCTCCTATAAGCTGCTTTGGGTAATGGTATTTTACCACAGCAACAATAAGAAAAATAACTAATACAGGTAGGATAACACTTTTCACAACATTAATCCTACCAATTCAAGAGTATTATAGGCCTTTTCCTCTTCTGGCAAGTTTTCCAATCTCTTTCTTCAGTGTGTTTAAGTTTTCATTGTATAAATCTTTTAATTACTTGGTTAGACTGTCTGAATGGAATTGCTTTTCTAAGTTTTTCTTAGTGTATTTGTCATTGTCATGTAGGGAGGCTTGTGCATGTGTGTGTGTGTGTGTGTGTGTGTGTTAATTTTGTATCTTTTTACTTTGCTGAATGTGTTTATCAGTTTGAGGAGTTTTTTGATGTAGTGTTTAGGGTTTTTATATGGAATCATATCATCTGTAAATAAGGGTACTCTTAATTCTTCCTTTCCTCCTTGTACCTCCTCTATCTCCTCTTCTTGTCTTATTGTTCTTCTAAGACTTCATGCTAAGACTTGAACAGAAGTGGAAAGAATGAACATCCTTGTCTTCTTCCTGATTTTAGTGGAAATGATTTAAGTTTTTTTTCTCTTTTAAAGATGATCTTGGCTGTGGGCTTACTGTATCTTTTTTGTTATATTGATATATGTCTTCTGTATTTCTAAATTCCCTAGATCTTTATCATGAAGGATATTTTAATTGTCAAAGGTCCTGTCTGCATCTCATGAAATGATACTGTGGTTTCTATCCTTGAATCTATTTATGTGATGGATTGAATGTTGATTTACATGTGTTGAACCACCCACACATTTCTGGGATGAAGTCTATTTGATCACGATGGATGATCTTTTTTAATGTATTCTTGAATTTGGTTTGAAAGCATTTTATTGGGAGTGTTGCATCTACGTTCAACTAGGAGACTGGCCTATAATTCTCTTTGTTTGTTGGGTCTTTGGTTTTGGTATCAGGATAATATTGGCTCCATAAAAAGAATTTGGCAGTGTTAATTTTTTTTTCTATTTTTATGGACTAAGTTGAGAAATACTGGTGTTAATTCTTCTTTGAAGGTCTTAGAATTCTGTGGCTCTGGATTTTGTTTAGTTGGGACTTTACTGCTTCTTTTTTATTGGTTATGGGTATTTTAAAATTATCTTTTTAATTTTGATTTATCTTTGACAGATCATATACATCTAGAAATTTGTCCATTTCTTTAAGATTTTTCAGTTCAGTGGAATTTAAGTTTTGAAGTTATGTTATAATGAAGTCAGAATATTCTCATTATTTTTTATATTTTTCCTTTCATCAGATATTTTATTAATTTGATTTTTCTTTCCCCTTTCTTTTGATTAACCTAATGATTTGTCTATCTTGTTAATTTTTTCAAAGAACTGTTCTCTGAAATAACTTAAAATTTTTCTATTTTATTAATTTCAGCCCTGATGATTTTGCTGATTTTTTTTCTTATATTCTTTTTTTGAATGTTATTTGTTTTTGCTTTTCCAAGTCCTTCCGGTATATTATTCAGGTATATATTGAGACCTTTCTGATTTTTTGATGCAGGCACTTAGTGATATAAACTTTTTTCTTAGGATTCCTTCATTGTGTTCCATTGATCTGTTGTGTTTTGTTTTTATTTTCATTCAGTTCTAGGATTAAAAAAAATGTGTTGATTTCTCCCTTGACCCAGTTATTATTCAGTCTGCTGTTTAATTTATGTGGGTTTATGTACTTTCTGTCATTTTATGATGTTGGGAGGGGAAGTGGACATGAATGTACATGTAGAGTAGGCGAGTCTAAGTAGAGGAAGTCCAAGTACCCAGAGTGCTGTACTGCACGGACTCTTGGAGGAAAATTCTTGGGAGTTGTATGTGGGCCTGGTGCAGAAGGCTGCGGCTGGCATCTGGGGCATGATTCCTGGGTGGTCTATATGAGCCTAAGCTGGGGAACCTAGAGTTTCCCTCTGGCTCCCCACCAATGTAGGTGGAGCCTAAACAGGAGGAATAAGTCCTGGAGCAAAACCCCAGCATGCCCCATTTAAAAAACCAGCTTCTCCAAAATTTCCTCCAGGGCAATGGCATAAATTCATGATCTCCCAAAACCCGACAATATTTCAGTTTTGTCTTCACTTACATTTATCTCCTTATCCTGACACTGTAAGTCTGATATGTTGAACACATCTCCTGAAGCTCCTTGTTGGAAGCTTGACCTTCAGTGCAGGTGTCGAGAGGTATTGCCCTTAAGAAGTGATTAGATCATGAGGACTCTGTTCTCAAAAAAACCCACATATTTTTAATTTGTTCTTTGAGAACTTTATGCATGTACTTTATATACATGTGTAGAATGTATTTGATTTAAATTCACCTCCATTTCCTTCTTTCAACTCCTTCTGGATCTACCATCCCTAGGTTTACCTACAAGCACAGCCTCTAATACATACATAACACCCAGAGTCCAATTAGTTATGCTCATCTAGGCATGATGTGGAAAATGGTCAACTTATCAAGGACCACACCCTTAAAGAAAACTTCCTCTCTCTCAATTAGTAGCCATCACCTGCCAGCAGCTCCTCATCTAGTGGCAGGAACTTATGGGTCCAACCCTCATCCATGATGGAATGTTGACTGGCTTCATCTTGTACAGATCTTTTGTAGTCAGCTAGAGCTGTTGTGGTTCATGAGAGCAATGGTCCTGTCCTGTCCAGAGGGCACTGTTTCAGGGAGCTCTGTTCTTATTGCAGGAGTAGACTTGTTTTTGTGGGACTGGGTGCTTTATAAAAGGACAAGTTCAAAATCCACCATCTTTTTTCTTCTGATGGGATTATGTGGCAATAAGACCTTAACAAATGCTGGTACCTTGATCTTAGACGTCTTACCTTCCAGAACTGTGAAAACACATTCTTGTTCAGTATGGATGACCCAATTTAGGGTAGTCTACTATTATAGCACAAAATGTATTAAGACACCCAATTAGGTATAATTGCTCACTATGTTTCAAATCTATTAGATATTTCTCCTCTCAGTTCCTTTGACAGTTCAGACCTTGGTGTCTGAATTCCAAGTTCTGTTCTGGCTGGTAAATGCCTCGGTAAGGTAGAATACAGTTGATTATCCAGCTCTGTCTTGAAATTACTTTTCTCTTGAGTTTACTGTTCCTTATTGCCACTTCAAGTGTTTTTTTTTAATAGGTTTACATTTTAAAGAAATATATACTAGGTATGTGCATATTTTTCAAAGGCTTTGGGCATTTTTACACATGAAGAACAATCATTTAATATCTTGCTCAAGGCAGATAGCTAAACTGTACCAAGAACAAGATCTGGAGTTAGTTTTCTATAATTCTAGTACACTTAAGAGATGTTTATTATGGAAATTGGGAGCAAACCTCATTATTTAGATTCTACAATTATAACTATGTCTAATTTGTTTCATCTCTACCTCTGGCCACTGCTCTTCCACTGCGTGCCAGAAGATTTTGAAGCAAGTACATCAGTCTGTATTTAATAAAAGATACTCATTTAAAAAAGGCTCAATAAAAGGATCACTCCCAAAAGTAATTATATTTCTGAATGTCATTAAAATATTCAGTTTGTGGAATAATTTCTTAACTGTCTTATAAATTTTGTTATGAACCGTTTCTTTGACTCAGAATACAAATGAGGTTTATATATTATGTAATTGGTTGATTTTATTTCAGGTTTCTTTTAATATAGTAACCTTCCCCTCCTTTCCCTTTGTGTGTGTGTGTGTGCTGTTCCTGGCCTCACTTCCCTACCCTTAAAGGTGTGATTTGCCCATAATCGCATGCTCACAAACATGAATCCTGGGAGGGGAAGCAAGGTAAGAACAGCCAGGAGATAGAGACCTCAGGTGGCGGTGAGTGCAAGAGAAACAGCTCAGGAGACAGCTTCATCGAGCAGCCCATTTAATTGGGGAGGAGGGGAACAAAGGCTATTTAAATGTTTGGGGATTGGGTAGAAGCTGTCAGGGTGAGTGTACATCATTGGCCAGGACCAACGTGCTGGGAAGGCATTACTTGCATGAAGAGGAATTCCAAGTGCTTGCTGGGCATGACCTTATAAGGAGAGAGGAAGTTTAACCTGTAACCTGGATGCCAGGCTACGGGATCATCTCAAGGTTGGCAGAGGTGGGGGCTGTAAGCCTAAGTACGCTGGGACATACAGGCCCAGAACAGGGAGGGCACAGGAGGGCACAAGCGGAAACAGCCTTATTCTTGCTAGTCTCAAGACCTCACTCACTCTTGCTTTAGGCTGGCTCCCAGGGTCACCCAGTTCCCTGGCCGTGTGTGTGTGTGTGTGTGTGTGTGTGTGTGTGTGTGTGTGTGTGTGTGTAAGTCAGAGGAGGCTCAGAGGAGAATTATTCCCTTGAGACAAAGCTTCCACGTTGATCCTGGAGCTTTCTTTCTTTCTTTCTTTCTTTCTTTCTTTCTTTCTTTCTTTCTT
>NW_026587216.1:40367709-40409140 GCF_907164565.1 Psammomys obesus | reverse complement strand
CTTTCTTTCTTTCTTTCTTTCTTTCTTTCTTTCTTTCTTTCTTTCTTTCTTTCTTTCTTTCTTTCTTTCTTCTCTCTCTGGCTAAGCTGGTACTGAACAAGCCCTATAAATCTTCCAGCCTCTACCCACCACATCACTGGAGTTACAGGGGTGGTTATCCATGGCTGGTCTTTTTGTGGGTGTTAGGATTTGGACTTAGCTCCTCATGCTTGGGTGCCAAGTGCTTTACCTACTGAGATATCTCCTCGGTCATTCCTCCTTTAAAAAATAGCAATTTATTAATCTTTTTTCTGTTCTATTCAGGCATGAGTTGTTGTTCTTTCCTCACTCAGGTAGGGTTGCATGTCACTGGATCCATGTAGTAAGATCGTCTGGTACTGTATCTGATGTAACTTGTTGATTTGATTAGTCTTGGCTATGGCTTCTGTTCTTTAGCAGATTCTTTTGTTGCCACTGTAGAAACTGTGACACTCAGGAAGGCCCTGTCTGTGATGACTGTCTAAATCCACACAGTCATTAGGCCTTGCTGCCAGAGACACCACTTAAGCATCTTAGAAGAAACCTCAGGGTCTCTTCTCCACCTGTGGAGTACATCCCATTTTTCAAACAAGACCATGAGTTGATTTAAAGTTTCTGATGCTCTACACTGGGAGTTGGAAAGTAGTTTAAATTTCATGTCTTTCCTTTGTAATCTATCAGCTCCAATACTTCTAGGGAGAGGAACTATCCTTATCAACTGATTTCCTTATGACACAGTTCATGTAGTAGGAAAAGCTGGGTATATATTAGTTCTTTCTTTCTTTCTTTCTTTCTTTCTTTCTTTCTTTCTTTCTTTCTTTCTTTCTTTCTTTCTTTCTTTCTCTTTATACAGGTTTACAAGACAATTAGTCTATTTCCTGTTAAATTAAACACGAATTTAAACATACCTGAGATATTTTAATTCACTATTTTCATTACTGTTCAAATTGCCACATCTTTGACTAGTTGGAACTTTCTCATCTCACATTTTCAAGTCCAATTGATGTGACTCCACCAGTCTATTTTTAATTATAAAAAATAGTTTTGATAACACACCTACAGAGTCAAAGGGTGTTAAAAAGACACAAAGTAAAATCTTCAAAAGAAAAAAAAAACAGACTGGTGGATCAATGGGATCGGATCGAAGACCCAGAAATAAACCCACACACCTATGGAAATTTAATTTTTGACAAAGAAGCCAAAAGTGTACAACGGAAAAAAAAATCAGCATCTTCAACATTCAATAAGGACATTTGCTCAACTATGTCCCTAGCAGCTTTATTTGTAATAGCCAGAATCTGGAAACAAGCTAGATGCCCCTCAATGGAGGAATGGATACAGAAAGTATTATACATTTACACAGTGCTATACTTCTCAACAATTAAAAACAAGGAAATCATGAAATTTGCAGGCAAATGGTGGAAACTAGGAAAGATTATCCTGAGTGAGGTAACCCAGAAGCAGAAAGACACATATGATATATGTGTTTTATAAGTAGATATTAGACATATAATATAGAAAAACATACTAAAATCTATAGTAGCAAAGAAGCTAAACAAGGAGGACCCTAAGAAGATATTTAATCCTCATTCAGAAGGGCAAAAAGGATAGACATTGGAAGTAGGAGAAGACAAGGAACAGGACAGGAACCTTCCACAGAGGACCTCTGAAAGACTACCCACCAGGTATTGAAGGAGATACTGAGGCTCATAGCCAAACTTTGGACAGAGTGCTGGAATCCTTATGGAAGAAGAGGGAGATAGAAAGATCTGGAAGGGTCAGGAACTCCATAAAGAGAACAACAGAGCCCAAATATCTGAGCCCAGAGTTGCCTGGAAAGAACAATACTCTAACCAAGGACCATGCACAGAGAGGACCTAAACCCCCTGTTCAAAGGAAGTCCATTGGCTGCTCAGTCTCCAAGTGGGCTCCTGGTAAGGGGAACAGGAGCTCTTTGACATGAACTTAGTGGCCAGCTTTTTCATTACTTCACCCTTGAGGGGGGTACACAGCCTTGCCAGGCCACAGAGGAAGATGATGCAGCCAGCCTTCATAAGACCTGATAAGCTAGGGTCAGATAGAGGGGAGGAGGTCCTCCCATATCAGGGGACTAAGAGAGGGACTAGGGGGAGAAGTGGGAGGGTGGGTGAGACTGGGAGATGACAAGGAAGGGGGCAGCGGCAGGGATACAAATTGAATAAATTGTAATAAATAAATATATAAATAAAATTAAATTTAAAAATAAAAAATTAGAAAAAAAAGAAAAAAGAAAAGGGAAATGTACCTTTACCAAGAGCTGGTAGATTGTTGGCTGACAAGAATATGCAGATAAGGAGGCACACCTGCTTTGCTGAAGACTAGCAATGAACAAGAGCATGCTAACTCCTTCATGCCCAGACCACTCCCTGCATACTCTTACCTCCTTAGAGTAAACTGAGGGATCTCATAGCTCTCCAACACAGTGACTTTGGCAGACGTTAGTTGCTTCCATTGTTTTTTTTTTAAACTTGGTAAGATATTCCAGGCTCATTCCTTACCCCCCCTCCAAAATCTCTAGACCTGGACTTACCATTTTTACAAGTATTTGTAAACACTTTTAGCAAAAATTATATATAACAGATGTATATTTCTAGAGTTTCCTAGCCTTTCTACCAGACAAAGGTGTGAGAAAGGTTCTGTTTTTTCTGTTTTTTTTTTTTTTTTTTTTTTTTTTCAGGATAAAATACATTATGAGTCATGCATGCTGATACTCCTAATTCAAATTCAAGGCTTCTAGGTTCTCATCTAACTTTGCCATGCTGGAAGTTATGATTCTTGCTCAATGGCTTTATCTCATGGTGACAGTGATCTCATAATAAAATTAACAGCAATCCTTTTTTTTTTTAATATGGCTCTTTACAGTTTATTGCATGAAGGAGTTACACCAGTCCAAGTTAAAAGTGGACCCTGTCCCATTTGTCTAAGTAAGGATTGATCATCTTACCCTGGGTCCTCTTTCTTGTTTATTTTAGATGTACAGATTTTAGTATATTTATCCTATCTTATAGGTTTAATACCCACTTATAAGTGAATATATACTGTGTGTGTCTTTCTCCTTCTGGGATACCTCACTCAGAATGATCTTTTCTAGATCCCACCATTTGCCTGCAAATTTTGTGATTTCCTTGTTTTTAATTGCTGAGTACTATTCCATTGTGTAAAAGTACCACAATTTCTGTATCCATTCCTCCACTGATGGACATCTGGGTTGTTTCCAGGTCCTGGCTATTACAAATAAAGCTGCTACAAACATGGTTGAGCAAATGTCCTTGTTGTGTACTTGAGCATCTTTTGGATATATGTCTAGGAGTGGTATAGCTGGGTCTTGAGGAAGCACTATTCCTAATTGTCTGAGAAAGCACCAGATTGATTTCCAAAGTGGTTGTACAAGTTTACATTCTCACCAGCAATGGAGGAGGGTTCCCCTTTCTCCACAATCTCTCCAGCATATGTTGTCACTTGAGTTTTTGATCTTAGCCATTCTGATGGGTGTAAGGTGAAATCTCAGGGTTGTTTTGATTTGCATCTCTCTGATGGCTCTGCCTAGCAGTGTATCAAAGCAGATACTGAGACTCATAACCAAACCATTGGCAGAGTACAGGGATTCATATGAAAGAAGGGGAAGTTAGTATGACCTGGAGAGGACAGGAGCTCCACAAGGACCAAATATATCTGGGCACAGGGGTCTTTTGTGAGAGTGTATCTCCAACCAAGGACCAAATATGGATATGACCTAGAACCCCTGCTCAGATGTAGCCTATTGGAACTCAGTATCCAAGTGGGTATCTTAGTAAGGGGAACAGGGACTGTTTGTGACATGAACTCAATGGCTGGCTCTTTGACTCCTCTCTCCCCTGACCCGTGGGAGGAGCAGCCCTGCTAGGCCACAGAGGAGGACTTTGCAGCTAGGCCCGAAGTTACCTGATAAGCTAGGGTCAGATGAAAGGGGAGGAGGTCCTCCCCTATCAGTGGACTTGGAAAGGGGTAGGGAGAAGATGAGGGAGGGATGGTGGGATTGGGAGGGAAGAAGGGAGCGGGATATAACTGGGATACAAAGTTAATAAACTATAATTAATATTAAAAAATAAAAATTTAATTAAAAATGTGGACCCCAAATGGTTACATTATTCAAGGTGTAAGGTTTTTAAACCTGTGACAAGGGAAAGAACGGAAATTCTACTAATTGCAAGGAAATCTTCACTTATGGCTTCAGAGCCATAAGCACTTAAAATCCCTGAACCTTGCTTCAGATGATCATTCTTAGCAGTCCAATCTCTATCAGGAACTGATGTATGTTCTTGGCTGGTCACCTGTAGCTGAACTAGTTCTCCACATTCTGGATGCTCACTTACAGTACCATTTGGAGGCGACTCTCTTCTTAAACACCTCCACTGGTTTCTTTTTTTATCAGAATCAACAGCGATCCCTTGGATAGTAGTAAGGGTCTTCCTGCCATTGCTCTGCTGAATTATTATTATTTTTTTATCTCATAATAAATTCTTTTAAATTTAATTTTATTTTTTATATTAATTACAGTTTGTTCATTCCAAAATTTCACTTTCATGTTTAAGGAATTTTGCTGGATTATTTTTTTAATATTGGTTACAGTTTATTAACTTTGTATCCCAGCTGTATCCCCACTCCCTTCTTCCCTCCCAATCCCACCATCCCTCCCTCATCTCCTTCCTGTTCTTTCCAAGTACACTGATAGGGGAGGTCCTCCTCCCCTTTTATCTGACCCTAGCTTATTAGGTATCTGCAATGTCCTCTGTGGCCTAGCAGGGCTGCTCTTCTCTTGGAGGGTGGGGGAGGGAGTCAAAGAGTCCGCCATTGAGTTCATGTCAGAAATAGTCCCTGTTCCCCTTACTAGGGTACCTACTTGGATACTGAGCTACAATGGGCTACATCCGAGCAGGGGTTCTAGGTTATATCCATACATGTTCCTTGGTTGGAGATACAGTCTCATAAAAGGCCCCTGTGCCCAGATATATTTGGTCCTTGTGGAGCTTCTGTCCTCTCCAGGTCATACTAACTCCTCCTTCTTTCATATTATTCCCTGTACTCTGCCAAAGGTTTGGTTATGAGTCTCAGTATCTGCTCTGATACACTACTAGGTAGAGACTTTCAGAGGCCCTCAGTTGTAGGCTCCTGTCCTGTTACTTGTTTTCTCCTACATCTAATGTCCATCCCATTTGTCTTTGTAAGTGAGGTTTGATCATCTTACCCAGGGTCCTCTTTTTTGTTTATCTTCTTTTTTATTTTTTTATTAGTTACATTTTATTAACATTATTATTAGTTACATTTTATTACATTTTATTATACAGCTCTGTATCCCAGCTGTATCCCGCTCCCTTATTCCCTCCCAAACTCTCCTTCCCTTCCTCATCTCCTCTCTGCTCCTTTCCAAGTCCACGGACTGGGGAGGACCTCCTTCCCTTTCATCTGACCTTGTTTTATCAGGTATCTTCAGGACTGGCTGAAAAGTCCTCCTCTGTGGCCTAGCAGGACTGCTCCTCCCTTGGGGGGGGTGGGGAGGTCAAAGAGCCTGCCATTGAGTTCCTGTCAGAAATAGTCCCTGTTCCCCTTACTATGGGAAACCAGTTGGTTACTGAGCTACCACAGGCTTCATCCGAGCAGAGATTCTAGGTTATATCCATACATGGTCCTTGGTGGAGTGTCAGTCTCAGAAAAGACCCCTGTGCCCAGATATATTTGGTCCTTGTGGAGCTCCTATCCTTTCCACATCATACAAACTCCCCCTTCTTTCATATAATTCCCTGCACTCTGCCAAAGGTTTGGTTATGAGTCTTAGTATCTGCTTTGATACACTGCTAGGTAGAGTCTTTCAGGGGCCCTCTGCGGTAGGCTCCTGTCGTGTTACTTGTTTTCTCCTACATCCAATGCACCTCCCATTTGTCTGCTGAATTTGTCCCATTGCTCTGTTGAATTATTTTTTAAAAAATTAATTTATTTTTAGATTAATTACAACATATTCATTTTGTATCCCAGCTGTAGTTCCCTCCCTCGTTCCCTCTCAAACTCACCCTTCCTCTTCCTTCTCTCATGCCCCTTCCCCAGTCCACTGATATGGAAGGTCTTCCTCCCCTTCCCTCTGAACCTAGCCTATCAGGTCTCAGCAGGATTGTCTGCATTGTCTTCCCCTGTGGCCTGGTAAGACTGCTCCCCCATCAGGGGTAGGTGATCAAAGAGCCAGCCACTGAGTTCATGTCAGAGAGAGTCCCTGTTCCCCTTCTTAGGGAACCCACTTGGACACTGAGATGCCATGGGCTATGTCTGAGCAGGGGTTCTAGATTTTTGTCCATGAATGGTCCTTGGTTGGCATATAAGTCTCAGAAAAGACCTCTGTGCCCAGAGTTTTTGGTTCTGTAGCTCTCCTTGTGGAATTCCTTTCCCCTCCAGGTCTTTTTTTTAAAAATTATGTTTATTTTTATTAATTATAGTTTATTCACTTTGTATCCTCCCTGTAGCTCCCTCTCTACTTCCCTCCCAATCCCACTGTCCCTCCCTCTTCCCCACCTTGCCCCTCCAGAAGTCGACTGATAAGGGAGGTCCTCCTCCCCTTCCCTCTGATCCTAGTCTATCAGGTCTCACCAGGAGTGGCTGCATTGTCTTCCTCTGTGGCCTGGTAAGGCTCTTCCCCAGAGTTCCTTTCACCTCCAGGTCTTTCATCTCCCCCTTCTTTCTTAAGATTCCCTGCACTCTGCCCAAAGTTCTTATATGGATATAATCCTCAATGCCAGCAGGAAGTAGGTCATCACCCTTACTTGCATCCACAAAGGGGTCGAAAGAGTGTAGGTTCTAGATAACAGACATAAGATAGGATTCTTTTTCCTCTGTGGAAATAATAGGTTCCTGAAGGCAACCAAGGGACAAGGCAGGCAGGGAGCGGGAGCCAGTGGGAGGGTGAGGGTGGGCAGGCAGGGGGAAGGACAGGAGAGGACAGGGAGGACAGGAGCTTCAGAAAGAGAAGGGGCTTGAGGGGGAGGCAGCTGAGCCCTTGGTGACTGTTCAGTGACTAGGGGACAATAGCAATTTTTCATCATTATTATCTAACTCATAATGGTAATACTTTTACTTGTTGGGGCATATCCTACTGAGAAAGTACAGTCAAGCAATCTACTTTAAAGTAACATGCAAAAGCTTCACACTATGGTTAATGTTGGGTCAGCATATAAGATTCTTTTTAGTTGCTCCTGATTTAAAAAAAATTTTTTCCTTTAAATATTTTATATTTTTAAAAAATTATTAAAATATGTGTAATTATAATATTTAAAGAAACAAAAGTTGTGTCCTGACCTTTCAATCTACTCTTGGACCAAAAGTAATTCATAACAACACACAGAATCTCAAAATTCTTTTAGTAAGTAGAACTGTAAGATATTTCTTTTGGCCTAGGAACACCATAAGAAAATTATTCAGATACTAAGGGCATTAGGGAGTTTGGGAGTCTGTGTAGAATAAAGAAGGATCCTACTTTTTTTTTTTACAGATGCATTCTACCCTTTTGGGTGGATACGCTATAATTAATTCCACCAGGTCTCTGGTTGATAGACTTCTGGGTTGTTTCCAGCTTTTTTTTTTATTATTTTTATTTTATTTTTTTTCTATTTCAGATAGTGCTGAAATGAACGGCCTGGTCCATATGCCTTTTTGTTTCTTTGCCAGTGTTTCTGTGGAAGAGATTTCTAGAAGTGTGATGGCTGGGTCAAAGGGTAAATACATATGACATTTTGCTTGAAACTGCCAAATTCCCCTTCATAGGGGTTGAACCATTTTGCATTCTTATTGTCAAAATATGAATGTGTCTATTCCCCAAAGGCTTGCCTATTGAGTATTATGTCAGAGTTTTGGACTTTTGCCAACATGATAGGCGAGAAAATGATATTTCACTGTAGTTTTAATTTGCATTTTTATTACTACAAAAAATTTAAATTAAGGTCATTTGTCTTTTTTTGTGAATTGTTCCTTTGTCTAAAGAAACAATACCCTCTGTTGTTTCTCTTCTCCACGTATAACCATACAAAAATCCACTGGCCTAAAGAAGCTAAATAACAAAGAGAACTCTAGAAAGGATGCTTAATTCTCATTCAGAAGGGCAAACAGGATAGACACCAGAAGTGGTGGAAGAGAGAGAATAGGATGGGAGCCTACCATAGATGCCCTCTGAAAGATTTCACTACCAGAAGATCAAAGTAGATGCTGAGACACAGCCAAACTTTGGGCAGAGCACAGGGAGTCTTATGGAAGAAGAAGATGTGTGTGTGTGGGGAGGAAATAGAAGGACCTGAAGGGGATAGGGGCTCCACAAGAAGGCCAACAAAGTCAACAAATCTGTGTCTAGGGGGCCTGCAGAGACTGATGCAGCAACCAAGGACCATGCATGGAAAGGACCTAGACCCCCTACTCAGATGTAGCTGATAGGCAGCTCAGTCTCCATGTGGGTTTCCTAGTAAGGGGAACAGGGTCTGCCTCTGTTGTAAGCTCAGTTGCCTGTTCTTTCATCACTTCTGCCTGCCAGGGAGGCCTTACCAGGCCACAGAGGAAGAGGATGCAGTCAGTCCTGATGAGACTTGATAAGCTAGGGTCAGACAGTAGGGGAGGAGGACTCCCACTTTCAGTGGACTAGGAGAGGGAGAGAAGGAGTGAAAAGAGAGGGAGGGTGGAACCAGGAGGAGATGAGGGAGGGGCTACAATCAGAATGTATGATGGATAAATTATAAAAAAAAGATTTAAAAAAGAGTCTAAGTATATACATTATTATTTTCTGATTTGTAATCAGACTCTGTAGTTGGGTATCATGGTGTTGTTTTCTTTCTCTGTGAAAATTCTTTCATGTTAATGACCTAAAAATTGAACTACAGGAAGTTTTCCTGATTCAGTGAACTCACGTTTTCATGCACTTCCCACTTTGCTATACCGAAGTCTGAAAAGCAGAAGGCAATACATACATAAGAAAATACATAAACCTTGGAAAGCTAGGCACAGTTCCTTATCTTAAATGGCCAGGGCCTAAAGTATCTTTGTGGGTTTTCTTTTTGTCAGGGCTCAGTTTCCTTTTCTATTTGGCTTCCTGTTCTGATTAATAAAAAGTAATTTGTTCCCATCTATGAATATGGACTTACAATAGTTCCACTATATGCAGCTGCTTTTACTCTTTATTTCTTTATTTAATGTGTGTAACACACACACACACACACAGGCACACACACACACATACTCACTCATCTGCCCCCCACCCCCAGCAGTACTAACATGGAGATCAGAAAACAACTTGAAGAATTGATTCTCTTCCTCCACCATGTGTGTTCCAGGGATTGAGCTCAGGCCTTCAAGCTTGGTGGCAAGTGATTTTATCTCTTCAGCCTACTTGTTTTTAATTCATCCAATCAATGCTAGAGAAACACTTGGCTATCAAAACAGAGAAAACATATGAGAAAAAGTAGGGTAGGGTGTGAGTTATAGCAGTTGACTTGAATAAACCAACTGGAACTTTGTTCATCACTGGCAGTCTATGAATATGTGCTCATGTATGAAATCAGGATGGTATCATGTTTCTTCTCTTCCAACACCATGCTGTTTTCTTGACCATGCAAGATGAAGTATAAGGGAAAACTTTTGGGCAAAGTCAAGTCATGTATGTATTGTAGTGTTAGAAGGAACTAACTTTGACTCCAATTAAAATGAGTCAAAGTTAACTAACTTTGACCTCCAATTAAGAGGTTGCTGAATGCTGGAATTATTTTCTTGGTGCTGTTTGGATTACAAAGAGTTGTATCTCACTGTAGTTTGAATTTTGTTGCTAAAATGTTTGAAGAAAGTTGTTTTTTTTTTTATATTCTATCCATCTAATATCCTTGACTTCTTTGCTCCGTATTCAAAGTGTGTAGTTTCTTTCTACCTGGCCTCTATGGAATGCACTAAGTACATAATAATGCTAATAACGATGGACTTCAGTGGAGAATTTTCACAGAGCGGGTGTCAAATAATTGAATGAAGTTGTGAATAGATTCAGAAGAATCTTAGAAGACCTCCTTCCTCTCCCCACACAAATCAGTTTGGAACTGATTTTTAAATGTTGGGAGTAAAAGTCAGGTCTGTATTTTAAGCAAGATGGTGTCCCTCCTACTACAAGGACACTTGCTCAGCCATGTTCATTGTGGCTTTATTTATAATAGCCAGAAACTGGAAACAACCTACATGTCTCTAAGAAGGGATGAAGAAAATCTGCAACATTTACACAGTGGAGTATTACTCAGCTGTTAAACACATGCCATCATGAAATTTGTAGGCAAATGGATAGAACTAGAAAAAAAATTATCCTGAGTGAGGTAACCCAGACAAACGCGGTATGTACTTACATTAAGGATAATCAAGGTACAATACACAGACCCAGGGAGGTTAGGTAAAGAGAAGGGCTTGAGGAGGATGCATGGACCTCCCCGGGAAGTGAAAATAGACTCTGTGGGTAGACTGTGGGTGGGTGGGAATGATGGATCAGGTGTGTGTGTGTGTGGAAGAGATGGAGGGAGAGAGTGTAAGGAGAGACAGCTGGAATTGGGGGGCATTTGAGGGCTGGTGTGGAAACCTAGTGCAATGTAAATTGCTTGGAATGTATGAAGGTGATCCTAATGAGGACCCTAGTAATGGGGAATACGATGTCTCGACTGGCCATTTCTTATTGCCAGGCTGAAATCTATGAGGATGACCCTAGTGAAGCTCCTAGAATGGAGGACATGGAATCTGAACTGGCTAGGCATCTTCTGTAGCCAGGCAAGGTTTTCAGTGGCGGGACTGGGTGGCTGGCATTCGGCTGAGTTGTTGGCTGAGGGAGTCCCATGGAGCTCCCTAAATAACTCAGGCTGATGCTAGGAGAGAGGGTAGCTCCCAGAAAACTGATAGCAGCTGGGGGTGGGAGTGGGGAGGTGTCCATTGCTGAGGTCAACATCCACACAGCTCATTGAACATGGAGAGGTTGAGCTAGTGCCTACATGGAGCCTTCACCCCTACATTCTAGTCTCTTTGGCATGGGAAGGTACTGTGCAGGCTACTGAAAGAGAAATGTGGATACCAACCCAGCCACAAAATCCTCCATCTACAATCTCTCCTGCTGGCAAGATGTGCTGGGGCGAAGGTGGCACAGAACTTGTGGGGGTCGCCAGCTAATGTCTGGTTTAACTCGAGGACCAAGCCATGTGAGGAAGTCTATACCCACAGTCCCTGGATAGTCAGGAACAAGAGACTTGATAGCCCAGAGACCTAGGGTAGAACCAAACACCACTGGCAAACAAACAAACAAAAACAAACAAACAATTAAAAAAGTCAATAAATGATTCTTAATAATATTCTGCTATACTCATCAGAGAGATTTCTCCAGCAGCAGATGGAAGCAGGCAAAGAGACACACAGCCAAACATGCAGAGATAGAGAGAGAGGAAGAGAGAGAGAGACAGAGACAGAGACAGAGAGAGAGGAAGAGAGAGAGAGATAGAGAGAGTTTAAATTGGAAATGTCTATTGCACTCCTTGGGGATCCAGGAAGACTGTGGAAGAGGAGGAAAGAAAGACAGCGGGAGTCCAAGCAAATGGAGGACCAGGAGAACATGATCTTCAGAACCAACTAATCAAAGCTCCTAGGGGCTCACAGAGACTGAAGTGACAATCATGGGGCTTCTATGGGTCTGAGGTAGGCCCTCTGCAGATACGTTATGGTTGTGTAGCTTGGTGTTCTTATGGGAGTGCATGTATCTCTGACCCTTTTGCCTGCTCTTGGGACCCTTCTCCTTCTGTTGGGATTCCTTTTTCAGCTGCGATATGAGGGCTTTTGCCTTGTCTTAGTGTATCTTGTTTTGTAGTATTTCATTGTTGTCTCTTGGAGGCCTTCTCCTTTCTGAAGGGAAATGGAGGGGGAATAGATCTGAGGAGAGGGGAGGTGAGGGAGCACTAGAAGAAGTGGAGGGAGGAGAAATTGTGGTCAGGATGTAATGCATGAGAGAATAATTTATTTTTAACTAGAAAAAAGAAAAGATGGTTGTGCTGAAATTTGGACCATTTTGGAGTCTAAATCTTGGCCTCTCCAGGGAAGTAAAACCCCCCTGAGACTTGAAGCCTGAATGAAGCCTGAATGGGCAGGCTAGGGAACAATGTCCTGGGAGAAGGGGTGGTGAGTCAGCAAAGACTGGAGTTTTTGAGGAGCCAAAAGCCATCTGGAGTTTCTAGATCAGAAAGAGCATGGCAAAGAGGCAAAGCAGGAGGCAGCGGAGACTGGGAATGAGGCCAGGTGTTACTGAAGAACTCTAGGCTGCTTTATAATTTGGACTTGTTCCCAGGACAATGAGAAACTATTAATTGTGTATTTTAAAGACAATCTTTTAAACTTATAGTCTTATTCTTTACCTACACATAAATGTGATTTATATATTCTTGTTTATATTGCATGTCTGATTTTAAAAAGTGTGGCATTCCCTCCCCTCTCCTTCCCTCCCGTTTTCTCCCTTTCTTTTATCTTTTGAAATTATTATTATTATTATCATTTATTACAATTTATTAAATTTGTATCCCTGCTGTGGCTCCCTCCCTAGTCTCCTCCCAATCCCACCCACCCTCCCTCTTCTTCCCCTAGTCCACTGATAGGGGAGTTCCTCCTCCCCTTCCATCTGACCCTAGCCTATCAGGTCTCACCAGGACTGTCTTTCATTGTGTTTAAATTTTGTTTACTTATAGGATACTTGGACATGAAATGACAAGTAGATTTATCAACAACATTTTAAATCAAAACCACTCTGGACATACTGTATTTAAAGAATAAAAAAGTGGGGAGATGTCAGAATGAAGCTGTGTGAGATTTTCAAGAGTTTGTGAGAAAACTTCAAGTAGACAAGAGTCTTATAATCTCTGCTCCTCCACAGCATGGATTTGTTCTTGGCGTATGCTTTCTTGCCCTTTGAGGTGTGGTAAATAAAAGTGGGTTTTGTTTCAAATTACCCGTCATCTGCTATTGCTGGATAGCTTAGTTTTCTGTTCTAAAATACCCTGGCAAACAACTTACAGGGTATGTACGTCCTTTCTGTAAATTATAGGGACTACAGCCAAAGGCAGATTTCACAAGGTATAAGACTGCATCATCCAGAGCAGGTGGCATCCCTAGACCCAGGAGGGTCTTACACTCCACCACAGCACACAGAGAATTAGGTTCTGTACTGCAAGCTTACACCCTACCCCAGCACACAGAGAATTAGGTTCTGTAGTATTTAGTGCTTGCCTTTCTGTCCCTAAAACACCATTCTTTTCTCATCTGCAATACTTGTCTTTCAGTATGCTCAAGACCTCTCTAGATGCCCAGGACTTCAAACAGATGTATGATTGATTCTTCTATTTTCTAACTCAGCAAGGTGTGTGCCATCAACTTTCTAAGTATTTCAATTTTTCATTCTTAACAGCTGTCTGATAAAACAGACAACTAACTCCTTACCTCCGTGCTACAGATAAGGAAAATGAAGCACACAGGGGATAAACAACAAGCAGGGCAAGAGTGTTACAGCGTGTAGCACACAATTCCACTTCCGTCTTCAGCAACTGTATTCGTGCGGTTGGAGAAGGAAGTTGTTGTGGTCAATGTTGGTACTGCGCTTGAATGAGACCAGGACTAGTCAACACCAAACATTACTCAAAGGTGCAAAAGGGGCGAGTAGCTTCATTGTAGGAATATCCTCTCGCTCCCAAACTTCAGGAACTACAAGAACTAAGTAATAGGTCCTTTCCTGTGATTCTAAAATTGTATTGCAAACGCAGATCAATATTCTACAAAGCAATTGGCTAACAATTGTAGCTGGCATTTGCTACTTTGTGGGTTCCTTTCTCTCTTCCACTATTCTCCACCCCTTTACCTTTTTCCTTTCAACCTCCTAACACTAGGTAGAAAAGAAAGATAGAGGGGAAAGGGGTTTTATTATTGTTAGACTACTTCTTGCTGATTAGGGACATTGAGTTCCTTGGGGCAAATTTGATCTTCGCCATCAGGATATCTAATGTCTCCTCTCATTTCAAGTGTGCCTACTTGACAAACAGCAACCAACAGCATCCAACCACCAACCAGCCACACACCTACTGAGGCTGTAGCATTTGTAAACCCCTGAAAAGTCCCTAGAATTCCAAATGTCATGCAATTCCAGAAACTATCTGCAGCTGGCAAGGCCATGCCCCTGCCAGAGCACGAGGCAAATCATAGTCAGCTGTGAAGCAGCCTCATAGCTCCACACCTGGGATTAAAACAAAACATTTCCATAATATGTGTGTGTGTGTGTGTGTGTGTGTGTTTAAGAAACCAACATTCTCACTACAAACAATGTTTTCAAATACTGTTCTAAAAACTCCTTTCATGAAAGCTATTAGATAATACAAAAAGGCTCATCATTAAGTAAGCTTGGGGAATTGCACTTTGGTTGAAATACGTTTCTTCTGTTGCATGACTTCTCAGACCCTTTGACACACTGCTGCTTATATAAATTCTCTGAAAAGGAGGAGAACATACATCTTAACCAGGAAACCCATCCCTTCCTCATCCCTGTATACATACACCTTACTTTGCTTAGCACATCCGTGGTGGCTAATCTTGAGTGTCCAGTCGATTGAAAGATGGAAAGGATATTGGTAAAAGACACTTCTGTGAAGCTGCTAAAACCCATGCTGAAAGCGGGTGGCACCATGGCATAGGCAGTGTGTCTTTGGAGCAAAGGATGGAATAAAGGGGAAGCCAGGCATCCTCTCTCCCTGCTCCCTGGCCTCCAATGTGTGATGCTCTGCTCCCCACAGCAGCAGACTGGAAACTTCTGAAAGAATACACCAAAACAAATCTGTTTCTCTGTTTAGATTATTTTTTCTCAAGTATTTGTCACGGCAGAAGAAAGTTTGGCTAACACATCCCATGGAAAAAATGACTGCTTCTAGATTTAGAACTGAATTCTGAAGAGGAGGACAGATTCCTCAAGACCAGGAACACCTTTTCTGTGCTTCAAACCCACATATTCCACTGCCATATGCTAAGGGCCAACAACACTGTCCATAATCATTTTCACAGGGAAACAGTTGCCACATCCTGAAGGGTGCTCATCAACTGGAGCAGCACGCAGGCTTTCTCCTTTTCTTGCAAGATGTTGCTACATGTTCATGGGGGGTGGGGAAGCTCTTGTCTTATTGCAATTCCTGCTCAAGTTGTTATATCAACATTACTTCATGTTAACCTATTAGGTAATTTATTTTTGGCCTCAAATCCAATTACTACAAAGGTGTTGAGGCATCTGACCCAAATATTTGCATCTTTAACTTTCTGAAAGTATTGAGCCTTCCTTTTTCTGAGTGTAATTGCTGCTCTATAACCATAGTTGATTAAGAAGAAAGGGACAGAAAATGCATGTGATGGAGTGCGTTCTGGTACCACACAGGTCACGAGATATGTTAGAGAAGACTAAAAGTTGGAGAGATAAAGATAACAATAAAAAATGTGTTTCTAATTTAATATGTCCACAATCATTTACACATGGGGCCAGAACAAGAACATGTTGGAAACAGAATAAGTGAAATGAAAGCTTGAAAAACAATCTCAGTTTGTGGATTTAAACATTTTAAGGAAACTATTTGCTTTCAATTAATTCCAAGGCCCCACAACAAAATGTGTGGTTCCTCCATTTCTGTGTACTGGAGGGTCTAAGGAGAGAGGGAAAATAAATATCCAGAGAGCATTGACAGGTTTTGATTCAAAGCAACCCTCTGTGGAGAGGCTGGGTGAGAAGAGTGTGAAAAGTTTCACCATTTGGCAAATTCTCAAAATTTCTTCTCTTTCATCTCCCTCCTTGCCCTTTTCCTCCAGGTTTTTAATTCTGAGATAAGAGTGATAAAGAGTCCAACAGAGCCTGTTCTGGGAGCCAGTTTCTAAAAGGGTCAGAGCCTTTTAAAGAAATCTGATCAGGTGGATAAAACTTCAGTGGTTCAGATATGAGGAGAAGGCTAACTTCCTAGCGGAGAGCAAGGCAGGTGTCCTCCACATAAAGGCAAAGGGGGAAGGGCCTGGAAAAGAAGACTGGCTATGGAGGTTTGAACTGGCACTAAGAAGACATCTGAGCCACCTATTTTCTCCCTGCCCCACATTTCTCTCCTCTTTTCTTTTTTCCGCACTGTTCCCCGTTTTCCTCCATTCTCTCTTTCTTCCTTCTTTTCCCTTCTCTTTCTATTGTTCTTTTCTTTTTTCCCATTGCAAGGGAAACAACATATACACCTTTGTTGAAAATGCCACAGAGGTTCCTTTTGAAATTCAGAATATTTGGGTTTAGTAAGGCAAGTCAGTAATTTAAAAAAAAATAATTATTCAGTAATAAATATGATCATTCTATATCCATTGCTATAAAATACAAACAACTGTAGCCTGAGGAAACAAACAGTAAATATACATATAGTTTAACATATGGATATTATCACTTGCTAGGACAAAGACAGACTGTGAATATCTTAGTAGCTGGGCTGGATTTAGCACTTATAAAAAATCTTTAATTTTCAGAGATTTTGAACTTTGGAATTTTGGTGAAGATGTCAAAATGACATGCAGATTTAAGGACTGTTAAAACCCTTCCCTATTTCTTCATAATTTATATCCTGATCTCTATGGAAATTCCAAATATCTAAGGATTCAAAGCTAACATCTATATATGAGAGAAAACATGAAAAATTTGTCTTTCTGGGTCTGGGTTTTCTCACTCAGGATGAATATGTCCAGTTTCATCCAGTTACCTGTGAATTTCAGTCTTTGGTAGAAGCCTGTCCTGAGGAGTGGCCTACCCAGCAGGGGTCACACCCTTAAAGAAAATGGGTTCTTCCTCTCCCAGGGGCTGACAAATAATAATAGCTTCTTCATCAAGGATGAGAATTTCTACTTACATCCTCTGCTTCACCTTGGGATCTTCCTCTCATTTAAACTTGTACAGATTTGTGCTCCTACTTGTATCTGTCTTTTATTTTCTTCTAGTCACCCACCACCTTTGATGCTTACAATCCTTCTGGCTCATCTTCTATGAAGAGCTCTGAGCTCTGACAGGAGAGATGTGATATAGACATCCTGTTTTTGGTGGAACATTCCATTGTACATTGATCAGTTGTGGGTCTCTGTGTTAATTGCCACCTATGGTGAGAGGAAACTTCTCTAATAAGGACTGAGAGATGCATTTATCCGTGGATATAACAATTAGTCATTAGAAATTATATTACTACTATATGTACTTAGCAGAATAATAGGTTCATGCCTGTGACCTATGACCTATCTAGCTATAGGTTCTTGGCCCCAGTAATGGTACCAGGTATGGCTTTCATTTCATGAGGTGGGCTTAAAAAAATCAATGCAGATGCTGAGACTTATGGCCAACCTTTGGGCAGAGTGCAGGGAATCTTATGAAAGAAGTGGGAAACAGTAAGATCTGGAGAGGACAGGAACTCTACAAGAACCAAAAAATCTGAGCACAGGGGTCTTTCCTGAGACTGATACTTCAACCAAGGACTATGCATGGAGATAACCTAAGACCCCCTGCACAGATGTAGCCCATGGCAGTTCAGTATCCAAGTGAATTCCATAGTAATAGGAACAGGGAATGTCTCTGACATGAACTGATTAGCCTGCTCTTTAATTACCTCCTCCTGAGGGGGAAGCAGCATTACTAGGCCACAGAAGAAGACAATGCAGCCACTCCTGATGAGACCTAATTGACTAGGATCAGAAGGAAGGAAAAGAAGACCTCCCCTATCAGTGGACTTGGGGAGGGGCATGCGTGCAGAGTGGGGAGGAAGCGAGGGATTGGGATGGGAGGAGGGAGGGACCCACAGGGGGGATACAAAGTGAATAAAATATAATTAATAAAGAATTTAAAAAAAGGGCTTGGTTAGGCCTATAGCATTTGTGCCATATTACAGTAGTGGGTACATCTTGTCCTCTCCTAGTCATTATTGTAGCTCACAGGATTCACAGCTGGTAAGATTGATAATTACTTCTTTGGTGAGTTGTATATTATCTTCCATCAACATGAAAGCTAGCAAATAAGGATGAAAATACCTACAGGAGAATGCCAGCTTATTTTTTTCTGTTTTATGATGTACTTATGTGTGTCTTTAACAATAGGAGCTTACTGTCAAGTTCTGAAGGCTAACCAGCTCAATGGAAATAGCATGTAGGTTTATTTTATGGGGTCTATGAGACCTCACTGGCCAACAATCCCCCAAAAAGGTTGGTTTTGGGTTTTTTATTTGATGGACTATGGCATCTTGGGTGAGACGTTGCCCTCCTTATTTATGAGATAACCCTATTTAACTTTATATATATATATATATATATATATGTGTGTATATATATATGTATATATATATGTGTGTGTGTGTGTGTGTGTGTGTGTGTGTGTATGATGTGTATTTTAGGAAGCTTCTGCAGCAGTAGATTTTCATATGGATTTTTCAAAGGCCTTTAGTGTTCTTTCTTCTACCTTGCCCTCCCATTCCTGACACCATTTAATCCTCTGTTTTCCATTATTCCTATTGTTTCTATTATATTACTGTATTCTATTGCCTGTGCTTTAAAATATTTCTTCTTCCCTATGGCCCTGTATGAGTTTCCTACATGAATAGAAATTCCAAATGAAAAACATATCTAAAAAGTTTTAAAGCTAGCATCTACATATGAGAGAAAACATGTAACATTTGTCTTTCTGTGTCTGTATTAATTCATTCAGTATGATTAATTTTAGTTCCATCTATTTACTTGTGAATTTCATTTTATTTTCATTACCAACTGAGCAATATTCTATTGTACATATGTAACACATTTCCATATCTACTCATCAGTTGATGTGCATCTAGTCTGTTTCCATACCCTGGTATTGTGAAAAGAACAGCAAAGAACACAAATAAGCAAATATCTGTGTTGTAAGGTATAGAATCCTTTGAGTATAGACCCGATGGCATAGCTGGAGCAGGAGGTAGATCTATATCTAGATTTTTGGAGAACCTCCATACTAACTTCCATAGTGGCTGCAACCAATCTTCACTTGCACCAACTGGGACTCCCAGTGATTCTCACCCAGTCTCACTGAGAAACTGACTATGAAGATTAAAGGTTGGGCTGGGGTGATGGCTCAGAGGTTAAGAATACTTGCTGTTCTTCTAAAGGTTGTGAGTTCAATTCCCAGCAACCACATGGTGGCTCATAATGATCTATAGTAAGATCTGGTGTACAGGTGGAATGTTAAATAATGAATAAATCTTTAAAAAAAGACTAAAGGTAAATGATCATGTTCATTATGTAGCCGTCTGAGAGGAGTCTGTGCATGTTGATGACTAGTGAACGAAAAGATTGCAAGGTAGCAATACTGTGACACATTGGAATGCCACTGTAAATGGAATATATTGGGCTAAGCAGAAGTGACTTAGAGATGAAGTAGAAAATGAGCCCGAGGGCCAGGCTGTGTTGAGTATTGTGTAGATCACCATAGGATCTTAGATTCAACTTTAATGAGGCAATTTTTGAGTATCAAGGAGTGAAAAAGAATGATGAGACGACTCTGGCTTTTGGGATTACTCTGACTGAGGATCTGGTGTAGACTGGACCAGTAAAGGAAGGAGTGCATGAGAGATGCCATTGGCTGTTACCTGAATATCAGCAGGGCAGATGATGCCAAGCAGTCAAATTCTGAGCATGTTTTGATAGCAGAGCTGTAGTATATGTTGACAAATTAGGTATGAAACATGAGTCAAAGATTCAGCTATAAACCCAAGGCTTAAGGTTGGCTTGGGCAGGCAGAGAAGTACCTGCTTTAATTGAGATGGGGAAGGTGTTTACAGTGGTTGTAGGGCAAATAAGGGAGGCTCTGTGTTTAGCATGCTAGGTTTGGGGGTCGCCTTAGACATTTCCATGAGGTGCCAGACAGCGATATCCAGGCTGTGTTTAAGGCTGAAGCGGGCAGCAGCGTCAGGATACAGACACTCCCCTGGTGAGGAAGGTGGGTGTGATCATATAAGGCTGATGTGGTTAGAAAAGAGAATACCAGGAATTGAGCATGGGACACTTCAGCTTTCAGATGTCAAAGGAATAACGAAGAACTGGCAAAATATCCAGAAATTTAAGCGGGGAAGCCCAAGTGGGTTGCTGGAAAACAGATAAGACATGTTAGGAGGAGCTGGGTATGTGAGACAGGCAAGTGATGTGTGGGGTGCTTGGACTTCAGCAAATCAAGTGGAAAACCCTGTGTACAACAGGGAGAAAATGTAAGCTGAATTTATAGCTAAGTGCCAGCTGTACCCCAAGGATCCTGACTCAGGGAATATTATCAACTTGGGTAATATGTCTTAAAACAAAATCTCTGGCTCTAGTTAGTAAACCTGAAAACTGCTTTAGTTCCTGAAATTTGTAAATGGGAAGCCAATACTTTTTCAATATAAAGTTAAATTATGATATTGAATAACATATGAACCCAACCTGTTCTCTAACTTGCTACACTGGAATAAATTCCAGCGAGGCATGTCCTACTCTTGAAGTGGAGGAAGGTCACAAAGGCCTCTATATGTTTTATGACTCTGCTCTCAGAGCTGCTTTTACACACACACACACACACACACACACATGTACACACACACACACACACACACACACCCTTATGTATCTATAGATGTGTGGCTATACATATGTATGTGCACACACATATTTATATGTGTGTATGTATACATATTTAAATCAATGCCTTTCATTGAAGACAAAAGAAAGCCATAGCCTGTGGCTATTTAAGAGGTTTTAGTAATAGCAAACCCATCATAAGGTGTGATCTGAATTTACAAAGCACTTGAGAATACGGTTCATGATCTTTTTTTGACAATTTTAGAGCATAAGAAAAATCTCAGAAAGGTGAAATACTAAAAATGTGGTCTTTGAAAAACAAACAGTAAGTGCTGCTGAGGTGCATCAGTGGTGAAAGAGCTTGCTGTGCAAGCAAAGAAATTTTCCTCTGACCTCCACGTGCATGCTGTGTATACACAATACACAGCTCTACACACAATAACGACAATAATAATTAAATTAGAAACAATTTGAAAGGTAAGCAGATCACAAACAAATATCACAAATTAGATAAAGGGAGGAGTCTAGAGTTGGTGACAGCCTGGCCTGGTTCCCCAGTTTTGTCGTAGAAGATGATCCTCTTGCCGACAGAGCAGGAACTATAATTTCTGCCTTCGCAGCTACTCATCACTACCCTTGAAGCATCATTAAGGAGTCTATAGAACAACTCTAGAGTTACAACAACCCACGTTTTGTGGTCATAGGACCTGGATTTGGAGTTTAGATTTGCACCTGATTTATGAAGTCTGGGAAAATGCGCTTAATTGGCAAAATTTAGTTTTTTTTCTTATGAAAATGGTGAAAATAATACCCTTATTGTATGTTTATATTAAGGCCAAATGAAGTACAGAGGTGAAAACAATTCCTGTTGCATGAAGAACTAACTAAACATGTTAGTCTAGATTAGTGAGAAGGTACTCATATAAAGAAATTACCAAAGACGCTGATTAGATCCTCGGTGAGTCAAGGAACCAACAGAACCAGAACAAGAGAAGCAAGAGCAGGCACTGTCTTTCCTGACAGAATGATACCACATTCTATGTTCAGGCCTACACATTATCAGAAGTGCTTAGGCAAATTGACTCAAGCCTTGGGAGGTTAATAATAACATCAAGAAGTCCGAGTACTACATCTACAAAGAACACTGGAGGGGATGGAGAAGACTTGGAGGTAGTAATAAAGGTGATGGCAGGGATGAGGGAACTCTCTTCAGATAGTTGAGCCATGTTAAGTGGTAAAGGGATTTGTTTGCTCCGTTGGGCCTTAAGGGTTAGGGCAGGGCAAGGCAGAATGGAACATGGTCGCAGAGAAAGAAAGGATTTCTGAGAGAGCCATGTCATGATAGAAAAGGAGCAAAGTCTTATTAGGAAATGGATTACCCTTCCACCAGAAGAGTATTCATGTCTCATACAGGTGGTTGGACGCAATGACTCCTTAATGCCTTCCAGTCTCAAAAGTACACTAGTGATCTATTTTTTGTACATCCTTATACAATACAATTCTCTTGAGTACAGTGTGTCATAATATCCGAAGATTTGGTAGGACTGTATCTCCTTATCATCTAATCCTGGGTTTTAATGGGCCAGTAAGTTGTGGTGTAATTTTTACCACTATGTGTGAAATTTGTCCTGTCCATTCCCATGCCCATGAACCATCAGACCCCAAAGAGACTTCCTATTATGTGAAAGCATTTTCCAAGGCTAAGCTAACTACATTCCAGTTTTATCCCATGGGAAGGGACTTTGATCTGTCAGCTGTGGGAAGTAAACTGGGCGTGACCATCACTCGTCGTCTGTCATCTCGCTTAATGACATTTGTTAACTTTGTTCGGATATTAGCTCATGACCCTTCTTTGTTCTGTAGGGATCTCTTTCATGCAAACACTGTTGCCATTGATAAGTGTAAAAAGGGCCCAAGAAGCCATACCGATTGAAAATGAAGTTATCTCAGCTAGTCTCAAATTTTGAAGATAGTTGGTTGTATTTTCTATTTTTCCACGTGAGGGGAAAATGTAGAGAGAGTAAGTTTAAAGTTAAATATACTTCAAAATACTCACTTTGTTGCCCTTGAAACCTCTCGTGTTTTTCTGGATGCAGGATGCTACTACGTTCTAGCCCCTTTGCTGATGTTTTGTGTGTTTACACAGAGGCTCTCAAAAGACAATTATTACAGGCCCAGAGAAACTGTCAGAGCAAATCAAGCAGCGCCTGACTTGAAGAAATCTTCTGGGATCTGAAAGGTTGTGAGTGTTTTATACGATTGAACCTGTTACTTGCTGAGACACTCTCAAACAGAAAAATCAGGTTTTCTTTTGACAGCTCACAGAGGATAGGCTAATTCAAGCTTTTTCATAAACACCCAGGAATAAGCCAAATAGAGCTGGCTGTGTAGCACTGAGAGTCCTCAAGCTTTATAACATTTTAAAGCGTTTTCCTTTAAATTCTTATTTAAATTTTATAATCAAAATTGGTAGTTTACATAGAGATAAAAAAGAAATAAAACCCCAACTGTTTATCTCTTATACAGAGAAAAACAAAAGTTAGTTGATAATGAAGATATTTGGCCAAAATAATTTGACAGGTAAGAAAATTTTGCCTATTATAAAGCTAGAATTGATTCCACGCTTACCTGCTAGCTCTTGCCCTTGAATTAAGTCATGGTCTCTCTGTTGCATCTCACATTACAAGCCTGAAATAGGGTGTGTATAAAATACCATGTTTCCTTCTACCCTAGTATAGAATTATTTAAAGGGACAACACAAATAGAAGAGAAATCTGTTAAATTTATTTTGAAAATTGATTTCTACTTTTTAATACTTTGTGTGTGTGTATGTGTGTGTGCATGTGTGTGTGTAAGTTTGTGATTATTTTTATGGCCACATTTCTATAAATTGAATTAATTCAACTATTAAGAAATTTTACAAAATAAAATTAAGAGTCCTAATCAATATAATTTCAGCTAGGTGTAAAATTAAAAATTTATATTTTTATGAAATTGCTGTTGATATAAGTTCTTAAGAGTAAAAATATCTCTTTGAATAAGTGCTAATTATAATAAAATGTCAGAAGTATCATAATTAATATGCTGGACATAATGATGTTCAGGGTTGAGGTTAATAAGTAGTGGGATCATCTAGAGTTGATACCTTCGTTCTTGATTCTTCCCAGCATGTCTTCGAGAATGACAACCCTTTTAGACATTTTGACTTGAAATTAGGCTTGAAAATAGCTACTCTCTTGGGGTGAGTTAACATTTAATGTTGGGCAAGTAGAAATGACTGTTGATTTTCATTCTTTATGTTAATTCCTCGGGGAGGGTGAGCTAGTAAAACATTTGTGTGAGCTGGTCATTATTTGAAATTTATTTACCAAAGTGGCTGACGTAACAATCACCCCTGTGTTAAATCAGTCAGTCAACA
Source organism: Psammomys obesus (assembly GCF_907164565.1). Lineage (NCBI taxonomy): Eukaryota > Metazoa > Chordata > Mammalia > Rodentia > Muridae > Psammomys > Psammomys obesus. The sequence continues at coordinate 40,385,013 of NW_026587216.1, read as the reverse complement.
AGTTTTTATTGAGTCCCCATTGGATTGGAGTAATGTACAGTAATGATGTATTCAATGGTGTTAGATGTATGCAGCGAAGATTAGACATGAGCTCGACCCCCAAGGCCGTACAAGTCATTAGAGGAGACAAACGGACACATATCATCAGCTGCAATGTAACCAGATGACTTAACTCCTGTGGCATGAAGGCATAACGGCTGAGCTGGAATTGTTTTGGTGTGTGATAGGTTGGGTTAGATTTAGGAAACTTCTATGCTGTAGGTGCTTTGGTTGGGCAGAGGAGAGTTAGTGGCTTAGTAGACGGGAAGAGCAATTTGATTTAGTGACTTTAGCATATCATGGATAAGGCTGAGGTGGAGGGTAGTCTGTAGGTTTCCAGAATAAGATGGGCAAACTTTTAGGGAAGATGGACTTATGTAAAACAAGGAGCTGATGCTGAAATGAAAATGAGTAGCATTTCACAATACTAAGCTCTACTTCTAGTTTTATTGATGCATGATGGCTGGTTAGGAACCAGTGGTTTACTTAAGCTAGGAGCACTGCTTTAAAAATGTACATGTTCAATGTATACATCTTGGTTTGGATATATTCATATCAGACTGTCATACCATTACCTCAACTGAAACAGTGAACATAACTGTCATCTCCAAACTTCCTTTGTATCCTTTTTGGCCCTTCTTTTTTTAATGTTTTTGTGGGATAAAAGGATACAACTCCTTTAACACACTAGAGTGCACAATAGCATATATTTAAGTATAGGTACTATCTTAGATAGCAGATCTCTAGAAGTTTTTCATTTCATAACAGAGTCTGTATAATGTTGGAGAATGCTTCTCCACCAGTTCTCTCTGCTGAAACAGACTCCCTGTGTCCCAACCAGCTACCATCATGAAATATTATTTTTTCTTTTTGCTGTTGGTCCTTTTAAAATGTAAATACTCTCACCATATAGGCACTAGGTTCTACTCTTTCTGGCATTTAAATGTATATTGTGAGGATACAGATAGCCTTAGTTAAGATTTTCTAACTTGTTTGTTGATTCAGCAAGTGAGCATGGCTACTTCTCTGAATAGTTAGACTTCCTGGAACAATTCACACTAGACGCCATCCTCCTTCTCAGACCTTACAATTGTTTTCACGTAAAGCCTTTTAATGGGCTCAGCCATTTCCCTCGCCAAACTAGAGGTTTCACTTGTTGGGACCAATGTTTCAGTCCCTGAGTCATCCTTTTGCTCTAGGCCATCACCTGATGCCTCCTGTTTGTGCACAAGGAGAAACATGGAGTCCAGCACTGAGTATGTACTGGCCGTGTGGACCACAGACACCCATCAGAACCAGATGGAAGCCTGACTGGTCATCACACATAGCTCTTCAGGGAGAGCCATTGGGCTTGCATGGAGGAAAGCCTTCCATTCAGTGTGAGCAGTTACTTGTTTTATGGTTCTGAGCAGGAGCAGAATTCAAGCTTGAAGCTCAGTTTTCTTTGAACCCTCAAGCTCTTTTCTGGCCTTATGTTTGCCAGTTATCCCAATTTCTGGAAAGGTCTACAAGCCTTCCCCAACAGCTCCTAGATGCAGATCAAGTGTCCAGACACACAATTGCGTAAGGAACACTTTACATTCAAACAACATCACTCCACCTCTTGCAAGTACAGGCTCAGCGTGGTTGTCCCATATTTCAAAGCATTCTAGTCCACCTTCAAAAGTCCTGTCTTCTCTGATACTCAAGGCAGTCTCTTAACTGTGAACTCTTGTAAAATAACAGTAAAAATCCCAAACACATCACATAGTTCAAATATACAATGGCATAGAGCAAACATTCCCCTTGCAAAGGGAAAGGACACGAGGATAAAACAGATACACTGGAATAAAGCCAAGCAGGGAAACCACAGCACATCCTGCAGCCCCATTTCTAGGATGTGAGGCTCATGTGATAATAAGATGGTGATTGGATGGCTTCCCTCTTAGGTCAGTTCCACTTAGTGCCTACAGACTTCTTCAGAGACCATCCTATGTGTCCGCTATCTCCGTTCTCCCGGGGTCTTCATTTCAGCCTAGACTCCACATTCCCCTTTACAGCGTCGTGTATCAGTCTCTGCAGGGTGTACCCTGCTGCACCCTGACCATCTGCAATAGCTTTCCGCAGTGTTAGAACACATCTCTACGACAGTGTAATTCTTGTTTTCTGTTTTCCTGCAAAATAAATACCATGTGGACAAGGGTAGACTCTGACATTAGCTTGAGGTATAGCTTGGCTCCCTTAGCATTGGTTCCAGTGTCCTCAGGATACTAGGGAACCTGAATCTGGAACATATTTCTTTAATCATTCATTTTGGCAGTTTTGCCTTTACACTCTCTTTTCAGGCACTTTCCTTACCAATCAATTTGCAATTTTGTGAGCAAACGTTATTGAATAAGCGTGATCTTGCCCTCAGGATATCTGTCCTACTGTTCTGAATGCAAAATGTATAGGGTATGTAATATCTACTTAAAGTTGGACAATTATTGTACATTAAATTTACCTTACCTTAAATTTGCCCACACTCCTTTTCTTGATAAATTGCACCTACTTTTTTTTTTTTTTTTTTTTTTTAAATCTCTCTGTTTTACTTTCTTGGCCTCCTTGAAAATCTGGATAAAAGGATTTTACAGTAACCATGCCGTAGCCAGGGTATGATTGTGTTTCATAATTTCCTCTGCCAAACAAATTAGTATACCACTTATGAATTCAACCTCACTCAGATTTTCAGAACATGATCAGAATATAGCCAGATTCATTACCATTATGTAACATGGATGTTCTCTAGCCCAGTTCCCAATGGAGTTCTTGCTCTCTTCTGAAATCTCACAAACATGGCAGTCACTGTATTTCTATTGGCATTCTTGTCTTCAAAGCTCTCACAAAAATGCCTCTGTACGGAACTCCACAAAGACTAAATATATCTGGGCACAGGGGTCTTTTCTGAGACTGATTCTCCAACTAAGGTCCATGCATGGATATAACCTAGAACCCCTGCTCAGAAGTAGCCCATGGCAGCTCAGTATCCAAGTGGGTTCCCTAGTAAGGGGAGCAGGGACTGTCTCTGATATGAACTCAGTGACTGGCTCTTTGACCCCCCCCCCCCGTGGGAGGAACAACCTAGCTAGGCCACATAGGAGGACATTGCAGCCAGTCCTGAAGATACCTGATAAGCTAGGGTCAGATGGAAGGAGAGGAGGACCTCCCCTATCAGTAGACTTGGAGAGGGGCAGGGAGGAGACAAGGGAGGAAGGGTGGGATTGGGAGGGAATGAGGGAGGGGGCTACAGCTGGGATACAAAGTAGATAAACTGTAATTAATATAAAATGGCCAACTGTTGGGCAGAGTGAATGGAATTTTATGTAAGAAGTGGGAAATAGTAAGAGCTGGAGAGGAGAGGACAGGGTCTCCACAAGGAGAGCAACAGAACAAGAAAATTTGAACACAGGGAACTTTCCAGAGACTCATACTCCAACCAAGGACTATTCATGGAGATAACCTAGAACCCCTGCACAGATGTAGCCCATGGCAGTTCAGTGTCCAAGTGGGTTACATAGTAATGGGAAGAGGGACTGCCTCTGACATAATCTGATTATGCCTCTGACATAACCTGCTCTTTGATCACCTCCCCCTGAGGGGGGAGCAGCCTTACCAGGCCACAGTAGAGGACAATGCAGCCACTTTTGATGAGATCTGATAGACTAAGATCAGAAAGGAGAGGAGAACCTCCCCTATCAATGGACTTGGGGAGTGGCATGCATGCAGAAAGGGGAGGGAGGATGGGATCGGGAGGGGAGGAGGGAGGGGCTTATGGGGGGATACAAAATGAATAAAGTGTAATTAATAAAAAATTAAAAAAGAATGCTTCTATACATGCTACCTACAGCATTCTAGGGTTTCTCTAGCACAGTCCCTACACTCTTCCATGTTCCTTCTTTCCACAAACTGGTTGTGATGGCCCACAGATCACGTGGTCATGGTTGTAGCAGCTACTCTACTTCTTGGTACAGATTATCTATGGAATTTAGCTCTGATCATTACCTGCAATAGGATACTTGACAGAAATAACGTCCAGGAGTACATCTCAGAGGGTATCAGTTCATCATGTTGAGGAAGGAATAGACTGTGGCACTGGGACTCTTCAACAGCCATTTTTTATATAGTGCTGAACAGAAAGCAGAAGGCTCAGGCAGAAAGCGAAACAGTGTAGCATCCTCAGGCTCTGCTTTTATGGCTCTGTATCTGCCATCCATCCCATCTCTAAAAGGTTTCCTATATAGTGCCACTAGCTCGGAGCCAAGTGTTCAAACAAGTGAGTCCAGGAAGGATGTTTTACATCTCAGCTATTACAGTGGTTTTCACACAGCCACCAGGTTACTGGTCTGTCCTTGTTCTTATTAATCTGAGTATGAAAATCAGAGAAGTTGATGGATCCTTCTTTCTTACTGTATTTGTTCTACACAGATAAGTAAGTACTTATTGATGACTCAGTATGCGTTAAGGACCAGAAGTTTCAGGGAGAAAATATGCCTCTTCTAGGATGCATTGGTTGTCTCTAGCTATCTATAACACACTTCCTTGACTTCAGAAGCTTTTCTCTTTGCTTAAAGCATCAATCTTCAAATTGTACCTAATATTCAAATATTCTGTGGAAAACTTTCAGCTAAATACAAGAAACTTCGCTTTTCTGAGTTCTCTCTGAATCATAGTTTTATTTGGATGTCTGTCATTCATGAATCACTAATGCTTAGTGTCTAACTCAATTGCACTATGCACTATGTTCTTATTGTTGTTTTACTTCTCTGTCTGAACCTGAAGTCTAAAGGCGCCCTGTTTAATTTTCTTTATGCTGTGTTAAAATGCTTGACAAAAGCAACTGAAGGGTGGGTTTGTTTTGGCTCAAAGGATGAGAGTCCATCGTGGTGACTATAGCTGTGGTGGTAAGAGTCACCTAATCACCTGGTTACATCAAGTCCTAAGTTGAGAGGAGAGGAGAGGAGAGGAGAGGAGAGAGAGAGAGAGAGAGAGAGAGAGAGAGAGAGAGAGAGAGAGAGAATCCAGCCCATGGGGTAGAATTACATACATTCAAGGAAGAGTCTTCCCTTCTCAGTTCAACATCTTTGGAAATGTTGTCAAAGACACACCTAAAAGTACATTTCCTAAGTGACTCCACATTACATTAAGCTGACAATCAATATCAAGCATCAGGTATTAAAAGAATGATAATTACCAAAGCAGTAAGCAATCAAGAGAAGAAGCCAAGACAATGCTGTCTTTGAGGGAGGTCATGAGGGAAAGTAGAAGTTCTTAGAAGGGGGAAGCCCTGAAGGCCAGTCTTGTTCCACAGTGTATTTGAAACTTGTTTGGATCTTGAAGGCTGTACTGGATTGGAAGGTGGTGAAGAAGGAGGAACCTATCATTGGAGAGTGGGCGAATGCTGTTCTTCCCACCTGAGCCAAAATGCCTGAGTGCAGCTCTTCTTTGTTAGCAGTTCACCATCTTCAAATCGGAGAAACCGGCTGAACCCCTTCCCAAGAAAGCCCACAGTGCTTAAAATTTAGTTTTCGTCTCATGGTGGGCTAGCCATTACTGTCACCCAGTCCTTATCTATGCTGCTTCTGTTTATCTGTTCATAGTGTTGGGAGCACAGGGATCAGGACTTCCACCTCTTGTCCTCAGATGGGGGCTTCTATAAACACATTCCATGACTGTTGTAGCCACATTTTGTGTATAACTACCTTAGAATGAGTGAGGACCACTGGTGGTCTTCATATCTAAAACCTTCTCTCTCTCTCTCTCTCTCTCTCTCTCTCTCTCTTTTTACCCAATTGCCTGTTAGTGTCACTTTTTCAATACTCATTTTCTCTCTTTCAGCATCCGGCAAATATTTATTAACTATCTTCCATGTGCAGGACACCGGTGCTAGGAATGTAAGATCTCATAGAGTGCTGGCAGTGTGGGAACTTGCGTTTCTCATCATTTCCCCTTGCCTTCCTCCATGCATATATTTAAGATGCCGTATACATAGATATGCAGACAGACTGTGTATTAGATATTAATATTGTGCTTATGTATTCATGTACTTCTGATGGTTTTATTTGTATACTGACGAGACGGATTATGGTATAGGAAATATCTCATCATGAAAGTAAAGTATAGATTACAGTATCAGCACTTGTGGGTTCTGGGTAAGAGAAATCTGTCTGTCTGTCTCTCTTTCTCCTGTCTGTATGTGTGTTGTTTGTGTGTATGTGAAGGTATGTGAGGGACTGGGCAGAAGCCCAAGGTAAGATTGAGGTTTTGGCGTCAACCTGAGACATATTAAAGATCAATGAAAAATATACAAAGTTATACTAGAAAAAAACATTGATTTTTGAGGAAGGAAAATGGGATACAATGATGCTAAAATCTATTCTAGTTAACTTAGACTCTATCTCCACTGCAGTTGAATTGAGATTTGACATTGAATTTTGCTGGGATTCAGACCATACTGGGTCCTATTTTCATTTTACCATTTTTATTTAATTATTTTTATTTTTATTAATTACAGCTTATTCGATTTGTATCCCCCCTGTACCTCCCTCCCTCCTCCCCTCCCAAGCCCACCTTTCCTCTTCCCCACCAATGTCCCTCTCCCAGTCCACTGATAAGTGAGGTCCTCCTCCCTTTCCTTCTGATCCTAGTCTATCAGGTCTCATCAGGAGTGGCTGCATTGTCTTCTTCTGTGGCTTGGTAAAGCTGCTCCCCCCCTCGGGGGGAGGTGATCAAAGAGCAGGCCAATCAGTTCCTGTCAGAGAAAGTCCCTGTCTCCATTACTATAGAACCCACTTAGATATTGAACTGCCATAGGCTACCTCTGTGCAGGGGTTCCAGGCCATCTCCATGAGTGGTCCTTGGCTGGAATATCAGTTTCAGAAAAGAGCCCTTTTGGGGTCTTTGCCCAGACTTTTGGATCTGTTGTTATTTTCCCATTTTAAAGATGAAGTATATATTGTGATATTCCTTATAGGGAAAGGATTTGACTTGGATGAGTAGTTACATTAGCAGTGAAAGGATCTGAAGTCTCTAACATGACTTCTTTACCTCAGACACATTTTGTTTGCCACAATTCAAAACAGAGTGTGACTTTTGTATAACATCTAAGCTAATTAAACAGCTGACCTAACTTGAAGATTATACTTCATTAATTAAACTGGTTTGATTTATTATTGTGTGCCAACTTGAAGTGTTTTGAAAGCTGGTGTTAGGAACAGCAATTACTAGAGAATAATTGCCTGTCTCATCTTTGACTCAGGTGGTTCCAGTATTTGTCTAATTCTCTTTCAGAGGGAGCCAAAGGAGTTTACCATTGAAGTAAATGTTAAGGGAAGTGCCAAACTTGGTTTTGAAGGTATTTGGGATATTACTTATAATTTCTTAATAAATTCCAGCAGCCTTTTTTGATAATTAGGGAATAAGCAAAGCCCTCTGAAGCATGCCAGTACAGTGGAGTAATGGCCATTAAAGACATGAGCTTTGGGACTATTTGGAAACAAATGGTCATTTCACCAGAAAAGTAAAACAAACTGAGCAGTTTTACTCAACTTTCATTCTTCGGCTCTGTGCCATATTTATGGGTCAACTCCAGCCAGTTGGCCTGGTGAGTTTTTATTTGTCAGCTCTACAAACACTCGCTTCAGCAGTGCTCAGCTTTGTGCCCACTCTCTACCCTGATAGCAGCTACATGTTTACTTTCTTTATTGAAAGGAAGTGCTCCGCTGTTTTTCATAGGAGATAAAATGATGAAACACTCGTGGAGAGTTGAAGCCAGTCAGCTCCAGCCCTCCTGGATTAAGGCCTCAAAGAAATACCCTTAGTGACTCAGCAGTTAGGCCCACTGGCTTTGAGAGGGTCCGGGTCCAATTCCCAGCACATACATGGTGGCTCATGACTCTAGTACCAGGTGAACTGATACCCCTTTTGGGTACCTTGTGTACTGCACACGTGTGGTACACAGATGTACATGTGGGCAAACACATGTACACATAAACAATGATAACGGTAATAATAATAACACTTGGTAGAGTTTGGATTGAATGCCTGTATTTACTCTAATGGGAGCGTTGCAAAGACTGTTCAGTAATATAGATTAGTTCTGTTACTTAATTCACAGTGTAGATTCCTGACAACTGTGGAAAATTAGCCGGTGATTCTGTAAGGAAAAAGCTATGCTTACTTTCTGCTCCTGATAATAACTTCTAAGGAGCCACATGAAATAAGGAAAACCATGTGATAAAAATTTCCAGTTGTCATTTGGACAATTTTGTTTAAACCATTGTAAGTAATCTAATAAAGATTTAACCAAAAAGTTATTGGTATGCAAGAAGGTAGGCTAGATAGAAGGTAGATGAGACATGTCTGTTGGTGACTGTAGCTTGGTGACTGTAGCTTTCTCTTTTCTGGGCTATCTTAAGTGACTGTTATATATTTTGGTTATCTCTAGCTATTCTCTGTTCTACAATTATTCTGGTTAATCATTAAATAGAAAAAAACATGTTAAAGTAAGGAAGAATAATCATAAAAGATGTGGAGCATGACTATGGCTCATGACCTCACAATGACAGGGCTCTGGGTCTTGGCAGAAGTTGAGACATGTGGCTAGAGAAGCAGTTAAGAACTTCCACTAGCCATGGGTCCTTCAACAAGTTCTCAGGGACTGAGACCCATGAATCATCAAGAGTAAGGAATTTAGATAACGGTATAGCCTCATTTGTGATCTGAAGGAGCTGGGGCTGCCTACAGAGGCCAGAGGGCTGGCTCTAAGACACGTCAGAGAGAAAATGGTGCTGCAGTGGGTCCGGGACCTGGTTTCCCTATGTCACAGATGATGCTAATCATTGTACCACCTATATGAGTGGGGACAGAATTCCTGTGGAGTTGTAGACTATGGGTAACTTGGCTAAGCCACAGAAGACATAGGTCAAAGTTGTTTCCCTAAGTCTCGACAGGTCTCCCATGCTCAACATCAGTTTTCTCACTGGGCCCATGGCTGTTTACCTCATCTTCTCAATGGACTGAATGAAATGTTCATTATGAAAGTGTTTTGACAACTCAAGGTAATTTATGTGTAACACATTACAGAATATGATGGGCTTTTTCTTCCTAAGATATTCCAACCGTCATTCAGGGCTGCCCAGACATCCCAGTTTAAAACTATTCAGGGTTAAGACACAAATCTGGCCTCTCAAATGAACCTGGATCCCACCCACAGACTTGTATGAAGTCCTTGAGAAATCTGCTGCTTTCAACTCAGCAAGAGGTGAACATTCATTTCATTTATTCATTCATGAACTCATTTATTGGATAAATGAAGCATTAAAAAAAGTAGACACAGTCTTTGCCCTTCCCTAAAGGAGGAAACAGAAAAATAACTGTGATCTAATGTGGCAAGTGAGGCATGTTGAGGACTGGGGAAGACTAAAGGAGGAAATGAAGGGTTTTAAGGTTTTTAAAGAAAGAAGTGGTCTTGGGTGGTGACAAATACTAGAACCTTCTGGGAAGGTGAGGCCATACTGGAACAATTTTAACTAAGGAGGAAGCTCCATAGAGTCACAGGAATGTGGCAGTGCCAGGCATGCACGGGAAATGCTGGGCTGTCTTGTGAGCCCGAGAGTGGGGAAAATGGGAAAAACCATTGAGAAATGGGCCTCGACAGGCAGAGAGAAATCAACTATTAGATACCCTTGGTTAGCATGCTAAGGAAATTGGTCTTTATCCAACAGATGTGGGAAGTCACTAACATTTATCTATAATGGATTGTTTATTTTTTTAGGAAAACTATGAGACAAGTTAATTGCCGAAATAGTTGGCATCCATGTCAGAAAGTTAAACAGACAAACAAACAAATAAACATATCCAAATCTCTGGAAATGCAATCACTAACATTAAGGGGTTACTTAATGTTAAGTATTAGAATTTTCTCTATGCGTACAAACAAACAAATCAAAAGCCATGTATACATTTTAGGAAAATAGGGTTGTTTTCTGGTCTTGGCAGTAAGTCAATTGTTTTAACGAAATCTCTACCCACTCCTGGGTTCTTCAGTCATGAAAACACAGACATGCTAGATACAATTTAGAAAAATAAAATTCAAACATGTAAATTGAGTTTTGAAAAGACCTCTTGTGGCATGTCAGAAATAAAGACAACTTTAGGCTCAGGCAGTCTACAAGCAGATACAATGAGGCTTCTGAAAGATATTGAGTTGAAAGGGGATTGGGTTAGAAGCTGACTTGATGTCTTTGTAAACTGGAGAAGTAAGGCAGTGGTTTTAAGTGGAGTGGGATGCTGGAAGGGAAAATGTATAACCTCAGGAAAGTGAAAAGTCTGCTAACTAGTTCAGGTATTGTTTCTGAAAAAAGTTACCTTTCAGAAGTCTGAATTTAAAAACAATATGAGATAAATTGAAGCCTGCAGGCCATCATGAATAGATACAAAGTGGGAATTTATATCACTAACTTAGTGCTGGGTTGTCCAAGCTTCAAAGCTACCTTCAAATTTTATTTCAGGTTGATGCAAAGATGAAATGATTTTGTAACAAGATGGTTGCTTACCAAGGGAAGCAGGTATTTAAGCAGGTATTTTAAGGGTAGGAAGAAAACCTATTGTTAAGGAAGTGATGTGAAGGCTATCAGGAAGATAAATCAGGAATTTCCACAATACAGCATTTTATAATCAGCAGATTCAGGCTTTTCTGTATTTAGGGGAAATTTTCTTCTAGTGTATGAATGATTCTTTCTTCTTTGTGTTTGACTATACACCTAAGGGAGACTGAAAGTTTGGCCATAGTCTGACCTTTTTTTATTTTTATTTTTTATTGTCTTACTCTCTTTTCCCTGTGCATCTACTGTGGCTGGTTACCCTTTGGACTTTAGCATTGTCAGGCTTAGTAAATAATTTTAGGTTTTAGCTGAGTGACTCTTCATTTATTTTTCTGTTTTGTGGCCTCAGTTTTCATCTCATTCACTTTGTCTGGTGGAATTCACATTTATGAAATTATTTTGCAGACTGCAGTAGTGCCTGGCACCAATCTTCCATAGTGATATGGAATGGCATTGGTTTAATCTGGTTTGGGTAGTTGTCACAGAAGCAACCAACGGCCAGAGGGAGAAGAGAACAGACCAGTGACTAAAAAAAAAAAAAAAATCAAAATGCACGGTCAGAAGCATGCTTCATTTGTAGGTAAGCAGAGTTCTATTTTTGAGCAGACACTTAGCTTGCTTAGTGTCATCCTTTGCTTCCTCTCATCCTTTGCTGCTTAACTGCTACCCCAGATTTTCTGAGTCTGCACAGAAAAGAACATTAGGTCCCACCGTGATCACCTCCATAAATTAGACTGGATATAAGGAAGTAAACTGAGAGTTGTGGGCTTCCTTGGTGAGAAGACCTGCTTCTCCCATCCTCCTGGACACGTTCTGAATTTGCCTGTTATTTATGGTGGTGGATATGCAGTCATTCGCAGCATGGGGTGAAGCAGTCAGGATTGTTCTCCTTGGACATGTCAGAAAGTCTGATGGAGCCAGGATAAATAGCGCACACGTCAAAGAGAGACACTGTAACCTAAGCACTAAAGATTCAGTTAGAGAAAAACTTCTGAGAGCATCTTGGCAATCTGGCTGCTTCTCCCAGCATTCCAGATGCACCTTCTCCAGCCGCTGGCTCCAGAGATTCACTAATCCAAGTTCTTATGTTCCTATAGTCTAGGGACCAGAGAAAAAAAATACAGCTCTCTTCCTTCAGATCCAGTGAGAAAACCTGGCTCCTACTGGTAATGTGTCCAGTGGGATGGGATTTAGGGAAAGGAAATTCTCAGCTCTCAAGGAAATAGATGTTCCTTAAAAAATAAAAATCAAGGGAGGAAGCAATAGTTTGATTATGAGGGAGGAACGAAAGCCTCCACGTGCCTTCTTGGAAGTTCACCTTGCTGAGCTGTAAGGGACTATGACCCTTCATTTTCGCAAATACACAAGTGCCATTTGTTACCTTCACAATGCCCCGTCCCACCCTTTGACTACCCCAGAAAAACAGCACTTGCTGATTTTGTAACCTCAAGTATAAATGAACTCCAGGATGTTTCCAGATCCAGGATAATTCCACCCAGTTGTCACTTCCTCAGCCCAAGAGCTGACATGGAAATAGGTATTAGATATCTGCTGCTTTGTGTTTTGGTGGAAGAGATGCAAGAAAGAGATGCTTTTCCAGAACCCCAAAGCCCCAGGATGAAGAAAGGCTCAGAGGGGATCAAGTGGTTTTCATTTGGACCACAAGTCAGAGAAGGTTCAGTTACTCCAAAGCTTTTAAAATCAGCTTCGCTCCGGAGCACACGGCTTAGTATTTGCCATCTTGCAGAAAGACTCAGCATTTGAGATGCAAGCTAAATGCTTTTAATCCACTTTACAGCAGACAGGGCTGCTTTGGGCCCTGCTGGCTACAGTGCCTGACTGGGCTGGAAGCCAGATCTGTGGGCATCATGATAGGGAGTGGGATCTATCACACAGGAAAGAGAGGTGACATGGTTTAGTTTTGGAGCACTTCTAACCATTTACTGAGCACTTTTCCACACAGCCCAACCTTATGCAATTATTAAATCATAAAACCTGACATTAAAAAAAAAGACCCCACACTGTCACTGGTTTGTAATGTACTGATTTTTCTGGTTCCCGGGTTAAATAATCAGGGTAGTAGGAGAAAGCAACCAAATTATAAAGACTCTAAGTAGCAAGAGCAGGGAGGACTATTTAAATGAGCTTCTGTGGGGATTTTTGTTGGTGTTGTTATCTATCTGTTTCATTTTATATTTCTATTTTCCATCTCTGGTTACATGATACCTGGTTACAGTAACTGCCACATAAGAGAGCCTCCTTTATATTTACTGAACAAATTGGTAACAACATATACAATACTAACTAGAGGAGAGAAATGAAAGTCCAGCATCAAATCTAAATACACTCCTCCATGTAAGGACAGCTGTTCACAGAAAAGAAAGACGTATTGAATTTTCTATGTGCTCCACTTGATCTGGAGGAAGTGGCCTCGCAGACCGTCAGAAGCCATCTCTGTAATGTGTCTGCTTTCTACAAGTTCTTGGAAATGCATGGGACCAGCCCAACCTTCCAATTTTTTATATCTAGTGTATGGTAAATTGTTATTTATTTGGTTTCTTAAAAAATTTTTTTTGATGCAAGTTCAGGTGGGCCTCAAATTCACTGTGTACCCAGGCTGACCACAGATTCATGAGCCTCCTTCCTCAGCCTCCTAGTCTGGAATCACAGACTTGCAACCCTGTACCTGACTACGATTTCTAATTTCTTAGGTGTTTTGAGATAAATGGTTAGTTTTAGTGAGCACACAACTGACTGTATACAAGGAGGAACTCAGAATCCTCACGTCAGTTTTGTTACTTATGGAGTTAAGGCCAGTCAGATAATTTGTGGGGTCCAGTGCAAAGGAAAATGCAGAGCCCTTGTTTAAAACTGTTTAAGAATTTCAAGATGTTGACAGCAAGATATTAAATCAAACAGGGGCCCTTCTACCTGTGGGCACTTACGGGGTAACACGGATGACATTCCCATGAAATCAAACCTAAACGTACTCTCAAAATATTGGGGAGTTCAATCAGCCGTTGAAATCAGGGTGCTGCTTATTTCAAATACGGAGATGAGAAGTGAGGAAAATGTCAATCAGACCCAGACGCAGGCCCGTCTGCTATTGCGGCCTCAGAGTCTGAGTATAATGTTCTCAGCAGACAGTTGGTGATCAGAAAGCCCACACATATAACTTATTTCCAAACATTATTAAAACAGCGACAGATCTTATTAGTTGTCTTTTTCTTTTTCTTTGCAGTTTGCTTTTAAGCAATCCAAAAATTAAAAATGTCTGGATGCTTACAATGTCTTCAGTAAATCTCATTTGCTCTAAATATAATTATTCTCCTTGTAATGGTGTCATATGTGGGTTATTATTTTCTACTGGACAGTTTTATCATTACAGACCAGCTCAAAGTAAGCCTGAAGTTATTTTTCTAATGCTTGTACTCTCCTGATAAAACTTTATGGAAACTAACTGGAAATTTCTTAGGTCTGCCCCTGCCCCCCAGTTGTGCTGAGGAATCCTTTATAGAGCTCTAGACTAATAATATTCAAAGAACGGTCTAGGTCTTGTGGCAGGCAGTTGCTATAGAAACCAAATAATGACAGCAATATTAAATGAGGCCTCACCTAGGAGCAACTGCTATCTGTGAAAGCCCATCAAAAAAGCAAAACTTAATAATCCGTATAACATACTCAATTATAATTCAATGTGATTAAATGCCAATAAAATTCTATTCCACAAGATGATATTTATGCAATTGATTTTGGGTTTTCTGTAATGTTCATTTTGGTTGAGTGAAATATTACTTACGTATTGTGAAATGCTTCATTTTAGGTGTCCGGTTGAATTAGTTTTGACAAACTTACATAGTTATAAAATTTCTGCCACAGTCAAATTACAGAGCATTTTTAATGGTTCCAGAAGTTTTGTTCAGTTTGCTGTCTAGATAATTCTTTCTAGTTCATGAAAACCACTGTCTTATCGCTATCTCTCTGGTTTTTCATTTTCTAGAATATCATGTAAACGAGACAAGAAGGACATGAAAAAAATCTTTCGAATCTAGAGTCATATGTTTGTGGTGCCCTTTTGTGGCTGGCGATCACTGCTGCCATTGCCTGGCAGTACTCTTTGCAAAGCCATCCCAACAGGCATACGGCACTGTGCCAGTAAATGGACGTTTCTGAAGATACTTAGTTTTCAAATACTTTTATTTAATTCACATATTCCTTTCGGTAACTTGTCTTGTTCAAACCCTTTAAGCCTGGTTTTCTTGTCCCTTTTATGTTTGGCTTGTTAGTTTTCTGTGTGAGTTTTGAGCGGCCTCAGGCATTTTCACCAACAGTCCTTATCAGGTAGTCCTTGTAAATATCTTCTCCCAGTTTATGTCTTGTTCTTCATTTCTCTAACCTTATATTTTAAAATTATAATGCTTTGTGTGTGTGTGTGTGTGTGTGTGTGTGTGTGTGTACATCTTAAGTGAAACGTCTTTGCTTAGACCAATTGCTATAACTGTTTTTAGTGTTATTTTCTGGAAGTTTTAAAGATTCATATTTTACACATATGATTCTTTTTTTTTGAGTGACTTGAATATTGGGAAAAGTATGGGCTAAAGTGTGCTTTTTTTTTTTTCAGTTCTTTTTGGTCTATTCGCTGATTGTTTATCCACTGAAATGCCTTGATTCTGTTGCCGTATGTTTAGATGAATGTCTGGACTTTGTTTTGTTCCATTGATCTATGTGGTATAATTTCACCCACACCACATTTTCCAGGCTTCTGTAACTTTTGAGTGAGTCTTAAATTTGGCCCAGTGTTCCATCCTTGCTTCTCATCTCTTCCTCTCAAATCCTGGAATTACTGGTGTGCACAGCCATCCTTCCCTCAACGTGACTGTTTTCAAATAAGCTTGCTTATAATATATCCTTTGACTTTCCATATTCTTAAATATTAATTTGGAGATCTTTAAATTCCTCTGAGATTTAAGATAAAATTGTTAAAATTCCCATTGGCTAAGGACATTTCCTCAGTCTTCTTAAGAGTCATTGCTATAGTTATTCCCCTGTGACTGCCTCTGTTTGCCATTTGCATCGCCTTGGGTACCCCAAGGCCTATGTGCAGATGACCCACGATGACAGTAAAGCTAGAAAAGTAGCTAGGCGTCTTGAACACAGTAGCCTCAGTGACTGTGAGGCAGAAAGTAGTCCGGGTGTGGGTGGGCAAGAAGGGCATCAGCCTCTCTCAGTCCTCAAAAGACAGGCTTAGGTGTTGCCAGTTGGCTTGCTCTGTTTCTAGGAGAGAGGCTAGGCTGATGGTGAGAAGCAGTGTGAGCACCCTGCGTCTCTGGAGTGCGCCCCTCTCCTTCCTTGCTGAGATGCTCCTTGATTTGCTGCCCTCATCTCCCACCCAGTATCTTTATTTTTTTTCTTCTTCTTGAAAAATGTTAATAGTCAGATACACATAAAATATGTGTAGATCAAACCCACCTTCATTCTCTCCTTTCCAGTTCCTCTCCTATTTTCACTCTCTCCCCTTCCAACTCCATGTGCTCTCTGTCCCCCTCCATTTATCTTTTACTTCTTTTGCTTTAAATTCTTCCTCGTGTGTCCAGAATTCATTAGAAAACAATATTTTTAAAGGTTAGATATGTAAATGGTCTCTGATAGAAGTTTTGAGATGTAAAAAATTAAGCATTAAATTAATCAAGGTTATTGGAATGTGCTGATTATGATTAATTGTTGGATAAAATGTTCTGACAACCTAGGAATGTTTACCCTGGTTTGACTCCAGCGTTAATCCCCGACTTCATCTCCACATAGCGATGCGTCTGCTGGGCATCTTTTACAGCTTAGTGGAATTATTGACTTTCACATTTTCTTTTTTCTTAATGTCTGGCAGCCATGGACCAATTAGTCTGAAAATATGAACATGGGCAGGTTATTCTTCAGTGACTCAGCAGAGCAACAGATGACAACATGCTTAATGTTTATTTCAAATCCATTTCCATAGTAGACTCACATTCAGAAGTTTTAAAAAATATTTTTATTTGGCTAGAAACTGTTGTTCCCATCAGACAACAGTCTCTGTTAGAGAATGCCATCATTTGAACTACAGCTTCTTTCACAGGTGTGGTGCAGACAGACATTGCAATTTCAGGGATCATGAATCTTCCTTCCTCCCTGCCACACAAACTGTTCTACTTATCAAAGCTTTATTTACAAATGCTGTATTTGTTTTGGCTCTCTCAGACTTTACTCCTAACGTTAGAAATGCAAAAGGGATTCAAATATTAATTTGAAAGGTTTTGAAAGATCACTCATACTGAGAGTGTTCACAGCTTGGGTTTATTTCATTTTAGTTTTTTAGAGTGCAATTGTTGTTTGACTTCCTGGGAATTAATTCACAAAATGCTCTAGATCCTTGCATAGACAGGCAGGGCTACCTGGTGATATGCAACCAACACATACTGACACATGGTTGGCTAATACATGCATTTCCAATTTAGATTTCTTATTTCCTCATTTAACAACATTCTGGTTAATCAATTACTACTATATTCAGATCTAGAAAACAATAAAAAATACTGATAAAAACATGAGAAGAAACACACACAGATACACACACACACACACACACACACACACACACACACACACACACACA
>NW_026587216.1:40326732-40367699 GCF_907164565.1 Psammomys obesus | reverse complement strand
CACACACACACACACACACACACACACACACACACACACACACACACTACAAAGGGAATACCGAGAAAACAGATTCTTCATAAACTAACTTACACACAACAGGAAGGGAAGACATGTGACAGTGCCACTGGGCCTTTTGGCTAACATCAAGTAGAGCAGGCAAATGGATGCCTCTTTAATGGATGTGGCAGAGAGGCACAGAAGGAGTGGGAAAAGCCACTCAGGGGTCGTTTAGCTTCATTTTCCAATTGCTGTCATAAAATATTCTGACAGAAGCAAGTTAGAAAGAAAGGGTTTGCAGGTCTCTGCATCTGTTTCCATCAGCTGCTGGGCGGAGCAACTCAGAGGACAGCTATGCTAGGCTCCTGTGAGTGTAGAAGGGTATCCTTCATCGTGTCAGGGGTGGAGTGCAGGGAGCCTTGTGGAAGAGTCAGGGGAAGCACAGAAGGACCGAGAAGGGAAAGGAGATCCACAAGAAGACCAACAGAACCAACCAACAAGGGCCCAGGGAGGCCTGTGGAGACTGAAACACCAACCAAATTTCGTTTTGTGTTTTGTCAACTGTTATTCTTACTGAAGTTTCTGGCATATTGGCATTCCTTCCACATACGTATGTAGAAAAGGGCAAGAGAAAAGCTCATAGGAAAATTCTCAGTCTTTTAATTAGAACTGACACAATAATACATTATCTATTTACAAAGGGATGGAAAGCTGAATTTCAAATGTATGCTGGTTGTACTGCTTACATTGCTCCCTGGGTCTGCTTCTCAACGGGCCTTCACTTTGACTTTTATTTTTGCTGGGCTAGCATGCCCCGGTTTTATTTTATTTTACTTTACTTTATAGGGGCTATACAAGTTTGCACCCTTATCAGCAATGGAGGCGTGTTCACCTTGCTCTACATCTTCAGCAACATGACCTGTCACTTGTGTTATTGATCTTAGCCAATCTGACAGGTGTAAAATGGGATCTCAGAGTAGTTTGGATGTGCATTTCCCTGATGCATACCTCAGTTTTAGCAAGAGTCTCTCTAAATCTGACGAGACTGTCTCAGCCTTGAGAAATCTCAATCAAGATATCTTGATATTGTGTTAAATCTCTATATCCCATCTTGGATATTGATTATGCTGTCTTGCCTTTTGAAAGAACATTGTTAGGCCAATTTAGAAAACCAAACCAAAACAGACAAACATGCAAAACTTCTCTCTGTCTTTGATGTCTTAATTTTCTACCTGTGCCCCAGTTCTAACTCTAATCTGTTCCTTGGCTTCTTGGCAATCAACTGGCAAGTATATCTTTCTTTGTAATTGAGGTCAATTTTACAGTCGGGTCTTTCTCTCCTTCCCTCTTGCAACAGTTCCCAGAGAAAGTCTGCTTTTACCAGTTCACAATTCAAACACTTTTTTGGTCTCTGTTTGTCATTAACAAGCAAGGGTGTGATTGAAAGCTACCATTTTGAGTTGGTGATTATGTCTGGCCAGGTTGATTAACAACCTCCAACATTAAATAGTAGGTACATCCTTCTCTTAGTAATTCTAAAAACAATTCATCTCAATGCTTACATAATTAAGAGTTTCAAAGGCTTCCACACAGTATTTTATCTTTACAGCAGCCTTTGTGGTACAGACAGGGATTTTACAGATGGGAAAATTAAAGCTCACAGGAGTTTCTTGCCTCGGTAAGTGTGATGGTGAGTATTCATTTTCGGTTTGGCTAGACTCTGGAATCACCTGGAAGATGAATGGGCATGCCTGTGAGGATTATCCTGATGGTTGCCCGCTGTGGGTGGAGCCATTCCCTGGCAGGATCCTGGAATATACACTAAATGCCGAGAAAGGGAGCTAAACAGCAGGACACATTCATTGCCCTCTGTTCCTAGCTGTGCATGGAATGTGATCATCTGCCTCAAGCTTCTGTCACCTTGACTTCCCAGCCACGAGGAACCAGTCCTTGAAATGTGAGCCACAATGAATTCTTTCTCCCTAAAGTTGCTTTTATCAGAACATTTGTATCACAGCAACAGGAAAAGGAATAAGATAGCAAGATTTCCCCTAGCTAGTGATATCAGTACTAGAATAGAGGATTTCAGAATCCTCATTTAATGCTTTAAATTGCACACAGAATTTAACACATAAACAAAGAAGCAGTCTATCACAGATGTTACAGCAAAATGGGAATTATTAAGATGAGGGAATTGTTAGCTTTTGAGAAGACTAAAGAGTTGGGCATGGAATCAATAATCTTAGATGTCAGAATAAAAAAATATTTCATGAGTATACTTGAAATGTTTACTTTTTCACATATAAAAAAAATAACGGTTTTTAACGTATTTAAATCATAACAGGAGATATTTTACTTAGACAAATCAAGGTCAAACTTGACCATTAAGCTAACTGCAGGTCTAATACTACGTTCCTATCATTCAATGCACTCATGTGTCTACTCTTTGTAGACATTGGGTAGAATGCTACAAAGAAAGGGGTGGAGGAGACACACCCCTACTATCCGAAGCTCTTGGCTGGCTTAGACAGGGCTGCACCCAGCCACAGAACCATGAGCTGAGGCATCGTGTTTGTGTGACCACGTTGACTGAAAACAGCCCTCAGTCTGTTTAGCCGTGTACCTGTCTGAGGCAGGGGCAGGCCCAGATGTTCTCTCTGAGTTCTTTCCAGGTCTTTTCTCTCACTGAAACACAGATCCAGTTTCCACAACTGCTGCTGTGTCTATTGCTATGGAAATGATGATGATGGATATCACAAACTCCAATATTATGACATGAGTGTGGGGCTCAAAGGAGGAAAAGATGACCTGTAACGGGACAGTTTTCCTCCGAGCCACATCCCTTTGCCAATGAACAAGTGTGTTAACATAAAGCTAGGAAAAGCTTGTGAGAAGGCAATCAGCCTGGGAATGGGCTGAGTAAGTGGGGTTCTTGCCCAGATGTGCCTGAGTTGAGCTTGGTGGATAAGTTTTAGCGCTGTCCACTGGAACATTTCTCAAGCCAAAATGCTGTCCAATGAGCAATCCAAAGTGCTTCAGTCTTCTATGCCTTGATGTAGGTGGAGAGATGGCTGGATTCCTCCCTGAGAAACTGGCTGCCCTCTGCCTTGGGGACATCTCTCCTGAGGGGGGCGGGATGCTGGGGGTGTCTGATGCCTAACTTTAGGAGGTACTAAATTTGCATCATGACAAGTGCTGACATTCTGAGGAAGATCACTTCTCTGACCTTTTCAGATGAACCCTTTACTTTGGTGGGGGTGGCAGGTGGGGGCAGGGATAGGGAGAATTTGGGGAGGGGGATTTGGTCAAGGGCCACCAAGAACTCTTCTGTCCT
Organism: Psammomys obesus; assembly: GCF_907164565.1. Lineage (NCBI taxonomy): Eukaryota > Metazoa > Chordata > Mammalia > Rodentia > Muridae > Psammomys > Psammomys obesus. Next base: position 40,364,365 of record NW_026587216.1, on the reverse strand, counting down.
TGGTTGTCCCTGTGAGAATTTTTTGATCTCATTCCTGGAATTGTGTTGGCAGAGAAATTTCCCATGTGGCTTAGCTTTCTGTCTGAGATGAGAATGGTGGGGGCTTAAGCTCCAAGGTCAGCTGCAGTGAGGTAGCAGGCAGGCTCTGGTTTGAGCAGTTGGCAGTTTGAATTTGTCTTCCCCACCCTCTGGCCTGAACTCCTCCAACCCGCCCCCCTCCCCCCAGATGTTATGGTCAAAGTCAAGGGAACTTTGTTTAGTCTGCATCCCAGCCTTGAAGAGGCCATAAAAACTCCCCAAGCTGTGATCAACCAGACTTGGAACTGCAGGCCTTCTGTCATTTGTGCACCTTTCTTGTCACTTTGTATTTTGTGTGTTCATTTCTCTCTACCCCGGTGGCCTTTAAACTCTTTCTGGAAGTTACTGTGCTGGCGCTATGTTCTCCAAAGCTCTCTGCACAAATTGATGGCATAAGGGGAACCATGATATTGTTTTTACTGTTAGGTGTTGGGATTAAAAAGTCGCCTCATGCTGGGTGGTGGTAGTAGCCCACGCCTTTAATCTCAGCCCTTGGGATACAGAGGCCAGAGGAACTGTGGGTGCAAAGCCAGCCCAGTCTACAGAGCAAGTTCCAGGAGAGCCAAGGCTACACAAAGAAACCACGTCGTAAAACAACAACAACAACAAGACAAAACAACAACAAAACCCTTGATCTTCGTTAGAGAGAGAGAGAAGGAAAGAAAGAAAGCAAACACCCTAATGCCTGATTTCATATATAAATGGTGCTTGAGCATAAAGAAGCTGAAAGGTTTTCCTGTGAGGAAGTCCCTTGAAACTTAGAGCAGTATTTTCAGATTTATTTATTTTTACTTTCTGTGTATGAGTGTTTGCCTGCTGTCTCTCTGTGTATGCACCATGTGAGTGCCTAATGTCTGAAGAGGCCAGAGGAAGGCATCAGACCCTCTGGAATTGGAGTTACAAGTGCTTCTTAGACTTTGTGTATGTGCTGGGAACTGAATCTGGGTTTTCTGCAAGAACAGCAAGTGCTCTTAACCCCAGAGCCAACTCTTCAGGCCCTAGAGCAGTAGTTTAAAAAAATGCTTAATACAAGGGAAAGAAGGATGAAGGGAGAGAAGAAGGGAGAAAAGAAAAAAGAAGGAGAAGGTAAAAAAAAAAAAGAAAGAAAGAAAAACCTTTGACGCTAAGTTGAAAATTCAGCTAGAAAGCCAAGACCCATCTTGGAGCAGAGTTTTATGGCCAAGTTATAAACTTTGAAAATAGGGCTGTATAATGGAAATGTTGACAGGCTCTTTACTATAACTGTGCTAGCGGATGCCTGCTGTAATGTACTGTGTAATTTATAGGAGTCACCTGTTAAGCCATCTGGGAAAGAAAATTTCCCTTCTTTTAAAATGTTAATAACTTGATTAACCTTTTGAACCTCATCATTATTCCAAATGGAGTCCACACAAGCCAGTTGCAGCTACATAGCCAATTTATATTTGCAAATAAAAGTTGGGATGAAAAAAAATGCATATTGAATGGCTTTTTTGTTCTTGCCCTGTAGGGAAATGAGTTAAAGAAGAAGTTGCATCCTAATGGCCTGGGGAAGCACTTGATTTACGTAACATCACCTGCAAGTTAGGGAAGCCAGTAGGGCATCTTGCTTTAAGACTCTGCATGCACATATGTCTACTCTTCCTAAGCTCTTCCCTCATTAGAACAGAGGTTCCTCCTGCTCATGGGGAAAGCTGATATTTTCATTCTAGGAACCTTGACTCTGTAACTGTTTAAACAAATTGCTAACTGGCTCTTATAGACAGTTTTATGGCTTTTGCATGTGTAGAGTTGACGGTCTCCATTGATGAACTCTCCTTTTTCTAATATTCCTCTTTCGATGTTGCTCTGTGTTCTTAGAGTCACCCTGTTCTCACCATCTCTCCCCCAAAAGATCAGCTCCCTGTGTTGGGCTCCACCCACTTCCCTCTGTAATTCTCAGAACCCCCCTCCCACTGCCCCAGGCTTCTTGAATCTTATAGAATACATTCCACTGAGCAAATCTAAAAGGGTTAGGATTTCCTCCCTGAACATTTTTAACAAGTATCTTTCTTTTGGAAAGATTTCTAAGGATTAAATAGCTTCTGTATATTTGCTGAGATGACAGCAGCATTCAAACACTAACCATGGACCTCTTATCCATTTCTTCTTTCTCCTCTTCCTCTTCTTCTGTAATTTTTCTGGAGATACTGGATTACTTTGCGGGTAATCTGGCTTACATGCATTCTGTGGGAAAAACACATTATTGCCTACAAGGTGTGTGTTCCCATGCAATTTTCTGATTAACATGGGAACGCTTCTCTGTATTTCCCCCCAGAGTCCAATAGCAGTTACATACCATGGTAGTCAAATAAAACAATCGCATGGAGAATCCAGGAAAAGCCAGTCACACTGAGATAGACCCACAGTTTCCTGAAGTTCTTTGGTCTGAGAGGCACTGCTTTCCAAAGGACTTTCTGCCCAGGAGTTTATTTCTCTGCTGGGAGAGTACAGTTGTTTTGTACCTTTTCTTAAAGGTGTCTGCATTTCAATCTTAAGATGGCCGCCATTCCAATTTACTGAGACTCTTCTGGTTTTAGCACTGAAAAGTCTTGTATCCTAGGAAACCCTTCAGTCTCAGCCAGAAAATTGGTTATCTTAGTGTTACAGAACAACCTTCTTTACTTTATAACTCAGATGGATTGCATAAAGACAAGAAGTTGGTGTAGGGTGCATGTAGAATAAGGAACTGTTTTCTCATGGCTTGAATGTTGCAGTGAGGGCTTGTCCCATGCGATGGTGTGCTTGGTGGCAGTGGACACGACTACCTGCATGGGACTTTTAGAAGGAAGGTTGGACTTTATGATCTTTAAGGGTTTTCCTAGCTCTGGAGTTTAAAATTTCTCCAGTAAGCCTGGTGCAACAGTGCACTCCTGTAATTCCAGCACTCAGGGAGGCAGAGGCAGTGGATCTCCATGAGTTCGAGTCCAGACTACTCTACAAAGCGAGTCCAGGACAGCCGAGGCTACACAGAGAAACCCTCTCTCAGAAAAACCCAGACCCAAACCCAAAACAAAACAAAAACATTTTCCAGTGGCTTCAAGACAGAAAAAAACACGTGTAACAAGTGGACATCTAGGAAACTTAACTGTTGGTAACTTTGTGTGTCCTGTACCAGTTATGCAGGTTTTTGTTTCTAATGTAGTGTGTGTGTATGTGTATTATGCCTGTGTATGAGGACATGTATGCCCACGTGTGTGCATGTTGAGGCTAGAGGTTGGTGTCCACTGTCTCTCCAGATTAGTTTTTTGAGACAGTGTCCCTCTGAACTTGGATCTGACCATTTCTACCAGACTGATCAGGCTGGCCTGATGGGAACCCCTGGGATGTGCTGAATCTGCCTCCCAGTGCTGAGGTCACAGATGCTTTCTATTGCATTGCATCTGGCTTTTACAGAGGTGCTGGGGAGCCAAGTTTAGGTCCTCATGCTTACTCAGTGAGCACTTTACTGTGAGCTATCTTCCCAAGCCTGCCTTGAAGTTTTTTTTTTTTTTTCATCTTGTCTAGACCTCTCCTATACACTTTATACAGTGCTATCTTATTTTGTAAGACAGTGTATGCTTCTTGGCCCTGATTCACTCTTGTGGTTATCACTTACTTCTCAATGGGAGGAACCCTGGGCTCTTCATCAGCGTATGAGGTTTATTGATGCCTTCACCATTCTCCACTGGAATCATGACTTCAGCTTGTAGTTTGATGTCATCCAGCCTTTGTCTACTCCAGTAGTTGTACATGCTCTGCAGATGTGTCAAGCGAGAGCTCAAGATGTTGAGAGGGGAGGTTTGCCAGAGCTACAATGAGATCATGTGGCATAGCCAAGAATAAAAAGTCAAAAATCTGGCTCTATGTTCCTTTCCTAATGACTAGACACCACTCCCTCCTTGGAGCGTGTTTTCTTTTAATGTCTTAAAGGGGCATGGATTGCTAGTTGGCCTACAAAACTAAGAAATGCCCTTCTTTTGGGTATTGCCACAGCCTTCCTCACGTCCACCTTGAATCTTGGGTCTTTCAATCTTCCCCAGTGTATAAAATCCCTTTCCATCCTTATTTTTCTCTTGGTGAGACCCTCCTGGATTCTGTGGGTGGAAGTATATTGTGATAATAGTTGTTGAAGAGAGATAAAATTTCCAACAGTATAAAAATGCTTAAGTGAGACTTTATAGGGTGATACTCTCTGAAGCTCATGTCTATTTGATGTCTTTCTTGAGATCTCAGAGAAGAGGACCTTTAAACAGAAGCTTCTCTTTTCTTTTGTGTCTTGTCTTTTCTGAATTTCTTGATATCTCTTGATTTTTTTCAGCCTAGACTTTCTGGAACTCAACCCTTTGTTTATGTTTCTTTCTAACTCTTTCCCTTCTCCCTCCAGATGGTCATGTAACAGACTATCTCTTAAGCATTTGAGGAACACATACTACAGTCTATGGATTATACTGATTTGAGAAAGTAGAATAAGTCATGTACCTATTATTTCCCCAAAGAGCTAATTTTGTGTATGAGAGAGAGGAAGATAGAAAAATCTCTCCAAAGACCTGACAATGATATAATTTGGTAAATACTCAAAGGTTAAAAAAGCAAAACAAAAGACATTTAGGCTTTCTTAGGGAAAGACGAGAAGGAAGGAGCTGTTTATGCAGTAACTTGCTGCTAGTCCTTTGATACATTCTCCTTTGGTGAAAGGTCTATAACTCTAGGAGTGAAGCACCTCCAAACTCATGTTTTCCAGTCTCAGGAAACAATTACTTATTGAGAGAACTGGTTTCATTTTGGCTATGGGACAGCGTGACCTTTTGTCATCATAATTGTGTTGTCCTTTCTTCCCTGGGTCCCAATAGTCACATAATTCAGGGCTGGAGTGATGGCCGAGTGGTTCAGAGCATTGGCTGATCTACCCGAGGGTCTGGATTCAATTCCCAGCACTTACACAGTGACTCACAACTGTCTGCAATTCCAGTTTCAGAGAACCTAATGCCCTCTTCTGGCCTCTGCATACAGTATACTGATGTGGTATGTAGACATACATGCAAACAAAACAGCCACACATATAAAAAAAATAACAATCAAAACATAATAGTCACATAATTCAATTAGTTCCATTCAGTCACTATGCTCCCTCAGCTGGATGCTGGAAAGCAATGTATGTATATGAGTTCAATTCTTTAGAGTGCAACCCATACTAAAGGTTTTTTTTGTGCATTGAATAAGTGCTTTTTGTTTTTTTTTAATTTCAAGATAATTTTACTTTATTTTTTCAATTTTTTAATTTTTTAAAAGGATTTATTTATTATGTATACAGTCTTCTGCCTGCATGTACACTTGCAGGCCAGAAGAGGGTACCAGATCTCACAGATGGCTGTGAGCCACCGTGTGATTGCTGGGAACTGAACTCAAGACCTTTGGAAGAGCAGCCAGTGGTCTTAACCTCTGAGCCATCTCTCCAGCCCCCAATTTTTTAATTTTTATTAATTACAGTTTATTCACTTTGTATCCCCCCATACCTCCCTCCTCCCCTCCCAATTCCACCCTCCCTATTCCCTACCCATGTCCCTCTCTCAGTCTACTGAAAAGGGAGGTCCTCTTCCCCTTCGCTCTGATCTTAGTCTATCAGGTCTCATCAGGAGTGACTGCATTATCTTCTTCTGTGGACTTGGACTTTAGTTTTGTGCAGGGTGATAAATATGGATCTATTTGCATTTTTCTACATGTAGACATCCAGTTAGACCAGCACTATTTGTTGAATATGCTATCTATTTTCCATTGTATGGTTTTGGCATCTTTGTCAAAAATCAGGTGTCCGTAAGTGTGTGGGTTTATTTCTGGGTCTTCTTTTTAAAATTTTTTCATTTTTATTATTAGTTATATTTTTATTAACTCTGTATCCCACTCCCTCATTTCCTCCCAATCCCACCCTCCTATTTCTGGGTCTTCTCTTTGGTTCCATTGATCCAACATTCTATTTCTATGCCAGTACCATGCAGTTTTTATTACTGTTGCTCTATAGTACAGCTTGAGATCAGGGATGGAGATATCTCCAGAAGATCTTTTATTGTAGAGGATTGTTTTAGCAATTCTGGGTTTCTTGTTATTCCATATGAAGTTGAGAATTTTTCTTTCAAGGTCTGTAAAGAATTGTGTTGGTATTTTGATGGGAATTGCATTGAATCCGTAGATTGCTTTTGGTAATATGGCCATTTTTATTATCTTAATCCTGCCAATCCATGAGCATAGGAGATTTTTTTCCATCTTCTGATATCTTCTTCTAGTTCTTTCTTCAGAGACTTAAAATTTTTTTCATCAAGTCTTTGACTTGCTTGGTTAGGGTCACACCAATGTACTTTATGTCATTTGTGGCTATTGTGAAGGGTGTTGTTTCCCTAATTTCTTTTTCAACCCTTTTGCCTTTGTATACAGTAGGGCTACTGACTTTTTTGAGTTAATTTTGTATCCAGCCACTTTGCTGAAGGTGTTTATCAGCTGTAGGAGTTCCCTGGTAGAGTTTTTGGGGTCACTCATGTATACTATCATATCATCTGCAAATAGTGATACTTTGACTCCATCTTTTCCAGTTTGTATCCATTGATATGCTTTAATTGTCTTATTGCTCTAGCAAGGACTTCCAGAGCTAGGTTGAAGAGATATAGAGAGAGTGGGCAGCCTTGCCTTGTCCCTGATTTCACTGGGATTGCTTTAAGTTTCTCTCCATTTAGTCTGATGTTGGCTATAGGCTTGCCGTATATTGCCTTTACTATGTTCAGGTATGTGCCTTGTATCCCTGATCTCTCCAAGACTTTAAACATGAATGGATGTTGGATTTTGTCAAATGCTCTTTCAGCATCTAAGGAGATGATCATGTGGTTTTTATCCTTCAGTTTGTTTATATGGTGGATCACATTGATGGATTTCCATATATTGAATCACCCTTGCATACCTGGGATGAAGCCGACTTGGTCAGGGTGGATGTTATCTTTGATGTGTTCTTGTATTCGGTTTGCAAGTATTTTGTTCAGTATTTTTGCATCGAAGTTCATAAGGGAGATTGGCCTGAAATTCTCTTTCTTTGTTGGGTCTGTGTGAAGTTTAGGTACCAAGGTGACTGTGGCTTCATAAAATGAGTTTGGCAGTGTTCCCTCTGTTTCTATTTTGTGGAATAGTTTGAAGAGAATTGGAGTTAGCTCTTCTTTGAAGGTCTGGTAGAATTCTGTGCTGAAATCATCTGGTCTTGGGCTTTTTTTCGATGGGAGACTTCTGATGACTGCTTCTATTTCCTTAGGGGATATAGGACTCTTTAATTGATTTACCTGTTCTTGATTCAGCTTTGGTAAATGGAATCAATCAAGAAAATTGTCCATTTCATTTAGATTTTCAAATTTTGTGGCATATAAACTTTTAAATTAAGACCTAATGATTGTTTGGATTTCCTCAGAGCCTGTTGTTATGTCCTCCTTTTCATTTCTGATTTTGTTAATTTGGATAGTGTCTATTTGCCTGTTAGTTTGGCTAAGGGTTTGTCTATCTTGTTGATTTTCTGAAGAACCAGCTCTTGGGTTCATTGATTCTTTGAATTGTTTTATTTGTTTCTAATTTATTGATTTCATCCCTGAGTTTGATTATTTATAGCCATCTACTCCTTTTTGGTGTGTCTGCTTCTTTTTTTTTTTTTCTAGGGCTTTTATGTGAGCCATTAAGTTGCTTGAATGAGATGTCTCGAATTTCTCCTTGGAGGCACTTAGTGCTATGAACTTTCCTCTTGGCAGTGCTTTCATTGTGTCCTATAAGTTTAGTTATGTTGTGCCTTCATTTTCATTGAACTCTGGATGACTTTAATTTCTTTCTTTATTTCCTCCCTGATCCAGCTGTCATTTAGTAGTGAGTTGTTCAGTTTCCATGTGTGTGTAGGCTTTTTGCTATTCTGTTGTCGTTGAGGTCTAGCTTTAGTCCATGGTGATCAGATAGGATACAAGGGATTATTTCAATATCCTTCTATCTGTTGAGGCTCGCTTTGTGACCAACTGTAAGGTCTATTTTGGAGAAAGTTCCATGAGGTGCTGAGAAGAAGGTAAATTCTTTGTGTTTGGGTGTAAGGTTCTGTAGACATCTGTTAGGTCCATTTGATTCATGACCTCTGTTAGAGACATTGTTTCTTTGTTTAATTTCTGTTTTGTTGACTTTGTTGAGAGTGGGGTGTTGAATTCTACCACTATTAATGTGTGGGAATCTACGTGTGGTTTAAGTTTTATTAATGTTTCTTTTACAAATGTGGGTGCCCTTGTATTTGGGACATAGACATGTTCAGTATTGTGATGTCTTCCTGGTGGAACTTTCCCTTGATGAGTATGAAGTGTCCTTCCCCATCTCTTTTGATTAATTTTGGTTGAAAGTCTATTTTTTCAGGTATTAGAATGGCTACTCCTGCTTGCTTCTTGGGTCCATTTGCTTGGAAAGTCGTCTTCCAACCTTTTACCCTCAGATAATGTCTATCTTTGTGCCTTAGGTGTGTTTCTTGTATGCAACAGATTGCTGAGTTTTGTTTAATTCTGTTAATCTTTGTCTTTTTACTGGAGAGTTGAGTCCATTGATGTTGAGAGAGATTAATGACCAGTGGCTGTTAGATCCTTTGATTTTGATGTTGGCTGTGTTCATAAGGTTGTGTGCTTGGTTGCTTTTTGTTTAACTGTAGTAGGGTTAATTATTTCCTGTGATTTCTTGAAAGTAGTTAGTTTTCTTGTGTTGTATATTTCCTTCTAGTGTCATCTGTAACCCTGGATTTGTGTGTTGGTATTGTTGAAATTTGTTTTTGTCATTGAATATCTTGTTTTCTCCGTCTATGAGAACTGAGAGTTTTGCTTGGTATAGTAGCCTGGGCTGACATCTGTGTTCTCTTAGGGTCTTGCATGATATCAGTCCAGGCCCTTCTGACTTTCATAGTCTCTGTTGAAAAGTCAGGTGTGATTCTAATGGGTTTGCCATTATATGTTACTTGGCCTTTTTCCCTTGCAGCTTTTAGTATTTTTTCTTTGTTCTGTATACTTACTATTTCGATTATTATGTGGCAGGAGGATTTTCTTTTCTGGTCTAATTTATTGGGTGTTCTGTAGGTCTCTTGAATTCCTATTGGCCTCTCCTTTAAGTTGGGGAAATTTTCTTCAATGATTTTGTTTAAAATATTTTCTGGGCCTTGGAGCAGGGAATCTTCTTTTTTCTCTATTCCTATTATTCTTAGGTTTTGTCTTTTTATGTTGTCTTGGATTTCTTGGACGGTCTGTGTCAGGAATTTTTTAGACTTAACATTTTCTTTGACAGATACATCTATTTCTTCCATTGTATCTTCCACACCTGAGATTCTTTCTTCCATCTCTTGTAGTCTATTGGTTATGCTTACCTCTGTAGTTCCTGTTTTCTTCCCTAAGTTATTTTTCTCCACAATTTCCTCCATTTGTGTTTTCTTTAATTTTTCCAATTCTATCTTCAGATCTTGAGCCGTTTTGTTGATATCCTTTACCTGTCTGACTGTATTTTCCTGTTTTTCCTTCAATTCCTTCAGCTGTTTGTTTGAAAAATCCTCTGTTTCTTTTATTTCTTTCAGTGATTTAAGTATTTCCTCTCTAAAGGCCACAAATTGTTTGGCTGCAACTTCCTGTATTTCTTTACAGATGGCCAAAATCTGTTTGACTTTATCTTCCTCTAGTTTTTTACGCATCTTATTTGTTTCCTCTATTATCCTCTTCATAAAGATAGATGTATGCATCTTCTTGAAGTTCAATTATGCTGGGGTGTCCAGGGCTACTCACCCCTGGATAACTGGGTTCTGGAGATGTCATATTGCTGTCTTTTGTTGGTTGAGCTTTTACCTTGGCCTCTACCCATTGTGCTATCTTAGGTGTTGGCCGTTAGTTTCTGGTGCTTCCTGGAATTCTGTGGTGGAGAGAATCCCCTTGGCAGGAAGATGATTTTTCCTGAAGAAGCCTCCTCAGCTTTTGGGAATGGTCACTGAATGGCCGGTGTTTCTCAGGAATTGCCACAGCTCACCTCAGGCATACAGACCTGAGTGGTAACTGTGGTTCTTGTTAGTCAAGAGGGCTCTCCTCTCACCTGGAGAAGTGTTGGAGACAGCTGCCCTGCTTCTGGGTTTCTTGCTGTAAATTTAGTGAGCTGCTACTGTAACCTGGGTGCCCCGTGGTTTGGTCAATTTAGTTAGGGATAACTGGTTACCCCTTGGAGCAGTGTTTGGTTGATCTCAGAGATCCCAGGCATTTGTAGGTCTGAGGTTGGGGCTTTATGCCCCAGTACCCAAGCAGTAGTCAGTGGCAGGTCAGCTCCGTTCTCATGCGTGCAGCTGGAGGCTAGGGTCAGGAGTGTGTGCATAGCCAGAAACTTTTCCAGAGCTAGGTGTCCTGAGGTAGGGCCAGGTGTTTCCTCCACCGTGGGGTTTTCTTCCAACAGGAAGGCCCAGTCTGTGGTGTTTGGGGTGGCGCGTAGAGTGTGCAGGCACTGGCGGATGGTGGCTCCAAGCTGGTGGTGACTGGGCCGGAACCTGAGACCTTTTCCTGGGAACTTTCCCGTGTGTGCTGGTGGTGGTGGTGGTGGGGGGGGGGGTTGGTTGAGTGCTCCAAGCTGTCTCCCTCCCTGGGGGGTTTTCTCCTGACAGGGACTCCCAGTCTCTGGTGCCCTGGGGTGCACACTTCTGTCTGTGATGGGTAGTCAGGCACGCAGCAGGTCTCTCGGCTGGTGGCATGTGCCTGCCGGTCTGCGGGACCTTTTTCAGGGATAGACTGAGTGACCTAGGTCAGTCCCCATTTCCTTCCTTCCCTGGGGGGTTTTCTCCTGACAGGGAAACCCAGTCTCTGATGCCCTGTGGCACATGGTTCTGTCTGTGACGGAGAGTTGGGTGTGCAGCAGGTCTCTGTGCTCATGGCTGGAGCCCCGCTCAGGGCTGGTAGCTGTGCACCAGCTGGTCTGTGAGACCTTTTCCAGGCATAGACTGGGTGACCTGAGGTCAGTTCTGTTTCCTTCCTTCCCTGTGGGTTTTTCTTATGACTGGGACTCCCCATCTCTGGTGTTTTTGTGCCTTTGTTCAGCCTGGGAAGGTGATCAGGACACGCAGGCTGTGGCTCTGGTCTGGGGACCTAGTGCCTGCGAGACCCGGGATCTCTTCCGGGTTCTGGCTGGGTGACCTGATAGTGGACCTGACTGATTCTCACACTGTGGGGGTTTCCTCTCACCTGGGAAACACGATCGCTGTTGTTTTAGGGCCCAGAGTTCAGTCTCTTGGTCGCTGTACCGACTTTGCTGTCCTGCTCCTCAGACGCAGTGTCCTCCTGGTGCCGCCATCTTGGATCTCCCTCACTAAAGGTATTTTTATCTTACGACTTTATTTTCACTTTATGATTTTATGATAACTAAAATGGAACTTCACAAAACAATTTTTTTAATATGTATTTATTTATTTTCAAAACAGGGTTTCTCTGTGTAGCCTTTGCTCTCTTGGACTTACTTTGTAGACCAGGCTGGCCTTGAACTCACAGAGATCTGCCTGCCTCTGCCTCCCAGAGTGTTGGGATTACAGGCGTGCACTGTTGCATCTGGTAAAACCATTCTTTTTTTAAAATTGATTTATTTATTCACTTTATATCCCGACCTTAGGCCCCTCCCTTCTCTTATCCCGGTCCTACCCTCCCTCTCCTACTCTCCAAGTAAGGGGAGCACCCATCAAATCATCAAGTCACATCAGGACTGAGTATGTCCTCTGCCTGGTGAGGCAGCCCCACCAGTGGGGAGTGATCAGAAAGCAGGCAACAGAGCTCATGTCAAAGACATCCCCCACTCCCCTTACTAGGAAACCGGCATGAAGCTAGAGTTTCTCATCTGCTACATCTGTGTAGGGTGCCTGGGTCCAGTCTATGCATAGTCCTTGGTTGGTGCTTCAGTCTCCACAAGCCCCTCTGGGTTAGTTGGCTCTGTTGGTCTTCTGTTGATCTTGGAGCTCCTGTCACCTCCAGGTCTTTCTAGTCTTCCTTCCATTTTTCCACAAAACTCTCTATGCTTCACCCAGTGTTTGGTAATGCAGTCCTTTCTATCATTTTATTCTCTTCTGTTTCATTTCATTCTGGTTTATTTTTTAAGTGATGTGTATAAGTCATGGAACAGGTTTCAGATCTTTCCTTGAGTTCTAGTATCAGTTTGAGAAAGGATGGTCCAATCTTTTCCTCAAGTATTTCCAAATGTAGGTTTCCTGAGGAAGGCTGTGCTGTCACTGGGGAAATCAGAGCGTCTTTTTCATCTAAGCTTCAGCTCGGTACATTCTGCCCATAGCCCTGTGGTTCCAGCTGTTATAATTGGGCAGAACATCCTGATCAATCTTATTCTCAACTTTTTATTGGAAGAGAAGTGTCCCTTTGAAATCTCCTTACGCACTTATGGTTGGTCGTGTCTTCCCCACAACCTCCCACACCAAGAGGCTTGATGGCCAGACTTCAATAGCTGAAATGAAGTTTAGACTACAACAATTAGAAATGCACTCTGAAGCACTGAATAATTTAAAGAAAGAGTTACCTTTCTAGAATGTGCTCAACTGAACTGAACAAATGCCCCAATTTCCCATTTCGCTTCAGCAACAGAAAATCTGGCCCAGATTCTGCTCAATATTGATTTTGCTCAAAGGTGGCAAGTGACAACACAGTCATTACATAAATGACATGAGAAAACAGTCTACTTTCCCTATGGTGTTGCACACTCCACAGATGGCAGCGACCTAATTCAGTCCAAAGAAGAAACAAGTGAAATCATTCACTCAGTTACTTTCCTTGGGTAGAGGCTATGGGGCTCTCTCTATAGTCCTAGAAGGAAAAAAAGGACTTCCTGAAACTGCCATGCACGGGCAATTTCATCATGACAGAGTTCCAGTCACCTCTTGTTTTCTTAAGCGAGTATTATTGAAAGATTAGTCTTCTGTTTATGGTTACATTGCCAAGTATCCAAGGCAGAACTCCCTCCTCTCATCAAGAGTTAATCGAACTGAAGTCAACATGGCGTCACCAAGGCCCTGGCCCTATGAGATCACAAGAATTACTCCATCTGCATCACTTAGGATCGAACTTTTTTGAAGGATGTTAGGATAGATTGACAAAGACTGCTTGCCTCAGGATGTGGTGGTTGAGATCCAGTTCAGAAAGACTTTATTATAATTACATTCTGTAATGACAGAGGCCAACTGCTGTGTGGTAGGTATGGGGATCCCTGGCATGGTAGCAGAGACTAATGTTGGGAACTGACCCAAGACATTCATTTTCTTTATGCAAATTTAAACTCAAGTGCTAGTCTTTGAAGGGAAGTCTTGGGAAGGCTAACAACACCGAGAGTGAATTCCTTAAGATACGTTGGTATGGAATGGCCCTGTCTTGCACATTTCTGGAGTTGCCTTCTATAGAACTCTAAGAAAAAAAAAACCTGACTATTTAAACAAATTCATGCTAAGTTAAAAACTGTCCAGTAATTTCTGTTTTCATATTTTGATTTTAACAGAGCCCTTTGGTCTTTTAAGGTGGTTTTATTTTTAAGATAGTTTCATTTAGAAAATGGTGAAAAAAAAAACATTCCACAAGCAACTTCCCCCCCACCCCATTTTTCTGTCCCATTCAGTATGCACCACGTATGAGTCCTCTGCTTTCATTTTCTGTTCGTCAGCTTTTCACTTACATTTAATTGTAAGTGATGTCTTACATTTAATTCTTTTACTTAGGCAGTTACACTTGGAACCCTTATTGAATTCTTTGCTAAGGCTTAAGTCCTGTGAAGGATGAGGAGAAGTGCAGAACCCATTGAATTTGATTGTGGTTGTTTGCTTGTATGTGGCTTCTTTACAGGAGGATGACAGCTTCTCAGAGTAGTGGCCATACCCCTGAAGAAAGCGGCATGGATAATTACAGCAAGCACACAAGGGCAATGGCTGTGCCGTGTCCAGAAAACTTCTTTCTGTAGGTTACTAGGTTACATCTCCATCTTCCACTTCTTCTGTTCTTGCCAGCCCCTCTCCATAATGTTCCCTGATCACTGGAGAGTGAGAGCGGTCCTGCTGTCCCGCAGCCGTTAGCTCTTTGACCAGTTAGGAGTCTCCGCATAAGTGCCAGACACTGAGAAAAGAAGCTTTTTCTGACAAAGGCTGACTGGAGTGCTTACCTACAGACATAAACATGCTGAGTGGCAGTTTGACCACACATCAGCTCATGACCTCCCTAGGCACCAACTGTTGATCAGGTTTACAGTATGAGACATGAGTTCCCTCCTGTGGAGGAGGTCTGAAATTCAATCAGAAAGCACTTTACTGCCCGCTTATAGTGGTCAGGGATTACCAGCTCAATTAAGCAAATATAGATAGTCTATCCTGGATGTGTCCAGAGATAAACTAATTTAGAGGGGCCCTTACAGGCATACTCAGTTGTTTGTCTCCTAGGTAACTTCAGAGTTCATCAGATGAACAATTTTAACCGACACAGCCACAATCCTTATTTAAAGGTGACATGATTGTTTATGTAGAATCCAAAGGAATGCACACAAAAAACCCCTCGAATGAAGTCTAAGAGCATCATTAAGCATAAGGTAAACAGTACAAATAAGCTGTATTTTAAACATAGCAGCAGCACTAACATGGTAATGAAGTTAATAGCACAATACCTTTCTCAGTTGCTAGAAAGAATATTTAGGTATAAATCTACTAGAATAGGAACAAGACTTAGAGATGGAAAAGTACAAATTTAGGGTGAAAATAAATGAAAGATCTAAGTAAGTAGTGCATTTTATAGCTGTCCTGGGAAATAGAAGGCAATTCTTCACAATCTCGCCATGCTGGGGTGGTGAAATGGATCAGTGGGCTAAGGTACTTTGCTGCAAAGACTAACAGCCAGAGTTTAATCCCTGGGGCACACATGGCAGATGGGGAGAACTGACTAGTGTTCGTTGCCCTTCTACTTCCGTAAGTGTGCTATAGCCTGTCTCCCTCCTGCAAAACAAGTGCATGAAATAAAAATACAGAAAGCTTACTCTGCAACTAGCAGATGATTCAGCTATTGCCTTTCTGGACGTTTATTCCAGAGAACTGGAAACCCAGTATATCAATGTTTGTAGCAACACTAGTGAGTGAGCGATGGAACAGATTGTGGTACATCTATATCAGAAAAAAAAAGAAGAGAGAAAATTGTTGATAAGCGCAACAACCTGGATGCATCTCTAGAGAACAGTGCTAAGCAGAAAAAAGCTTCAGTTTTCACACTGTGATTTCATTTACATAACATATGTGTGGTTGTAGAGTAACGAAAATGGAGAGCAATTCAGATGATTTTTGCGCAGAATTTGATTACAGTGTGAAGGAAAGCCACATACACTGACCAGCCGAGTCAGAATCCTGGTTATGTCTTCCCACCACAGTTTTTCATGATGAAGATTCTGTGGAAAACTGGGGAAAGAGTACACCGAACTTTGTGTCATTTCCTTACAACTTTACAAAAATATGCATTTTTGTTAAAAGGAATCTCATTAAAAATGAGCATTACGTTGGATTTTCAATTTACAGTTCATAATTCATGGCTTATAATTGTTTTAGAGACAGTAATTTGCATTATATAGTGTATTGTGTCTGATACCCACAGGCTTGGGAAGGTAGGAGGGAGGAAGGGAAGAGGAGAGAAAGGGAGGGGGCAGAAGGGAGAGAGGGAGGGGGGCAATGAAGAAAAATAAAGGAAGAAAAAGAGAACCAATTGAGGTTTTTGTGGGTGGGTTGGTGGTTTCCTCTATCCACTAGGAGTCTTGTCTAGATAAAAAGTGTCCTCTTCAGTCTCTATGGCCCCTGCAAATATGAGCCTCCTCATAACCTCCTGGAGGCCTATTCTGATTTAGGCCCTTCTGAGTGAGATTTACATGTAATCCCTTGGGTCCTCCTTGTTACTTATATTCTTGGGGTCTGTGCATTGTAGTATGTCTATCCTGTACTGTAAGACTAGAATCTGCTTGTAAGTGAATGCATTCTATATGTGTCTTTCTGTGTCTGGGTCACCTCACTCAAGATGATTGATCTTTTCTAGTTCCATCCATTTGCCTGCAAATTTCATGATTTCCTCGTTTTTAATGGCTGAGTAGTATTCAATTGTGTGAATGCACCACAGTTTCTTTATCCATTCTTCAGTTGAGGGACATCTAGGTTGTTTTTAGTTTCTGGCTATTACAAATAAAGCTGCTATGAACATGGTTGAGCAAATATTCTTGTATGGTGGAACATCTTTCGGGTGTATGCCCAAGAGTGGTATAGCTTGGTCATGAGGTATGGCTATTCTCAGTTTTCTGAGAAATTGTCAGATTGATTTCCGAAATTGTACAATTTTGCAGTCCCATCAGCAATGGAGGAAGGTTCCCCTTTCTCCACATCCGCACCAGCATTTGTTGTTGCTTGAGTTTTTGATCTTAGCCATTCTGACATGTGTAAGATGGAATCTCACAGTCACTTTGATTTGCATTTCCCTGATGACCAAGGACATTGAGCATTTCTTTAAGTGCTTCTCCACCATTCAAGATTCCTCTGTTGAGAATTCTCTGTTTAGCTCTGTACCCCATTTTTAAATTGGATTATTTGGTTTGCAGTATTTAATTTCTTGAGTTCTTTATATATTTTGGATATTAGCCCTTTGTGGGATGTAGAATTGGTGAAGATCTTTTCCCAGTCTGCAGACTGCTGATTTGTTCTATTGATAGTGTCCCTTGTTTTCTGTTTCCTGTTTATTAATTGTATATCTTAGAGCCTGAGTTTACCCTACCTACAAGACCTGCAGGGACAAAGATAGAACAGATAGAGCAGAGATTGAAGAAATGTCCAACAAATGCCTGGCCTGACCCTAAGACTCACTCCATGGAAGATAACCAACTCCTATCCCTATTAACAGTACTTTGATATGCTTGCAGACAGGAACCTACCATAGTTGTCCTCTTAGATGCTCCACTCATCAACAGTTCAAAATAGATACTGAGACTCATAGCCACACATTGAACAAAGCATAGGGAAAAGAGGAGGTAAGGATAAATGGACCTAGGGGTGACAAAATCTCCACAAGAAGACCATCAGAACCAATCAATTAGGGCCCAGAGGGGCCTCTGGAGTCTGAAGCACTAACTAAGGACAATGCATGGTCTGAACCTAGGTCCTCTACTTATAAGTAGCCAATGTGGGCCCACTAGTTAGGGAAGTGAGGGATATCCTTGACATGGACTGTATTGCCTGCGTTTTGATCACTTCCCCCGATGGGATTTCCCTACCAGGCCACAGGGGAGGAAGACAAATTCAGTCCTTATGTGAATAGATGAAATGGGGTGTCTGAGTAGGGGTGCTCTCCTATTCTGAGGAATAGGGAAGGGGAGATACAGAGGGAGGGTGGGACTGGGAGAAGAGGAATGAGGGGCCTATGACCGAGATATAAATTGAATTAATTAATAAAAAAAGAGAAAGAGAATGAATCCTTGTTAACAAAATTCACTGCAGAATCCTACTATGTCCTTGTATTAGATACAGATACATTTATTTAAGAAAACTATGTCTTAGAGTTTGAAGGCATCACGTTCTTATAGTGACGAGACCCAGGAAGGGACATGGCTGTACTTATGAGACACATTAACCTGGAAGCATCTCTGTATCCCTTCTCCATTTCATAGTTTGCAAGGAGGAACCATGGTATGTTTATTCTGTATACTCCCTCTGCTCTCCTTTCTTCCACTCACCTAACATAGAGGCTAAATGGGGAGAGAAGACAAACTCTTTTTGTTTGTTTGTTTGTTTGTTTGTTTTTTTGTTCTTCTGAGACAGAGTTTCTCCATGTAGCATTGACTGTCCTAGACTTGCTTTGTAGACAAGATATCTGCCTGCCTCTGCCTCCCCAAGTGCTGTGACTGAAGCCTTTACCACCATGCCAGGCTGGGAGAACAAACTCTTATGTTGACTGGAAAGAATACTGTATCAACCACAAACATCCCTGACTGGTAGCTGTCTTTCTAGCCTTACTCTTAGTGACTTCCTACCAGGAGTTAAGGCTCTGGGGGCCTGACAGGCTCTAGGCTGCAGACAGTCTGGGAAGGCTTTTCAATTCAAAGTGTTTTGTGAGGATCCCTCCTTCATCCCTGTACTTACAGCGCTAGTAATACAAATGAATATCCCTTCCAAGAAGTCTTCCATGCTACAGATGCTGAATGAATTAACTTAAATTTGTTTTGACTGATGCATTGAACAATAAAAATTGTAGGCACTCATGAGAAACAATGGGATGCTTCAGTGAACACACACACACACACACACACACACACACACACACACACAAACTGAATGGCTGCCTGCAGAAAAATCAGATACAAAGTTATCCTGCGGAAACCAAACCAAACCAAACCAAACCAAACCAAACCAAACCAAACCAAACCAAACCAAACCAACCAACCAACCAAAACAAACAAACAAACAAACAAACAAACAAACAACTCAACTCCAAATGGATCAAAGACATCAACATAAGCCAGATACGTTGAATCTGAAAGATGACAAAGTGAGGAAGAGCCTTGAACTCACTGGCACAAGAAAAGATTTCTGAACAAAACACCAACAGCTCAGGCGCTAAGATAAAAATTAATAAATGGGACCTCATAAAACTGAAAAGCTTCTGCACAGCAAAGGATACTGTCAACAGGGCAGAACAGCAGCCTACACCATGGAAAAAGATTTTTACCACCTAAAAAGCTGGCAGAGGGCTAATATCCAAAACATATAAAGAACTCAATAAACTTGATATAAAAAACTCAATTAAAAATGAAGTACAGATATAAACAGAGAATTCTAAATATAGGAAGCTCAGATCACTGAGAAACACTTAAAGAAATGTTCAACATCCTTAGCCATAAGGAAAATGAAAATCAAACCTACTTTGAGATTTTATCTTATACCTGTCAGAATGACTAAGATCAGTCACACCAGTGACAGCTCCTGCTGGCCAGCATGTGGAACAAAAGGAACATTTCTCCATTGCTGGTTGGAGTACATACTTTTATGGCCACTATGGAAATCAGTATGGTGGCTCCTCAGAAAGATGGGAATCAATCTATCACAAGATATGGCTCTACTACCCTTGGTCATATACCCAAAGGATGCTTCATCCTACCCCAAGGACACTTGCTCAGTGATCTTTGTTTCTGCTCTATTCATAATATCTAGAAATTGGAAACAATCTAGATGTCCCTCAACAGCAGAATGGATGAAGAAAATGTGGTCCATTTCCACAATGGATTATTACTCAGTTGTTTAAAATGAAATCATACAATTTGCAGGCAAATGGATGGAGCTGCAAAAAGTATCACCCTGAATGAGGTAATCCAGACACAGAAAGACAAATATAGCATGTGTTCATTTATATGTGGACATTAGATGTCAATTCATTGATAAGCAAGCTGCAATACATATAACCACAGAGGTTAGGAATAGAATATGAAACTAACAAGGGGGGTAGATCTCCCTAGGAAAAAGAAATAGAATAAATAGTTACAGGTAGACAGGGACTATAAGGAAAAGATCAGATGGTGGGGGGAAGGCAGAAGAAAGAGTGAGGAGAAAATATGGGGAGGGACAGCTAAAACTAAGGGCCATCTGATGGCTCACATGGAAATCTAATACAATAGAAACTTTCTTAAATATATACACACATAAAGTTAATCTAAACCAAATAACAAATAATGGTACAGACAGAGCCCCAAATGGACATCTCTTGTGTCCAAATGAACCTTTCAGTACTGGGAATGGGAAATATCTAGTTGAACTGTTGGCCAAGTAGGTCCCATGGGAACCCACAAACAACTCAGGCTATTGCTAAGGCTATTGATTGGTCTCCACAAACTGAGGGTAAGGTCCTATTGATGAAGACAAGATCTATAAAGCTCATGAAACATGGAAAAATTTAGCTGGTGCTACTCAGTCTTCACCCCTATGGACAAATGATCATGGTACTGGAAAGCACTCTGCATGCTACCAAAGAAGAAAGGTAAATGTCAGCCCAGGTACAAACTTTTTGATCTACAATGGTGATCTGCCTGCAAGATTCACTGGTACAAAAGAGGTACAAATCTTATGGGGGTCACCAACCAAAATCTGATTTTATTTAAGGCCTGCTTCATGAGATGTAATCCATACCCAACACTACTTGGGTGGCCTAAAACCTGAGACTAGATAGGCCAGGGATCTAGTGGAAAACCAAATACTATGTTCTGCTACAGGAATGCAGCAATAAAACGACTCCTAATGACATTCTGTCATACTCATAGATCAGTGTCCTGCTCGGCCATCATCAGACAAGCTTCTCTCTGCAACAGATGAGAACAAATACAGAGAACAATGGCCAGACAATGTGCAGAGAGTCAGAGACCTTGGAACACTCATCCATAAATAGGATGTGTCTATCAAATCCCTCCTCAGAAGTTCTGAGGAAGAGGAGGTAAGGTAGAAACAGTGTAAGAACCAGATGGAATGGAGGACACTAAGGAGACAAGGCCTTCTAAACACAGTATGTGTGTGTGTATATATATATATATATATAGAGAGAGAGAGAGAGAGAGACACTATGGTGACATGCACAGGCCTGCATGGATCTGTACAAGATGGGGTACTAGACATGAGAGAAGTGGGTACATGCCCTCATCCCCCCAAATCCAGAAGCTAGCTACCAGCAAATGAGAAATTAGTGTTCTCCAAGGGAGTCTCATAGTGGCGGGGGTTGGGGGGCACTCTTCAGGGTAGGCCCCATGCCCAGCTGTAGATGGCCAACACAAAATGAAGTCAAAGGCATCTTGTCAAAGTTCCTTGTCTCTTGAGTTGTGTCAGGGCATCTTTTAGTTTTACCTTACAGGTCTTTTGAATATATATTATGGTCTTCATTTTGCTTTTGTATGGGCTTCCTGTGTGCGCAAGTGTCTGTGTCTCTGCATTATATGTTTCCTGTGCTTTTCCTTTGGCTCTTTGTTTTCTCCTATTTTGACTTGTTTTATCTTATTTTATCATTAGTCCTTAGATGTCTGTCTCTTTTTTAATAAGAGTCAGAAAGGCTGTGGGTCCAGATTGGAGGGTGGGGTAGGGAGGAACTGGGAGAAGCTGGGGGAAGGGGAAACTGTAATCAGAATATATTGTATGAAAAAAAATCTATTTGTAATAAAAGGGAAAAAATAAAATAGGCTAAACATGTCAATCTCCACTAACATTTATCATTTTTCTATGGAGAATATTTACATCTTTTCTTCTGTTTTTTTTTTTTTTAATTTCTTCTGTTTTTTTTGAAATGTAAAGCACATTAGTGCTACCTGTGGACACCCTTTGTGCAAGCATTCATCTGAACTCTGACTCCTACCTGCAACTTGCCTCTAACTGTTCAAGCTCATTCCACAGTACTTTGATTAAGCTTGGGCTAACCATTATTTTACTGTCAACTTCTATGGGATCAGCTATCTTTGGATTCTATATGAATGAGATTATGGGAATGGGTTCTTGTCTTTCTATTCCTGCCTTATTTAGAGTAGCATAAAGGTTTCCAGCCCCATCGCTCTTGCCACAAATGACATACCTTCATTATTTTTCAGGATGCCTAGTATTCCGTTATGTCTATGTTCCATGACTGCTGGATCCTTCATCCATTTGGGATCATTTGGTTTGTTTCCATTCTGGGCCACTGTTATCAGTTCTTTGATGAGTGTATAAATGGATCTGTCTTTGATGAACTCATTTCCTTTGGACATATGTTTTACAGTCAACACTTTTGTTATTTTCATATTTGTAGGAGAACTCTTTGGGAACTCTGACCTTTCTATTGTCAGCCGCTTCAGGGAATTTCTGTCTGTGTCCCAGGCCTTCTCACAGACACTGGTATGGCGTGATGCCAAAGCAGAAAATCATATGTGTGCCCAGAAACAGAAAAGAAGAGAAAGGAAAGGAAAAGAGAAGAAGGGAAGAGAAGAGAAGAGAAAAGAAAAAAGAAAAGAAAAGAAAAGAAGGCATTAAAATGCTCAAGCTGTTATCAGGATCCTCTGAGGTAGAGACAGACAATGATCTAGAAAGAACATATGAGAGTGGGCAGAAGAAGCAAAGATAAAGAAAGAGCAAAGATAAAATGTCGCCAGTGATGTTACCTGGCATTTTCAGGCCTGATGCTGCTTACTACAGCCAGCTGGACAGAAACTTACTTATTGAACTTTGTAGGAAGGCCAAGATAGTAGAAGTTAAGGCCGAGCTCGAGGAAATGCTTCACTTGAAACATTGTTTGCTTTTGTCATTAGGAGCTTAAGAGAAGCAAGTAAAGGCAGGGAAGCAATGAGCTAATATCTTTGCAGAGAGGCTTTGCAAAGTGGGCTTTTTTTTTTCTTTTTGCTGATTCTCAGGGGAAATGAGGTTTATTTATGGTGTCAGAAGAGAACAAGGCATTAATGGTAAAAGATTTTAAGTGACTCCGTGTTTTTAGGGAAATCATTTGTTTATAAATCTGACTCAATCAAACCCAAAGGTATTTAATACAGTCCAGATTTGAATGCCACCTGATTTTTCACCCAATTTTCAGACTAGAGGAAGTAATTATGATGGAGTATATACACTGATGTAAAAAGATGCAGACTGCGAGTATTTCCTTACCCAGATAAAAATCTTACAATTAGTCCATCCTTAGTGCAAGGACAGAATGGGACAGTTCAGTACATTTCTTCCACTCCCAGCTTGCCCAAGATTGCATGGTGATGGCGCTGGCCAAAGCTGCTTAGTTGTTTTGCTTGCTAATTCAGAGCAAGAGCAAGTCTTCAGACCAAGAGTGGATTAGGGAAGTCAGGTTGAAGTTCGTTTGCATGGAAAGAATTATGGTTAGTTTTAAGTTTTCCCTTCTTCCACTTCTTTCTTTCTAAAGTAATATCTCACATGTGGACCAAAAAATGGTCTACTTTTTGTTTTGCCCTGGTTTTACACAGGGTCTTTTACACAGGTGGCTCATGATGGCTGCAGACTTGTAGTCCTCCTGCCTCAGATACCCAAGTGTTGGAATCACAAATGTGTGCCATCACAGCTGGCTAACTTGATACTTTTCAAAATGTCTGTATAGTACATTATATTTGATCCTAGTTAAAATAATTTTGTAATTCATGTGGAGATTGCCATTATTTATATTTATGAGGTTTTTACACATCCTGTCTTCATTGCCTAAAATGAAATAGTTTCATTATGAACTCTTCACACATTATCATATACTCTGCTCATATTTATCCCCAATTAGCATCATCTGTCTCCTTCTAGCTAATATTTTTTTTCTTCTTAGTTCTCCTTCTAATATACACTCACCATAGAACATAGATTAAAATACAGCTTTACATTAAGAGAGAACAAGCCATACTTATTTTTATCTATATGGCTTAATTTTGAAATCCATCTGTATTCCTCAAGAAGTGATTATTATTTTGTTTTACTGAAGGATACATTGGTTTTTTTTTTTTAAAGCCTCCCTCCCCCCAAATAAAGCAAAACCTAAAAACAAACAAGCCCGGGCAGTGTTCTCTTTGTAAAGGAGTAAGGAATGTCTTTTCAGTGAATTTTTAATTTTGCACGGTAAAGCCTTTTATGGGTGAGGTCTTGCCACTTTCTGAAGTGCCATCCTCATACAGTTCTACCTTCAGTGCAATGAGTGGCTATTTTTCCAACACAATCCTTAATCATCATCATGAAAGCTATGGCTGTGTTGTCCATGATGGCTTTGTCTATAATTGTAAACATGTTCTTTTTCTGGATAAATTACATGTTTTCAAATCCTTCTTCTGTTCCCCTCACTTTTTAAAAATATTATTATCATTTATTCATTTTGTATCCTGGTTGTGGCCCCCTCCCAACCCCTCCCTCCTTTCCCCCCCATGCCCCTTCCCTAGTCTACTGATAGGTGAGGTCCTCCTCCCCTTCTGTTTGACCCTAGCCTATCAGGTCTCATCAGAACTGGTTGCATTGTCTTACTCTGTGGCCTGGCAAGGCTGCACTCCCCATGGGGAGGTGATCAGAGAACCTGTCACTGACATCATGCCAGAGAAAGCCCCTGCTCCCCTTATTAGGGAACCCATGTGCAGACTGAGTCTATGGGCTATATGTGAGCCAAAGTTTTAGGTCCTCTCCATGCATTGTTCTTGGTTGGTTTTCTGTCTCTGCAGGGGCCCCAGGGCTCATTTTAATTGGCTTTTTTGGTCTTCTTTTGGAGCTCCTGTCCCCTCCAGGTCTTTCTATCTCCCCCTCCTTTCATAAGATTACCTGCTCTCTGCCAAAGTTTGGCTCCGAGTCTCAACCTCTGCTTCAAAACCTCTATCAGTAGAGTCTTTCAGAGGCCCTCTGTGGTAGGCTCCTGACCTGTTCCTTGTCTTCTCCTGCTTCCAATGCTATGGCATTTGTCCTTCTGAATGAGGATTGACCATCTTCCCTAGGGTCTTCCTTCTTGTTTAGCTTCTTTAGGAGTATAGATTTTAATATGTTTATCTTATATTATATGACTAATATCCACTTATTAGTCAGTATATACCATGTGTGTCTTTCTGCTTCTGGGTTACCTCACTTAAGATCTTTTCTAGTTCTCACAAATTGCCTGAAAATTTCATGATTTCCTTGCTTTTAATTGCTGAGTAGTATTCCATTGTGTAAATGTACCACAATTTCTGTATCCATTCCTCCATTGAGGCATATCTAGGTTGTTTCTAGCTTCTGGCTGTTATGAATGGAGCTGCTACAAACATGGGTGAGCAAATGTCCTTGTTGCATACTTGAACATATTTTGGATACATGCCTAGGAGTGATATAGTGGATCTTGAGGTAGCACTATTCCCAATTTTCTGAGAAAGTGCCAGATTGATTTCCAAAGTGGTTGTACAAGTTTACATTCCCACCAGCAATGGAGGAGGGTTCCCCTTTCTCCACATCCTCTCCAGCATGTATTGTCACTTGAGTTTTTGATCTTAGCCATTCTAATGGGTGTAAGGTGAAATCTCAGGGTCATTTTGATTTACATTTCCCTGATGACTAAGGAC
This sequence comes from Psammomys obesus, assembly GCF_907164565.1. Taxonomy (NCBI): domain Eukaryota; kingdom Metazoa; phylum Chordata; class Mammalia; order Rodentia; family Muridae; genus Psammomys; species Psammomys obesus. The sequence goes on along the minus strand of NW_026587216.1, from coordinate 40,339,192 downwards.
ATTGGGTATTCCTTTAAGTGTTTCTCTGCCATTTGATGTTCCTCTATTGAGAATTCTCTTTTTAGCTCTCTACCCCATTTTTAAATTGGGCTCCTTGGCTTATTGCTGTTTAACTTCTTGAGTTCTTTATATATTCTGGATATTAGCCCTCTCTCAGATATAGGGTTGGTGAAGATGCTTTCCCAATCTGTAGGCTGTCGTTTTGTCCTGATGACAGTGTCCTTTGCTTTACAGAAGCTTTTCAGTTTCATGAGGTTCCATTTGTTGATTGTTGCTCTTAGAGCCTGTGCTGTTAGTGTTCTGTTCAGAAGAGAGCCCTGGGGACTGAGGAGGTCATGGTGTGAGAATCTAGATGATGACACTCATAGGGAATGGCAAGGCACAGACTGAATGAATGCTCTGTAAATACTAATTTTAAAAAGAGCCACAAATGGCCATGATGGGAATTCTGTTAATAGGTGGAAATTTTATTCTATTTTAATAGAATTATTTATTTATTTGCTTATTTTGTGTCTGGGTGTTAGTGTGAGTGTGTACATGGCACAATGTACAAATGGAGATCAGAGGACAACTTTTGGGAGCTGGTTCTTGTCTCCTACTTTATGGGACAGGATATTTCTCATTCTTGCCACTCTGCACACTGCAGGCTCACAAGCTTCTAAGATATCCTCCTGCTTCTGTCTATCATCTCACCATGGAAGGGCTGATTTACAGATGCATACCACTTCATCTGACTTTTTTTTGCATCAGTTCTGATAATCAGAAACTCAGGTGATCAGGCTTTCCAGGGCAGTGTTTGTACCTGCTTGGTCTTCTATCTGGCATTTGAAATCCTGCTTTTGAATTTCCTTTTAATTAACACAGCTATGAAATTGTTACTTAATGAAGTATTTTGTCTCATATTTTAAGTGATAGGCCTTGTTAAGGATGGAGAAAAGAACAAATAGGTTTAGTTTCTGCCTTTATGAAATTTATATTCTGGTTGGAGGGAGTCAATGCACACACTTAGAAAAATATAAAATAATTATGGGCTTTGGAAATGGCATCTCACAGGAAAGGAAAAAGGGCTCTAGAAGGAGAAATGAGTGTTACATAGTTAGAAATAATATATAAAGAAGAAAAACCACAAATAAAACCTCTTAAAAGCCTACCTTTATAGTCTGCCTCATGGTACACATAATTCTACATCTTTCTTCTAATATACATGTATGAAGCATATGATTTTAAAATATATAGAATTTTGAGGTACGAGCCATGCCAGACAAAAGAGCAGGTAGGTCATCCACCCTTGAAACTCCTATTTCCTCAGTTCCCAAAGACCCAATCCACTGCCATTCCTTCCCTTCCTAGCCTCTACCCATGCTGCCCTGCCCCCAGTTCCAACACAGGCATACAGGCCCTTCTCAGGTGCAGGCCATGCCACCCAGAAGAACTGGTAGGTCATCTGCCCATGAAACTCTCCCATTCTTTCGGGTGTTGTCATTATTTCTCAGCCTACTTTATTTGCATTTCTTACAGCTCTTCCTCCCTTCTCCAACCCTTATCTTTAATAACTTTCAATGCCCCAACATTAAGTAGGAAAGAAAGAAGGTTGGAAGTGAAATGGGAGATAGCCCTTTTTAGACTTAGTTCCTGTTGGTTAGGGTCATTAGGGTCTTTGGGGCAATACCCATCTCAGTCGTCAGTATATCCAGTAGTCCAGCTGACCAGCAAACTAGCAAATGAGCAAGGAGCCTTTTTTCTCCTCTGTCCATCTCCTCAAAGCATCCTTCAAAGCATGTTTTCTCAAAACGTTCTCTCTGGAGCTCTTGGCTCTGGTATTTATACCCTCTCTGAGTCCTCAGAGTTCCAGCTGGCAATATAACTGAATTTTAAAGAACCCAAAACTTCCACCATACTCGGGTTTGGTGTCCACAGAACTAATCTACCACCACCCCTTCCCTCACCACCAAGCACCCCTACTGCTGCCATTGTGTTCCAGCCCTCAATTCAGGTGGACAGAAAATAAGTAGGCTGCCCTCCTGTAGAGCCTCCCCTCTCCCTTGGTTTCCACAGACACAGCCCTCCACCATTCCTCCACCACCCACCCTGTTGCTTTGTCCCTGCCCCCAACTCAGGGAGACCCCCCATCCCCCGCGCAAGTGCAGGCCATGCCTGCCAAAAGAACAGGTAAGTGAACTTGGGCACCAGAACTACAGATAGACTGTTGTATTTTGTTGGTTGGCCTGCCTTCTGGTACTCGGATGGAAGGGTTTCTGGGAAACCCACAGCTCTGGAGCTGTGAATCTGAGTCACAGCAACAAATGTTGTTATTTTTACGTGTTGGTTTGCTTTCCTGATCAGGTGGGAAGGTGTCCAGACCACTCACAACTCCAAGGGCCACAAATCTGAGTCACAGATATGAAGACTGGAAAGGTATCCCAGCTCTGAGGTGGGACAGTATCCCAAGGGTATCGTGAGGCATGTGGGCCCAGGAACCTCACAGCTCTGAGAGGAGGCCTCCTCAACAGAGATGTTGCAGGGGAGGGTTAACCCCAACCCCTGATGAGCTGAGGAGCCTCATAGCCTGGACTCCGCTCCTTCTTCAGCCAATGCAGGTTCCAGAGGAGGGTTGTCCTGGAGCCTAGTAGCCTGAGCTGCTCTTCTTCACTTCTTTCTACTTTTTTTTTTCCTCCGATGAATGAGTCACAGCAGGCAGTAAATCTCTTAAAAGAGATTTATTGATGGGATGAATATAGGAGAGGAAGGAGGAATCCAGGAGTGGGTGCCTCTGCTCTGGAGAGAAAGAGGCAGTGAACTGGGGCAAACACAACCTTTATATAGGACTTCTTAGGGGCGGAGCTTTCTGGAGCAGAGATTTCCAGAGTGTGGATTGGTGGAATTTCAAGTCCTGAGCTGTGGGAAGCTCAGAGATTGGTGGGCTTTCCTGTTCAGGGATTGGTCAGTTTTTCTGCTCAGGGATTGGTGGGGCTTTGTTCAGTCTTTTCACCTTAAATTTGTATAATCTGGGATGAATCCTACTGAGGGGCAGGAGAGTACAGGTGCAGAGGTCTGCGTGGTGGTGGTGGAGGAGCTGGGCTGCTAGAGCTTCCTCAGGCAGAGGACTGGCCGCTTTTCTGCCTTGAGGGGTTATGAAGTATACAAAGTGTCCAAAATGTTCAGAGTTCACTATAAAGGCAGTGGACTGAAGCAGGAAAGCAGGAACGGTTGTCATTATCATGGACAGTTCTCATGGCCAGCAGCACTTTCTGAGGCAGGAAAGGTATCTGGTTCCCATAGGCTGAGGCAGGAAGAGTCACCATGGACAGCTCCTGCTGAGTTGCTGCAGCCATTGTGTCTCCTGCCTCCACAGGGCTGAAAGGATGGGCTGACTGCCCTGAGGCAGGAAGGGGAACTGGCAGAAAACCACTTTCTATTATGTATTTAATCGGCCTCTAAACGTAGCTGTTCCAGGATGCAGTGGGCCTGCCCCAAGGAGGGAAGGGCAGCAATGGATCACCACAGCTTATGGTGACTTATCAGAACTGGCTTGGGGTGGCCTGCTGCCTCAGCTCGGGTGGTTTGGGATGGCCAAGGCTTGGATGCCTCAGCCTGGGGCATCCGCTACAGTGAGCTTGGGGTGGCTGATTACTTCAGCTCTAGCCGTACACAGGCCACCTGCCCTTAGAACTCCTCTACTCTCTTGCTCCCTACCATCCCCAATTTTTCCCTTCCCACCTCATCACCATATCCAGCACTCGGCTTCGACAGAGACCACCTGCTTGCCTAAAGGCCACAGCAGTCAAGTCGCCAGAAAGTCCAGGTGGGCTCCTTGCCCCTGGACCTCTTCCATTCTCAGTGACTTTACCTCAGGGAGCTACACCCAATCATTCCTGCTCTCCTTCTTGCCATGTCCCAGCCCCCAAATCTGATGGAATCCCCCGCTTGACAAGAGATGATACCTGCTGCTAAAAATCCAGACCCCAATTTGGGCAGAGAACCCACCCAGGCCAGAAGACTAGAGGGGAAACCAGGGAACAACAAAATAAAACCCAAACTATTCAACAAAGAAAAACTCAGAAATTTGCATCTAGACATATAATCATTCCAAATCTGATGCCTAGAGCCCAGTGTAAGCACAGAATCAACAGCAGCCAGGGCAATATGTTAACACCCAGCTATCCTAGAATACCAAGTTCTGAATATTCCAATAAGCTGACGCACAAGAAAAAGACCTTAAACTAACTTTATAGAGATGATAGAGATCCTTAAAGAGGAAGTAAATTTCTTTAGAAATTTAAGAAAGAAAAAACAAAACAAAAAATGGAGGAAAGGAGAAAATTTCCAAGATAAAACAAACTGTTGAAGGAAATGAAAAAAAGCTATTAAAGTCCTGAAAATGGAAAATGACACCATGAAGAAAGGACAAACTAAGGGAATCCTGGAAATGAAGATCCAGATAAGTGAACAAGAACTGTAAATGCAAGTATCACCAATAGAATACAAGAGATAGAACAAAGAATCTAATGCATTTAAGATATGATGGAAGAAATAGATACATCTGTCAAAGAAAGTTCCTAATATAAAACATCTAAGAAATCTGAGACATGATAAAAAGACCAAACCTAAGAATAATAGGACTATAAGAAGGAGAATTCTAGCTCAAAGTGCCAGAAAATATTTTCAACAAGATCATAGAAGAAAATTTTTCTAACCTAAAGAAGGAGATGCCTATAAATGGACAAGAAACAATCAGAACATCAAATAGATTGGACCATAAAAGAAAGTTCCCTTGCCAGGTAATAATAAAAACACTAGACAGTTATGCTAGGCTCCTGTCTGCAAGCATAGCAGAGTATCATTAATAGTGACAAGTGTTGGCTCACTTCCATGGGGTGAGTATCAAGTTGGGCCAGTGTTTGATTTGTCATTCCCTCATCTCTGCTCCATCTTAATCCCTACACTTCTTATAGGCAAGACAAATTTTGGTTTAAAGATTTTATGAGTGGCTTGGTGTCCCCTTCCTCAGTAGAAGTCCCATCTGGCTAAAGGTGGTGGAGTCTTCAGAATTCTTAACTCCCACTGCTAGAAGTCTGATCCAGGGTCAATCCCTTCACAGGCTCCAGGGAGCCTCCCCTATCCTAGAGATTCTGATGTCCACCACTAATTTCCTTTCCTTTCTTTGTGTGGAACTACAGTCCAATTTCTCTTATGAACATAGATGCAAAAATACTCAACAAAATTCTCAAAAACTGAATCCAAGAACACATTAAAAAGATCATCTACTATGATCCAGTGGGTGTTATTCCAGAGATGTAGGGATGGTTCAACAGACAAAAATCAGTCAATGTAACAAAAACAAAAACAAAAAAAACCCCAGAGACATCATCTCATTAGAAGCTGAAAAATCTTTTGAGAAAATCCAACCTCCCCTTCATGATAAAAGTCTTGGAGAGATTAGGGATAAAACGGACATACCCAAACACAATAAAGGCAATTTACAGCAATCCTATAGCCAACATCAATTTAAATGAAGAGAAGCTCAAAACAGTTCCACTAAAATCAGGAACAAGACAAGGCTGTTCATTCCATATCTATTCAATATAGTACTCAAAGTTTTAGCTAGAGCAATAAGACAACTGAAGGAGATCAGGGGGATAGAATTTGGAAAGAAAGTATTGTTTATTTGCAGATGATATGTGTACCTAAGTGACCCCCACCCCCCAATTCTACCAGGCAACTCCTACAGTTGATAATCACCTTCAGTGAAGTGGCAGAATACAAGGTTAACTTAAAACAACAACAGCAACAATATCAGTCGCCCTTCTCTATACAAAAGACAAATAGGCTGAGAAAGAAATCAGGGAAACAAAATCTTTCACAACAGCCACAAATAATACCAAATTTCTTGGGGTAACTCTAGCCAAGCAAGTGAAAGACTTGTATGACAATAACTTCAAGTCTTTGAAGAAAGAAATTGAAGAAGATATCAGAAGTTGGAAAGATCTCTCGTGCTTCATGGATTGGTGGGCTTACCATAGTAAAAATAACCATCTTCCCAAAAGCAATATACAGATGTAATGCAATCCCCATCAAAATACCAACACAATTCTTTACAAACCCTGAAAGGCCAAATTCACCCTCATATGGAAAACAAAAAACATAGGATAGCTAAAACAATCTCAAACCATAAAAGAGGTATCACTGTCCTTGAAGTTTACTACAGAGCTATAATAACAAAAACTGCATGGTATTGGCATAAAAAAGAAAGTTTATCAATGGAATCAAATTGAAGATACAGAATAAATCCACACACTTATAGATACCTGATTTTGATAAAGAAGCCATTAAATACACACTGGAAATAAGAAATCATCTTTAACAAATGGTGCTAGTCTAACTAGATGTATACACATAGAAGAATACAAATAGATCCGTATTTACTTATCACCCTGCACAAAACTCAAGTCGAAGTGGATCAAAGACCTGAGGATAAAACTGACACACTAAATCTGAGAAGAGAAAGTGAGGGGTATCCTTGAATGCATTGACATAGGAGACAGCTTACTCAACAGAACACCAACAGCACAGGCACTAGGATCATCAATTAATAAATGGGATCTCACGAAACTGAAAAGCTTCTGTAAGGCAAAGAACACTGTCAATAGGAAAAACAAAACAAAACAAAGCAAAATCCCACCAAACACCAGCCTACAGAATGTGAAAAGATCTTCACCAATTCTGCATCTGACAGAGGGCTAATATCCAAAATATATAAAGCAGTCAAGCAAGTAGACATCAACAAACCAAATAATTTAATTAAAGATGGACTGCAGACCTAAATCAAATGTGGTTGTTTGAATAGGTATGGCCCATACAGATTCATGTGTTTGAATGAGTGACCACTATGAGGAGGTGTGGCCTTGTTGGAAGAGCTGTGTCCTTGTTAGAGGAACCATGTCACTATGGAGGCAGGGCTTTGAGGTCTTAAATGCTAAAGCTATGCCCAATGTGGAATACAGTCTCCTTCTGCTGCCTGTGGATCAAGATGTGGCATTCTCAGCTCCTTCTCCAGCACCATGTCTGCCTGCATGATGCCATGCTTCCCACCATGATGATAGTGGACTAAACCACTGAGACTGTACACCAGCCCTGAATTAAGTGTTTTCTTTTATAAGAGTTGCCCTGGTCATGGTATCTTTTCACAGCAATAAAACCATTACTAAGTCAGAGAGAATTCTCAACAGAAGAATCTCAAAGGGTTGAGAAACACTAAAAGAAATGTTCAATATCCTCAGCTATCAGGGAACTGCGAATCAAAACTACTATGAGATTTCATCTCACACCTGTCAGAATAGCTAGGATCAGAAACCACAAGTGAAACCTCATGCTGATAAGGATGGAGAAAGAACAGTACTTTATTGCTAGTGGGAGTACAAATTGGTACAGCTACTATGGAAATCAATGTGCTGCTTCCTCAAAAAACTGGAACTCAATCTACCTCAATCCCGGCTATACCACTCTTGGGCATATACCTAAAGGACACTCCATCCTACCATAAAGACACTGGCTCAACTATGTTCACAGTGGCTTTATTCATAATAGCCAGATACTGGAAAGAGTCTAGGTGTCCCTCAGGCAGGGGGGGAGGGATGGTGGGGGAGAGTACTGGGAAAGAGAACTGCGGGAACTGGGAGAACAGGGCGAACAGATAGAAACCCAGTACAGTGGAAACTCCCTGCAATCCGTGGGGGTGATCCTCATGAGGACTCCTAGTAGTGGAGTTCAGTGCAGAGCCTGAACTGGCCATCTTCTGTAACCAGGGAAGGTGTCTAATGGTGGGGCTGGGACACTACTCAGCCACAAAACCTTTGACCTATCATTTGTCCTTTCTCGGGGGGGAGTCTCTGACTACTTTGGCTACTCTTGGGACCCTTTTTCTCTTATTGGGTTGTCTCATTTAGCCTTGATATGAGGGTTTGCACCTGGTCTTGTTGTAGCTTTTTATTCCATGTTTGATGGTCTCTTATTGTTCCATGCTATACACAAACTGTAATTTTTCCTCTACTGAAGGTAGTTCAGGTGACTCTAGTTCTGCTGTTCTGAGGAATACTATAAAGTCATTCTTATTCCGGTGTCCTTACACAGCTTTTTTTTTCTCTTTTTCTTTGTGGGTTGGAGCTCTGGGTGATATATCTGAAGTTTATTTCCTTTCATAGTGTAAATTGCCAAGGACAAACTTATTTAATTTTTTTGCATATATTATATTTTGATTGTATTCTTTGACCTCTCTCAACTCCTCCCAGGTCTTCCCTACTTCCATCCCCACCCATGTTATTTCTCTCCTTCCTTCCCCCTCCAGCCTCTCAAAACTCCACAAAACAAAAAGCAGTAACAAAGGACAAAAAATAAAAAACAAATAAGAGTTCATATGCCAAAGAAAACAAAAAGCACACCCCCCCACACGCACACATGTACACACCAATCTAGTTTGTGTTGGCCAACTACTCTTGGGCACAGGACCTGTCTTCGAGTGTGGTTGGTATACCCAGTGACACTCCAGTGAAGAAAATGGATTTTCTCTTTTCCAGAAGGAATCCATTGCAAATAGTTTCTTGGTTAGAGATGGGGCTTTGCATTCTCCTCTTCTCCTCCATGTAAGATTTTGTCTGCTTTGAACCTATGAATGTCTTGTTCTTGTGTATGCTGTCACAGTCTCTCTGAGTGCATGTGTCTCAACACTGTTTCTTTGGAGTCATCTATTTCCTCTGGCTCTCACAACCTGAATACCTCATCTTTCTCACATACCGCTGAGCCCTGAGAGAAGAATATGATGAAAACACCCTACTTAAGGTTGATCATACCAAAGTCCTTCAGTAGGCACGTTGTCCAGTTGTGGGTCTCTGTGTTGATAGCTACCTACTGCAAGAATAAGCCCTGGTGAGGGTTGAGTGATCTTCACATTTAATCATTTGTGGCTGTAGACTAGAGTGCCTGAGTCTCCATATCTCCCCAGCCTTAGGTGTTCTCAACGTTCTTCAGTTTTGCTAGTTTTGCATGCATAATACTAGAATCTCATTTTTCTTTTACTTTATATTTACCTGGCAGTTTACATTTACCTGACTACTAGAGCTTTCTCCGAGTTTATTGATCTCTCATCTTCTAAAGGAAAAATGACTTCTGAATTTCTGCTGCATTGTTAATTTATCACTAAATCAATTTATGGTCACTCTGTAATTAAACACATTAACTTTCTTTTTATAATTAATTCATTCACTTTACATTCTGATCATAGCCCCCCCTCCTTTCCTAGTCACCCATCTTCTCCTTCCCTATTTCTCAAATAAGGGGACTCCTCCACCCCACCTCTTTAAGTTGCATCAGGACTGAGCCCATCCTTTTCCCCTGTGGCTTGGTAAGGCATCCCTGCCAGGAGGGAGTGATCAGAAAGCAGGCAACAGAGACAATGTCAGAGACAGCCTCTATTCCCCTTACTAGGGTACTCACATGAAGCCCGAGCAGTCCATCTGCTACATCTGTGTAGGAGGCCTAGGTATAGTCTATGCATGGTCCTTAGTTGGTGCTTCAGTCTCCACAAGCCCTTCTGGGCCCTGGTTAGTCGGCTCTGTTGGTCTTGTAGAGCTCCCGGCACCTCCAGGTCCTTCTATCTTTTCTTCCATTTTTTTTCACAAGACTCTCTACACTTTGCCCAATGTCTAGTGAGGATGTGGAGTGCAAACTTGTACAACTACTTTGGAAATCAATCTGGTGCTTCTCATAAAATTGGGAATAGCTTTACTATACGACCCAGCTATACCACTCCTGAGCATATACCCAAAAGATGCTCCACAATACATAAAGGACATTTGCTCAACTATGTTCATAGCAGCTTTATTACTAATAGCCAGAATCTGGAAACAACCTCGATATCTTTCAACCGAAGAATGGATAAAGAAATGCATTTATGCAATGGAAGAGTATTCAGCTATTAACTTTCTATCATGTATGCTGAATAGTTATCCTCTCATGTTGCCTTCTGACTTATTTCAGATGTCACTGAAAGATTCTGAGTAAGGCACATTGTATTATAACCAGGTTCTGTTAATATTTTTGAAAATTTATTTATAATCATATGACAGAGCAATTGAAAGAAACAAGACTGATATCTGAGGAGCTACTGAGAGTTTATTAGAGATGCCCTACCAGGAAAGAAAGATGAGGGGTTGTATTTAGTTAATAGCAATGAAGGAGCAGAAGACTAAAATAGACCCGAGAGCCTGAGGAAACAAAATCTATGTGATGTTCTGACTGGATGGTGTTGCAAGGGGACTTGACATTGACTTTCAGGTTACCAAGTCTGGTAACCAGGATGGGTGTTGATGGCACTTATTGAGAAGATGCAGTGGCATGGGTGAGATAGAGGTATCAAGTTTGGCAGTTTCAAAAAGCAGTGTTTCTTGGAGCCTAGCATACCAAAGAACTGAATGTATTGAGGATCAGGTGGGTGGATTTTGTGGCACACAGGTAGTGACCAACTTAAAACACAGAGTTAATGAAACTTCTCAAAGAAATGGGTTTCTGAGGAGTGTGGAGGTATGAAGAGGCAACCCATGAATACCTATGGTTAAGGATCTGCCTAGAATAGGTGCTGATGGCAGACGATCTTTTTCCTTTTTATTTTTGGGATTATAATTACATTACTTCTTTCTCTTTACCCTAACATATACCTTCTTTGCCCCCTTTCAAAAATCTTGTCCTCTTTTTCATTATTATTATTTGCATCATATGTATGTATGTACATATGTTCCTAAATACAACCTGATCATTCTGTCTAGCGTTACTTGTATGTCTGTTTTCAGGGATGATTACAGAGTACTGGGTATTCGGTTGCTGTGCTCTTCCTTGTAGAAGATTACTTCTCCCGCTCTTGCATTGCTAAGTTGCCTTAATTCTTTGTGTGGGGTCGAGGCCTCGTGTTCTTGCTCCCAATTCACGGTGGCGTATCTACTGGTGTCATCCTTGTTCAGCTTTTAGACGGTCATGTTAGTGAGACTATCTGGATGTAGTTTCTGATGTTGTTAGGAGACACAGTCTCACAGCACACGTCCTGATCCTCTGACTCTTAACAATCTTTCCTCTCCAGAGGCATCTTTTCTTGGCATGAGGCCCCAATGCTAGTGCTCACCAGGGACAGGGGGTCCTCAGCTGCATGATTCTTTACCTTGCATTGGGGTGGCCTATCTAAGGAGACGAATATGATACATATTCATATATTAGACATACCTTCACTCCTGATGACAGTTCTCTCTCTTCTTTCTTTTACTGTTTGTGGGGACCCCCCACTTCTCCCATCACACATTACAGGCCTATGGTCTTATTCTGACTACCCCTTTCCCTCCTGTTCCAAGATTCCAGCCAGGAAACCAGCATACCCCATTCACTTTCCTCTTCTTCCCCGTTTTTCATGAGACCCGGGCCTCTTTCTAACCTCTCTTGCAGGGCAACATCTCAGGGAAAGGTGACAGGCTCTCACTCTAATTCACCCGGCTAATTTATGCCAAGGCAGTGAAATGGATTCTCCTTCATGAGCTTCCAGCGAATGAGCTCACCCACATTTGGTTTTCAATTTAAAAGACCACTCCAAGATCTGGACTGTCTTCCAAATACCAGAAAACTGGCTCTTGACCATATGGAAATATTTGTTGTATAAATTAGATTGATATGCAGCAGTTTTAAAAATTACCTCTCAGTTGTTGTTTGCCCAGTGGGGTGAAAGATGTTCCAGGTAGCTGAAAGAGGACACACCAGAGTTTGTTTCGGTGGTGGATGGTGCCATGGTTTTACAGAAGGAACTGTGACTGTAGACATGATCTAAGACTTGAACATTTATGGAAGAACAACACACACTATGTAAAACACCTGGTCCCTTAAACAGGAACCTGATACTCTCTCATTTATCCAAATGTGCCTTGGTGATTAACTCATAGGGTTTGGCTCAGGGGCTGTTTGTCTCTTTACTCTGATGCGATGTAAACTTGGCACAAATCTGGGGCCATACATAGTTTAAGCTGCCATGGTCGATGACTCATCACGGTTGAATGCTATGCTTGGGAGGAGTATGGAGACTCTCTAGCCCCACCTTTCACTGTTCAAATGAGAAAATTGAGAATAAAAACATACAATCATGGGACCAATTGGCATAACTGTGTTTAAAACACTTTATATTAGCATGCAAACATTATTTTATTATGACAGCTTTCAAAGAAATTTGTTTTTGTTTTACTTCATCTCCTTTTGCCCTCATTTCCGCCACCTTTTTACCCTCTCTTGTTCATGTCACATGTACTTTATGCTTTCCCTATTTCTTGACATCTTTTAGTCCTTACTTTGGTCTACAATCTACACCCACTCTTACCCTCACTTTTATACTTATGTACATACATACATACATACATACATACATACATACATACATACATAC
>NW_026587216.1:40287257-40326722 GCF_907164565.1 Psammomys obesus | reverse complement strand
TACATACATACATACATACATACATACATACATACATACATACATACATGAATACATACAATAAAAGCCAGAGTACACATATGGGAGGAACTCGAATTTTTTATCTCTCTGAGTCTGGGTTACTTCGTGTTATATAACACTTTCCAGATTCATCTAGTCTTGTGTTTTCAAATTTCATTTTTTTATAGCTAAAATTACATTTTGTATATATACCACATCTTCATTATCAATTCATCAGCTGATTGACATCTAAGAGTGGTATAGCTGAGTCATATGAGAAACCTTCATATTTGTTTCTATAATGACATAAATCTACCCTGCTTGGGTTTCCAAGAGTCTTAGTCTGGTGGAATTAGTGCAGGTTATATTGTTATTGAGTGACAGTGAAGAAGAGTGGCTTATGAGGTGGAGTTGCCATTGACAGTATCCGTTTTATTTCAGTTCTTGCTAACACCTAAGTAAACATATAAATAAACACACATCCTACTCCTACTAAGCAAATTGAGTCTTAGGCCAGGACTTTGACTTCTCTTCCCAGGAGACGAGCACCTCTGACTCATTTACAGGAGTTAGAGTTATCGCTGATGTTGGCCATGAGCAATAAGAATCTGGACCCAGGGAAGAATCTAGCAGCAATGTTGGTGTGATTTGGATATAGTTTAAATGTGTCCTCCAAAGATGTATGTACTGGCGTCTTGGTTCCCCAATGTGATTGTGCTGCAATTATCAAGAGGTTGGGTTTAATGAATGATAATTAGACCCTGGAGGCACTATCCTTAGAAGGGATTAATATAGATCCCATAGGACTAACTTAATTCCTGTGAAGATGGGTTGTTATAGGGATCTTGGTATCTCCCATGAATGCCTCTCTAGCACGGGTTCTTTGCCACTCTCATGTACTCCTACCACTGTGGTATCATCTGTCATGAGGAAATTACCAGAACCTATCAGGTGTTTTCACCATGCTCTTGCATTTCCAGAGCTATGATAAAAATGCATAAAAAAAATCTAAAGGATCCAATCTTAGGCATTTTGTTATAAAAATAGTAAGAAAACTATGAAGGATATATAAGGAGTGAAGAAAAATGTTCTAAAAGGTTGAGAAACCATTATAATAATATACTAGACATTAGATTATAAAAAAGGATGATCAGACAAGGACATGGCCACTGATCAACTCCACTTCTATCAACTAATTTTTATTCTTGGGTCCTGCAATAATTTTAGAATATATTTAATACCAATAGAGATTGCCTAAAAATAGTTTCTCTATATTCTGACTCTACTGACAAGCTAAAGAATATTAATGGCAGTAAATTTTGTTTATTGAAATTTTATATTTCATGCTAGTAAAAATAAACACTGTAGTATAGGAAAATAAAAAGTAATATCCTTAACATTAATGTTTATTACTTATTTGTTTATTTAGTTATATTTATTCTTCTCATACAATACGTCTGACCACAACCTCCCCTTCTTCCACTCTTCCCAGTACCCCCTCCACCTGTCCTCTCTCTCAGATCCACTCCTCATTCAGTTTCCTTAAGGAAAGAGTAGGCCTCCAAGGGATATCAACCAAATATGGCATAACAAGTTGCAATAACAATAGTCATAAACCCTTATATCAAGGCTGTATGAGACAGTCCAGTAGGAGCAAAAAGGGTCCCAAGAGCAGGCAAAAGAGTCAGAGGCACCCCCTATTCCTGCTGTTAGGAGTCCCACAAAAACCCCATTAAACAACTGCAATATATATGCAGAGACTTAGCTCAGTCCCATACAGGCTCTGTGATTGCTGCTTCAGTCTCTGTGAGTCCTATGAGTCTTACTTGTAAGCTGTCTTCTCCTGCTGTCCTTGACCCCACTGGCTTCTACAATGCTTCCTCCTCCTCTTCCATGGGGTTCCCTGAGCTCTGCCTAATGTTTGGCTGTTGGTCTCTGTATCTGTTTCCACCTGCTGCTTTGACGGAACTCCTCTGATGATGGTTGGGCTAGACACCAATCTATGAGTATAGCAGAATATCATTAGGAATCATCTCACTGACTTTTTTTTTTTCTGCTAGGTCTCTGGGTCATTCAGTTTCCAGTGTCTGGCCATCCAGGGCAATGTTGGGCATGGGCTCCCTCTCGTGGCGTGGGCCTCGTTAGACCAGTTAAAGTGAAACTCCTTATATCAATATTGTCATGACTAGAGGAGATAGACTTTCTGTAACAATCTTTGCATACACACACATAGGCAATGTAACTCAATTTGTCAACCTATTGTCACTTATAATTGTTGAAGAAAACTTTCTATTAATTTGATTTTTTTAAAAATGTAAAGTAATAGACACTTAAACACTCAGATGCTCCACACACAGGGTTAAGTTTGGTAGAAAGTGTTGAAAACCTCTAATCCAGGAACCTCAATACTGTTCATTTATTTTGTCCTTAGGGCATATTTCAGTAGAAACATTTCTAGCAAAATATTTTTTTTTTCCTGAAAATTCTTTCAAAAGACAGGTAATGTTTATTATTCCGGAGTTTCCAAAGCTTTAGGTCTATAAGACCCTATAGAAGATAGTGGAATGGTAGAGAAGCCTAGTATTTTCTTCATGCCTAGCTTTAAAATACATGTTCAGGCCTTGTAAAATCGAGAACTCAGATGTTACTTTTTTATTGACTTTGAAAATGAAAGATTAAAATTGTGTGGTTTCTTCTGGCAGATTTCAAAATCTGATGTCTGACACTTAGGGAATACCTATTTTTCTTTCATATCTGTATGGACAATGCCTATACAAGCTGTCTACAGCCCCATTTTAAAGCTTGAGTCTTGCTGTGTACCACTCAAGGATTCTGGTTATGTGCAAATATCTTTGTGTCTGAATAATCTCATCTAAGTTTTTGTACACTAAGGAATGGTAATGCAGGAAAGAATAAAATATACAAGAGAGAATAATATTTGAGCTGAATTTCTTGTACTACATCTTCTTTTGGATTGTATGATACTTCAAACATTGAAATAACTTCAGAATTTGTGTTTTTCATGAGCATAGATTCCCCTTGCCTGGCAAAATCTTTTGCTGTCATTGTTATGTAAATTTTGTAGCGTTTCCCAAGAAGGAAATGATGCTACAGTGAGTTGGTAACTTTCCCCAATATTGCAAAAGTTGAAGTGATCACACAGATAGTTACATTGAAATTCAAATTCTCTTTCTTTGGAATTGACAACCACTGTGCAATCATTATTTCCAGTGTACTGTATAGATACAGGGACATACATTAGCACTAAATAGGAGAGTTTAGTTATTCCCAAAATGAGCTCAAAAGAACTCTAGAAAGTGCCCATGGATCTGGCAGCTTTTTCTTTCCCTGTCCTCTCTTGGTTTGCTATTTGGGGTTTATGCTTCATTTTTAATTAATTCTATGAAGAAAGAAGCTGAGGAGAAGGAAGGTTGAGTTGTGGTAGCAGATTAAGTGATTTCCCACACCGCCTTCCTCTCTGCCCACTACTTTTCTCCTCTGTAACAACTGCAGGCACAAGGGATGGGAGTCACTATGAGTAAAACTTTCAAAGTTGCAAAAATCAACTAAACAATAAGAACACGAACACACACACACACACACACACACACACACACACACACACACGTCACCTGATGGTAATAAGAATGTAAATCAGATCATCTAGCTAGGGAAATGTAAAAGTAGCTTTTATTCTCCAGAGATAGTTGTTGTCATGAATGCTTATTGCCTCTGTCTACTAACCTAGGCCTAGTCCTGAAAGAGTCTAGTCTCCATACAATCTAATCTAGGCCTAGGATGCTTTCAGCCTTGGAGATTTACTGCTGAATAAGCTCACCCTTTCTAGTTCTTTCTGAGTTCTGGCTGGCTGGTTCAACTCAGCTGTTCTGGCTCAAACTCCTCTCCAAGCTGACTGATTCAATCTGGCTTCTTTCAGTTTCTCATCAAATTGCTGTGCTTGGCTTCAAACTGACTGCAGCAATCTGTTTTAATCTTCTGGATCCTCCTCATTCTCTGGCTCATTCTGCCTTCACCTGTGTCTAGTTTGTTCTCTTTCTAATCTGTGTCTGTAAAACTCTCCTGATAAAAACTGCTTCTAAACTCACAAACTAAACTGCCACAAACTCAACTCCAGGGCACTGCTTCTCAATTCACTGACTCAACTGAACTGCCTGAACAGAACTGATTAGAACTCAGAGATCTGCATGCCTCTGTCTCCAGAGTGCTGGGATTAAAGGTGTGTACCATCATGACTGGATATAAGCTTTTCTTTACCTGAAATTTGCTGTATACCAGATTGGACTTGAACTCAGGGATCTGCTTGCCTCTGCCTCCTAAGATTAAAGGCAGGATCACACAGACCTAGAAGGTCTTTAGATGTGATCTCTTGTCAGAGCAGCCATGTTTTGAGTTAAAATTCCTCTACAGGGAATGTCCTTGAGACAGTAATATTATTCAATCGGAAACTTCCACTGTTCCCTCTTCTCACACTAGTGAGTGTCCAGTGACTGAGCTTTGAGCAAAGCTTTACTTTTTCTGCTGTGTCCAAAGAACGATAAGATTTTGTTTGTGAGCACCCACTGCTTTGGAGACAGACACTGCACTCTTGTACACTGAACACCCTCATCCTGGTGGAGGCTACTTTTTGGAGCTGGGATCTGACTCACTAAGGTCTCTGCAGAGACTCCTATCCCTAGCACAGCACAGAGACTGATGTGAAAACAGGTTCTTCTTCCTTCCTCAGCTTAGCCTGATAAATGGTTCCACAATGAAGGAAATAAAACTATGCTTACGAAGGAGAATTTCTGAATGAGAATAGAACCCCTTTGCTCACCTCAACATGTATGCACGCTCAGTTTCATACCAAGAAGAGTGTAGTTAGGAGACAAAGCCTTGAGAATCCTAAACTCTCACCTGCCACTCAAACTGGAATTAGCAATATTTCTGCTATGGCAGAGTTCTGTTAAGGGTTATTCATTTTAGAACTTGGAATCAGGTCTTCAGACCTTGGCATCTGTGAAAACACAGGGGAGGAATGGTGGCTCCAGGCCTGAGTGAGACATGGGTGCTGGCCCTGTGGAAGGATGCCAAGGACCTCCTGACAGAGGGAGTCGCATGTGGCCCAAAGAGTCAAGGAGAAGCTTTTACCTTACAGGAAAACTCAAGTGGACTAGAACCAGTAAAGCATCTTTAGGCTTAGTGTAAGAAATGTCGGCTGTCTATTTGTTTTGATGACAGTGTCTTTTGCTTTACAGATGTGCATTGAACGTATGACAGGAGTCTACCACAAAAGGCATCTGAAAGACTCTACCTAGCAGTGTTTCAAAGCAGACACTAAGACTCATAACCAAACCCTCGGCAGAGTGCAGGGAATCATATGAAAGAAGGGAATTTAGTATGATATGGAAAGGATAGGAGCTCTACAAGGACCAAATATATCTGGGCACAGGGTCTTTTCTGAGACTGACACTCAACCAAGGACCATCTATGGATATAACCTAGAACTTCGGCTCGGATATGGCCCGTGGTAGCTCAGTAACCAAGTAGTTTTCCAAAGTAAGGGGAACACAGACTATTTCTAACAGGATCTCAAGGGCAGGCTGTTTGACACCCCCCCCCCCCCAGGGGAGGAGCAGTCTGTTAGGCTACAGAGGAGGACTTTGCAGCCAGCCCTGAAGGTACCTGATAAAACAGGGTCAAATGAAAGGGGAGGAGGTCCTCCCCTATCAGTAGACTTGGAAAGGGGCAGGGAGGAGACCAGAGAGGGAGTGCGGGGTTGGGGAGGGAATGAGGGAGCGGGATACAGCTGGGACACAGAGTTAACAAAATGTAACTAAAAAGAAAAATAAAATTAAAAAAAAATGTAAAAAAAAAAAAAAAAAAAAGAAATGTCTTCATGGCCTCTTGCCATAGCAGGTAGCTTGAGCCTTGAAGTTTCTACATCAAGTAAAGAATCAGGGTACGAAGGCCTTGTCTGTTTCTGCTTCAGTATATAAACTGAGCCCACATTCTGAGTAAACTCTTAGTGACTACAAGTGGACCAGTAAAACAATGATGCAGGATGGCTTTTGAGAACTGAGTTCCTTCACTTACACTGTTACTGACCGACAACCTTGGAACATTTCTGCTCTTCACAGATGTTGCTGCAGCCCAATTGTCAAAGTGCCTCATAGGACACAGTTCAATTGCTCTGAGATAGAAACTGCATTGGGGTCGGACTTCTGGCCAAGGTATCTCTTGGGTGAGCTCCTCTGTCAAGACCAAGGTTTAACAAAGCAGCTGCAGAAATTAAACACAGAGATGGTCTCCGTGCGCTCACATCCTGGACAAGGTTTGTAATCATCACGTTTTACTTGCTGACTGGAAAAGGATGGAAAAAATATTGTGTTGCCTCTAAGTGTAGCCATTTGAGACAGGGCTGCACTGTGAGTTAAAAATGGGAGGGTCTGGGTGTGCAATTTTTGTAGGACAATGCATTGTCCCAAAAGAAAAAAGAGGCTGTTGTTTTCTGTCCCTTGAGTTGGAATGATTTCCACCATGGAGTGGTACTTGCAGGCTGGGTGGAGAGCAAGGTATAGCAGCTATCAGAAGCAGCGTTTTGAGATCACCGATGTGAACTTTTGGGCATGAGTACTAAGCCTCAGCGAGTGAGGCCGGCCACTTACTGCTCTGATGTTCATGTTGTTAGCTTTGCAGATGACAACTTAGCTTGTGTTGTTTGAGAAGCTTTATTTCTGCTTGGTGCTTTTTCTGCAATTAGAGGGTTTCAACGCCAGATGGCACCTTTGTTATGATCATAAGGTCTGAAGAATTAGACCTCTCACCCACTACACGAGAATGTATTGTGATATGCATACAAATGAGTAAATATACTTATACATGTTAAATATCTACATATTTATATACATATGTGCATGTGTACATACGTTATGATTGTGAGCCTATCTATGCCTTACTGTCCTTACTTAGGAAATGATATTAGTAATAATGGCCATTTCCTAGATTTTCTAAGAATTAAATGAGTTAATATATTTAAACACTTAGCATAGTTTCTGGCATATGAAAATCTTTTGTAAATGTTAAGTCTTATTATAGTTTGTTATTCAATAGGTGATCTCCAATTGCCTTTCCCAAAGCACTTAGACTTCTTCCTAGTGTGTGGTTACTATGTGTGTTGAGGAAGATTTAACTCACAAATACAACCAAGGACCTGCCCCGACTTGTGTGCTTTATTTGGCATGATCTCTCTTTCACTGTCTACATAAGCCAGACACGCCAATAAGCATATGACATTTTCTTAAAAACTGAGATTTGTGCAGATTGATGAAGGGGTATCGACCTGGGTTAAACCAAAATAATGCAATGCAGTGTCCCAGAGCTTTGGTAGGTAGGGTCTCTGGTGGTATGTGACTGTAAACTGTAGCTCTGCTCCAATGGGTCACTCCAAATCCAGAGTCACACAGATGGCCCAGGTTAGTCATTAGGTCACTGAACAAAGGAAGTAAGAGCAATTTGTGGGCATGATAGGAGATGGGCCAAGGCGGTACGGATGTGGTCAGGAGGCATTGTGCACATGTATGAAACTGTATGTGAACAAATGTCAGCTCACGAGGAAACCCCACGAAGATTTTAGTTCCTCCTTAGAAGAATAGTCAAAAATATTTGTTGCCCCTCGGTCTGTTGCTGCCTCACTGTTGATTGTCTCTCTGTGCAGGGAATCTTGCAGATGACTGTAGTTCCTTTTGTCTCATTTTTCTTTTGCTGCCCGGGAGTCTGATCCTCCAGATCTTTACTCAAAACAATTTCTTGAAGTATTTCTTCTGTTTTTTTTTCTTATTGTTTCACAATTTTGAGTCTAGATTTAAGTCTTCAGTTAAAATTGATTGTGTTTTTAATATCTGGTGAGAGTTGTGTATCTAGTCTTATTCTTGTGCACGTCCGACTTCCAGCACCATTTCTGTAAAAGCCTGTTTTTCCTCCAATACATGCTCTCATTTATACACAGAAGTGAAACTGGTCCATCGCATGGAACTAGAGGGCAGACTAATACCACAGTGAGGTAGAATAATAGTTACCAGAGTTAGGAAAGGGTGGGGAGAAGAGAGAAAGAGGAGGGCTTCTTAAGAGCTGTAAACATACAGTTAGATAGGATGATTGAGTCAGGTGTTTTATGTCATGACTTGAGAACTATAGTTAAGTTAAAAATTAACTATCTAATTATTTAAAAAGCACAAGAAAGAAGGTCACCCCCACCCTGTCAGTGCCGGGAACTGACCCAGGATCTCACACGGTCTAGGTAAGTACTGACTGCTGACTGACTTATACCTGCAACCTTAGAAAGAAGGGTCCACGGGTTTTCACCACAACAAATGATTGACAGTTGAGGTGATGGATTTGCTAATTATGCTAATTTGATCAAGGCACATCGTGCACCTCTGCCGAATATCACTTGGCACCCCATGAACATGTAGTTATTGGGTATTAATTAAAAAAATAACTTCACCATTTGACAGAAATGGTGACATATTATTTTGCTCTTTGTTATTTATACTTCATAGCATGGGGTAAAACATGACAGGAGAATGAACTGTAAATGGTGGAGTTTCAGGTGTCTGTATTGGACCTTGATGAGGAATTAGGGAGGGAAGGAAGGCATTACTAGTTTGTTCAAGGCATTACTAGTTTGTTACTAGGGTGCTTCCCTCCCAAGCCCATGTATATGAGAAAGTATGTGGTATGTGGTCTAGGGGAGACACAGCAGCCCCTATCTGGCCCTCATGCTGTTTCTCTCACAGACTGATTTTATTACAGGAGGGCAGGGTTTTCTTCTTAGGTAAGTTTATGAGATGTCACTTCCCATTCCAACTATTACAAGTCATTTAACAAGTTTAATTTCCTTACCTGCTTTATTCCATTCTGGCCTCAAACATAGTTTGTCAAAATGCAGAGGTACTCTCAGATTATCACCGAGTGAAACTGTCACGCCATCTTTACTTTTCTCCTGGCACTCTTTCTAGATCTTTGGATGCATTTGTCTCTTGATACTTGGGACATGACAGGAAGTGAGTTGTTTTACACATGTAATGAGTATTTCATCAAAGCCTCTGGTTAGCAACAAAAACAAGTATTCTGTTTGGTAAAGGGAAGCACTTATTGATTTTGTCTGAGGAGAAGACACTGATTTTCAAAAATGCAAATTTTTTTTCCACAGAAGATTCTATCTCCTAAGTTATTCTAGAAACATGGTTAAGACAAACAGATGAATAATTATAGTTTGTGCATAAATATTAGGGAATCAATATTATGAAAATTTTCTTAAGGAAAACATTTTAATTTTGTGATTCAGGTAATGAGAATCTGGTAGTGAGAAGGATTATTTACATCTGTATGTTTAGATGTTATATATATATATATATATATTTATCTATTAAATTTTAAAAATTTATTTATTCACTCTACATCTCAACATAGCCCCCTCCCTCCTATCCTGCCAGTATTACCCTCCCTCCCTCTTTCCCAATCCCTCTCCTCCATTCCTCAGGAAAGGAGAGACCCCCAACCCCAGCTCATCAAGCCCCATCAGGACTGAATGCAACCTCTTCCCCTGTGGCCTGGTGAGGCAGTTCCGCCAGGGGATAGTGATCAAAAAGCAGGCAACCAGTTCATGTCACAGACAGTTCCTGCTTCCCTTACTAGGGAACCCACACGAAGCCTGAGCTGCTCATTGGCTACATCTGTGTAGGGGGTCTAGGTCCAGTCCTTGCATGGACCTTGGTTGGTGTTTCAGTCTCCAAAAGCCCCTCTGGGCCCTAGTTAGTTGGCTCTGTTTGTCTTCTTGTAGAGTTCCTGTCGATGTTATATATTTACTTAACAGAAGTTTAAAGACATCAATTTAACATAACTGATTCATGACAGAGATACAAGGCTTTTAAAAGATGATGCCATCTTCACCACATATTGTTTGACCTTAGAAAACTCAGTGGCTGTGGCAAAAAGGTCATCAGTAGGTAGAGTCTCAAAACGGGCAACTTTTTCCTTGACGGTGAATAAGAGCCACTTAGACTGAATGTGATAGTCCATCTCTTTTTATTTTTTAAATTTATTTTTCTCTCATACATTACATCAGACCATAGTTTTCCCTCCCTCCACTCTTCTCAACACCTCCCACCCCACTTCCCCTCTCCCCTAAATCCACAGCTCCTCCGTTTCCCTTTTGAAGAGCAGGCCTCCCAGGGACTTCAACTGAACATAGCAGAACAAGACACTGTCAGTCTAGGCAAAAACCCTTCCATCAAGGCTGATGGAGCAACCTAGTCATGGAAAAGGGTCCCAAACACAGGCAAAGGAGTCAGACACAGTGTCCACTCCCACTGTTAAGAGTTCCAAGAGAACACCAAGCTATACAACCATAACATATATGCAGAGGGCCTAGAGGTCAGACCCGTGCAGGCTCTGTGATTGTTGCTTCAGTCTCTGTGAGCCCCTATGAGCCCTGCTTAGCTGAGTCTGTGGGTTGTGTTCTCATGGGGTTGTCCATCCCTCTGGCTCCTACAATTTATCACCCCCTATTCTGGCAGGTTCTGCCAGCTCCGCCTAATGTGTGACTGTGTATCTGCCCCCATCAGTTGCTGGATGAAGTCTCTCTGATGACAACTGGGCTAGACTCTAATCTATGAGTACAGCAAAATATCGTTAGGAATAATTTCATTGACTTTTTTTCTAGCAGTGTTTGGTTACATCTTAGGTCTCTAGGCTATCCAGCCTTTGTTTGGTTCCTGGCCATCCAGGCAGTGTCAGGCATGGGATCCCTCTCACAGTGTAGGCCTCAAGTTGGACCAATCACAAATTGGTAATGCAAATCAAAACTACTTTGAGATTCCATCTTACACCAGTCAGAATGGCTAAGACCAAACACACAACTGATAGCTCTTGATGGTGAGGATGTGGAGGAAGGAGATCACCCTTTCATTGATAGTGGAAATGAAAACTGGTACAGCCACTACAGAAATCAATGTAGTTGTTCCTCAGAAAACTGGAACTCGATCTACCTCAAGACCAAGCTGTGCCACTCTTGGGTATATACCTAAAGGACATGCCATTGTACCACAAAGACACCGGCTCAACTATGTTCACAGTGGCTTTATTCATAATAGCCAGATACTGGAAACAACCTAGTTGTCCTTCAACTGAAGAATGGATAAAGAAAATGTGTATTTACACAGTGGAACATTACTCAGCTGTTAAAAATGACATCATGAAATTTGCAGGCTAATGGATGTAACTAAAAAAAAAAAAAATCCCAAGTGAGATAACCCAGAGCCAGAAAGACAAACATGGTATATACTCACTTATAAGTAGATATTGGTTATTAATTAAAGGATAGTCATGCTATAACCCACAGACCCAGAGAGGCTAAGCAGCAAGGAAAGCTCTAGGGGGTATGTGTATATCTTCTTGGGAATGGGAAATAGAATAGATTTTGCTGGTGGACTGGAGGCAGGTGTGGGCAGGGGCGTTTTTGAGATAAGCTGGAGACCAACAACAGGCTAGGCTGAGACCCCTCGTAGCAGGGGTCATGGATAATGAAGAGGCTACCCTCTAACCAGACAGGACTCCTAGCTGATGGAGGTGGAACACCAACCCAACCACAAAAATTCACCTAAAAATTACCCTGCCTACAAGATGTTCAGGGATGAAGATAAAGCAGAGGCAATATCCAACCAATCCTGGGCCCAACCTGAGACTCACCCCATGGGAGAGAGCCAGCCCCTGACACTAACAAGGACACACTGCTATCTTGAGGACTGGAGCCTAACATAGCTGCCTTCTGAGAGGCTCCACCTAGCGAAGGCTTGAAACAGGTGGGGAGGCTCACAGCCAAATATTGGGCTGAGTGTAGGGAGCCTTGTGGAAGAGTTGGGGGAAGGATAGAAGGACCCAGAGGGGAGAGGAACTTCATAAGAAGACCAATAGAGCCAACTAGTCTGGAGCTGGCGGGTGTGTGTGTGTGTGTGTGTGTGTGTGTGTGTGTGTGTAGTCTGAAGCACCAAACAAGGACCACGCATGGACTGCATCTAGGCCTCCTACACATATATACCTGATGGGCAACTTGGTCTTTCCCTAATAAGGGGAGCAGGGGATGTTTCCAACAGGAACTCTGTTGCATGCTTTTTGCTCACTTCTCCCTGGTAGGGCTGCCTTGCCTGGCCACAGAGGAAGAGGATGTGCTCAGTCCTGGCGCAACCTGAAGTGTTGGGATGCGTTAGTGTGTGTGTGTGTGTGTGTGCGTGTGTGTGTGTGTGTGTGTGTGTGTGTGTGTCTTTCCAGGGAAGGTGGAGGGAGAGAGGGAGGGAGGATAGTGCCAGGAGGAGAGGAGGATGGAGACTACAGTTGAGATGTAAAGTGAGCAACTAAATAAATAAAGTTGAGTTAAAAAAACCAAAAAAACATTGAGATATGCCTTTAAACCAGAGAGTATTTATTTTTAAATGAAAAAAAATATTTTGGTTAAGATTACAATTCTAGGATACTGTATTAGTCAAACAAAAGGAATACATTTTTCCATTTAGTTCATGGACAGTGGAATTGTCTGAAAAGTCAGCATGTTGAAATGTGGTCTCAACAGTGAACTCTCTAGGCTCCTTGGGTTTCCAGGAAAAGCAGCAAGTGTGTACTTGGCTCATGAAGCTGATATTGGTAAGCTGTCCATCTTTATGTTTTTGGTGACTACAGAGGTTGATCCAGAAACTGACAATGCTAATTATGAGAAACATCATATTCTTCTAACCATAGAACAAATGCAAAGCTCTTTTAAAACCATGTAATTCATGAAGAAATAACAAAACAAACTCATTAGAATTGCGTCCCAGATTCCTGCCTGTGTACCAATTCTTTTTGCAGACATGAACATGTATGTTGGCCTCGGTGTCACTGGGATCTTGACCTTATGCCTACTTTCCTCTCTTTCACAGAATTTGTGCCCAGGATGCAGGACACCTGTAAATCATATTGATGAGAGTTAGATTTTCCTGCCATAATTTGTTTACTTTTTAAAAGGGCAATGGCATTAAAAAAAATCAAAGTTTACTGTGAAATCTACCTAGACATGTTTGTTCAGTCAGCCCACACTCTGCTTCCCTTGGATCCGTTTGAATCTTGGTGAGAGGAAGGCCTATCAGTCCAACATAGAAAAGCCTGGGCTCGCTGAAGGCTTCCTAACACTCATTAAAAAGTCAGTTGTGTTTTCTGGCAGGGTGCTGGATGGTGCGGTGACTTCCTGGTGACTGCTGACAGGACTGTTAAAGTTGTGGGACAACAGGGTGTGACCGTGGCGTTGAATGAAAGGACTAGTTAAGCTGTGCTGCCCTTGGGTGTTACTGCTGATTAACTAGAGCCGTGGGGAGCATCATCCCAGCGCCATGTATTCATCCTCTCAGGTCTGTTTCCTTGTTTCTCTGCATGACTTCATAAGCTTGGTAGCTCAGGGTCCCTACTGCACACACCCTTTAAACTCCATGCATAACACAAAGGATGAACCGGTGTGCCCCGGGCCTTTAGATAACGATTCCTCCCAAATGACAAAGAATGTTTTTTTAAAATTATACTAGACTTTTAATAACATAACAACAGCAATAATAATACTACGTTTAAAACACATGTCTTTTTTTTCTTTATTAATTACACTTTATTCACTTTGTATCCCTCCCGTGGTTCCCTTCCTCCTCCTGTCCCAATCCCTCCCTTCCTTCACCCTCTGCATGCATACCCCTCCCCAAGTCCACTGATAGGGGAGGTCTTCTTTTCCTTCCTTCTGGTCCTAGTCAATTAGGTCTCATCAGGAGTGGCTGCCTTGTCTTCTTCTTTGGCCTGGTAATGCTGCTTCCCCCTCAGAAGGAGGTAATTAAAGAGCCGGCCAATCAGTTCATGTCAGAGACAGTCCCTGTTCCTATTGCAATGGAACCCACTTGGATACTGAACTGCCATGGGCTATGTGCAGGGGTCTTAGGTTATCTCCATGCATAGTCCTTGGTTGGAATAGCAGTCTCAAGAAAGACCCCTGTGCTCAGATTTTTTGGTTCTGTTGCTCTCCTTGTGGAGTTCCTGTCCTCTCTAGATCTTATTGTTTCCTATTTCTTTCCTAAGATTCCCTGGACTCTGCCCAAAGGTTGCCCATAAGTCTCAGCATCTACATTGATAGTCTGCAGGGCAGAGCTTTTCAGAGGTCCTCTGTGTTGACTTGTTCTCTCTTTTCTCCTTCTTCTGATGTCCAGCCTCTTTGCCTTTCTGGATAGGAATTGAGCATTTTAGCAAGAGTCCTCCCTCTTAATTAGTTTCTTTAGGTGTACAGATTTTAGTAGGTTTATCCTATATTATATGTCTATATGAGTGAGTATATACCATGTGCATCTTTCTGCATCTGGGATAGCTCACTCAGGACGATCTTTTCCAGATCCCACCATTTACCTGAAAATTTCATGATTTCCTTTAAAACACATGTGTTTATTGATATGCTAGGACCTATGTTGCCCTAAGACTGTTTAAAGACACTGAAAGAAACATGCTTTCCTTTTGCTTTTGTGTTTGAGCTCTGTTTTTAACAGGCTGCAAATATGCCTATTTCTGTAAAGTCGGCATCTTAGGCCAAATCCATTTCAACTTTGATCACCTCACTCTATTTTATTTTATTTTATTTTGTTTTATTTTATTTTATTTTATTTACTTTTTGTGTGTGAATCTTTAATCCCTTTGGACTTCAGTTTTCTTTAGCTGTAAAATTTTTGTGACGATGTCTTATACATTTGCTATGGGAGCAACAAACACATGAAGGCCTGTCATGAGTCCTGACAGGGAAGGCAAGCAATGAAGACTATCTCTCATTACTATTCATACCAATTGTCAGTCCAATGAAGAAAGATGTAGATGTTATTACCGTTTCTGCTCAAGTAAGGAGGAACTTGCAACACAGAAATAAATCGACTTCTCCTTTCATGGAAATGTGCACACTTGCTTGAAACCAGTTTTAGGCCTTTATAGGAATTAGCATGCCTCTTTGAGGGAGCAATTTTGTTATGACTTTGTATTTTGACTTTATAGGACATTTGCATATTGTTCAAAGGGAGAGGTGGGGTGGGGGTTAGGTGGTTTCAGACATTCATGAAATAGAATGAGTCTCTGGCAGTAGTTTTAATCAGGAACAGATAATATAATGAGGAGGACAAATTAAGGAAGATACAATGTAGATTGCAGCTAAAGTATCACAAGTGTTTTCTGGTGAAGAATGCGAATTCCAGTTGAGGAAATGGAGGCTCCAAATACTTGTTTTCTGACACTGGATGTCTGCAGGTGAGAGTTTGATTTGTTGACAGGTAACAGGATTCTTAAGACATTTACCACTTGAATCGTCAGTTCCATTCTGTTTACAATTCTGAGAGAAATTATAAAACTCATGAAATCCCGTGAGCACAAAGACATTTATAACAGTGTTAATCATAACAGGAAAAAGTTAAAAATTTCAAAGTTAGTGACACAAGGCTTTTATGCTAGGTACCGTATCTTTTATCAAGATCCACATGGAGAGACATTTCTGTAAATAGAAAACCAAGTATGACAGCATATAGGCAAATTGCCGCTTCAACTGAGTATAGTTGTCTCTGGTAACAGGCAATAAGAAAATGCATGGTTGCCTTAGTCTAGTATTAACGCATGCAAATTTACAGAAAAAGATACCATTCTCAGAAACATTCTGCAACTTTTTAAAATTTCAATTTTTTCTAGAAAGAGCAAATTTTCATAATTATAAAAATAATTTTAGTAGAATATAAGCCAGTCATTTGAAATGGAGCTGCCATAATTTAGACCAAAATAAAAAAATAAATAAGATCATTTGATTCTGTGCAGTATTATGAATTTGACACTAAAGTTTTTTTACACTGGAGAATAATCCAAGATACTATGTAAAGTGTGTATGTGTCACACACATGCATGTGGAGATATCTGTGTTCATGTGTGTACAGGCATGTTGTGTTCTATCACCTTCAAACTTATCCTCTTGGACAGGGTCTCTCACTGACCTTGAGGCATGCTTTTATGGCTAAGCTGACTTAAGTCCTATTAATACTCTTGGCTCTATCTCTCTCCAATCTAGTGCTGGGGTTAAAGACCTGTGTGGCTATAGCTAGATTTTACATCAAAAATGTGTTTTAAAATGAGTTCTTTGAGAACCTCATGTGGCTTATTTTGTTCACGTTTAACCCCCAACTCCTCCTCCTCCCAGACCTACTTCCAACTCCCTATCCAATTTCATTCCCAACATGCCCTCTTTCCATTTTTCCTTTTTATAACCCACTGAGTCCAATTTGTGCTCTTCACATTCTCCTGGGTATGGGTCCAACTGCTGGAGTGTGGTCAGCCTAGCAAGAGACACACCCTAAGAAAACTGGCCCCTCCCACTAGGAGCCATCAACTGCCCATAGCCCCAAGCCACAATGTTAACTGGTTTGATCTTGTGCAGGCAGTTGTACAGTGTGATCCTGTCATGTCTGGAAGACATACCCAAACTTTGTTCCTCTTTCGTTATAGTTCTTGATTCTTTGGCAAGTACTTGTGTGTGTGTGTGTGTGTGTGTGTGTGTGTGTGTGTGTGTATGTGTGTGTGTGTGTGTGTGAGAGAGAGAGAGAGAGAGAGAGAGAGAGAGAGAGAGATGAGTCATTTGTGACTGAGCACTCCAATGATGCTAATTCTCGGCATTTAGATCAGTTGTGAGTTTCTGTGTTAGCCACCTTCCATTTCTCTGACCAGGTCTAAGATAATGGGCACAGAGGTAAGCACTGGGTCAGTTCACTGGCGTGTCTGTTTAGGATTGTTTAAGTTAGTGCTGGAGATCTGAGTTCAGCCTGTTCTTCTTGCAGAACAAGCCCTCTTCTTCACTGAACCACTTCCCCAGCCACAGAAAACTTTTCAGTGTCTGATCCAGCTGGAGATAGGGTAAGAGAACCCCGGGAGTCAAACATAAAGCAAATGCCTAAAGCCTCTGACTGCTCTCAGGTCATTTGCAAATTTGTGAGGATCCAGAGATTAGATTTTAGTGG
Source organism: Psammomys obesus (assembly GCF_907164565.1). Taxonomy (NCBI): domain Eukaryota; kingdom Metazoa; phylum Chordata; class Mammalia; order Rodentia; family Muridae; genus Psammomys; species Psammomys obesus. The sequence continues at coordinate 40,309,635 of NW_026587216.1, read as the reverse complement.
TCTCATAGGAATAGAGAACAAATCTTAGTATGGATGTAATGTAGGGAGTCAGATCAAAGACCTCCCCATGAAGCCAAGGCCTTACCCAACCAAAAGGCCCCAGTGGCACTGAACAGTAAAGGAGAGTGAAATTCTACTTCACAAAGAAAATGCAGCCATTTCTGCTTCAGCTCCAGGTAGAGCACAACAGAAACTTGTTAATGTTGTTGCCATTGGGGAAGTACAAGCCTCTGTTTGGAAGAACCTTTAACTTCAGGCCTCCTCCAAACTCCTATGAACTTATGTCAATCGTAGGCTAAATAGTGAAATATCACAGAAGAAGTGTGAGAGCAAGAATCACGGCTGAGAACTAGCACAGCTGTTCCAAAGCTGAATGACATATCCAGAGACTTAGATATCCCAATTAAATACTGAGTTGAAAATGAGCGCTACTTTTTTAAACTTCAAGACAACTCAAGTGTTTGGTGTGCATGCCTGCGTACCACCCAACTGGCAGGAGATGGAGGCAGGAGAGTGATGTCGATTTCATTGTAGGCTACCCAGAAAGATCGCGCTTTTAGAAAACCAAAACGGAGGCTGAGGAGATGGCTCGGTCGCTAAAGTGCTTGCTGTGCAAGCATGAGGAGCTGGACTAGAATCCCCAGCACCCATATAAAAAGCTGGGCATGGCCCCGTGCACCTGTAAAATCTAACGCTGTGGAGGCGGAGATGAGAGCGTTCCTAAAAAGCACCAGCTAGCCAGTCCTTCTGAGTCTTTGAGCTCCAGGATCAGAGAGAGACCCTGTCTCAATAAATGAGGTGGAGAGCTATAGAGGAACACAATTACCATTGACCTCTGGCCTAAACATGCACCTACACATATGTGTATGCATATACATGTGCACACACAAAGATATATGCATGTATGCACCACACACAAATAAAATTAAACTAGAAATTAAAATTAAAATAAAGCAGAAGTAGTAAAGGCTATAGAAAACGTGAGTATGGCCAAGAGACTCTTAGTGACGAGAACCATATTTAAAAAAGAAGTATAGACTTTAAAGAACTCACTGGATATTAAAGTAAGTTAGTGGGCAACTTTATGAGACCTGGCTTAAAGCCTATGCTTGATAAGAAAAGAGCATGCACACAGTCTATGACAATAGATCGACAGCTTCAGCTGGGTCTGGTAGTTCAGGTCAGGGTCAACCTTGGCTACAGAGTGGGTTCCAGGCCAGCTTGAGCTACAGAAATCTGTGAGCAAAACAAATACCTGGATGAAATGTGCAAATCCCTGCAGAAAGGTAATGAATTGAAATAACCGTACAGGGAAGGAAAAGTGTGAAGTCTCATTTCCTGTGAAGACAATGTTAGGCTTAAATCATTTCATATGGAAGTTTCACCAAGTAGATTAAAACTGCAAAACAGATAACTCCTCAAACTTTTCTAGTAAATTGAAAAGGAGACAGTACTCTTCAATTTACCTTGTGAGGCTATTAACCCTTATTATCTAAGCCTGGCAATAATGATATGAACAAGAACATTTATAGGCCAATCTCAGTTGCTGCTGCTGATGAAAAAACTCTAAAATAGATAATAGTCAAGTTAACTCCCAAATATATGGATTATTTTTGTTCTGATTCCTAGGCATGGCATTTTCTGAGTACCAGGAAATCTCTATACTAGCAGATTAAGTTGGAAAATAGTCATCTCAACAAATATAACATAAAATGAACAATTAAGACCCAATTCCATTCATATTAAAAAAGAACCCTTGGGAGACTAGGCCTCAAATCCAATCAGAAGGCAGCTGGTAAGAACCATAACAGTCATGCCACTATTGTACCAGTGAGGGTATCTTGTTAGGCATTGTTTGTGAGGTGTACAGTTGAGTTGGACAGTTGATAACTATTTCTCCTCCAGTAGCTTACCTTGGACTTTCTGGCACTATGGAAACTAGTCAGCAGGGAGGGAATGTTCAGTCAGATCCAGACTTAAGGAGAGACGGTTTATTACTCAAAAATGTTAAGTAAAAGAAACAGGAGAAAACGTTGTTAAATTTAACTGTATTTAAATGGAACGTTTCTGTTCGTTAGAGAAAATACAGTTTTGGGAAGTATGTGAAACAAATGATGTGTCACAATGATAATAGTTATTGTACATCAAGAAGTCCTAGAGTTAAGGAGAAAATCTGATTAAAAAAGCCTTACATTTATAGAAAACAAATGGTCAATAAATTAGTTATGATATAGTAAATCCCAGTAATGAAGAAATAAAACCACAGTGAGAGCCAGGCCTTGTGGCTCCGCTTGTAATTCTAGTACTCAGGAGCCTGAGACAAGAAGATGCTGATGTTGATGAGGTCAAGGCTAGCCTGGGCTACAGAGTGAATTCTAGGGTGGCCTGGGCTACAGTGGGAAACTGTGCCTCAAAGACCAATCACACAAACAGAAAACTGATATGTGGGACTTTTTTTTTTTTTCCTAAAGCGGGAAATATTAAGTAAGTATCCATCAGAAGTTGGCAGGTGGTACCAGCCAGCAAGAAGTCACCAGGGAGTCTGCGTGGTTACCCGGTTTTCTTCCTTTGACATCTAGTTAGTCCGTAACTGCTTTGGTGTCCCTCAACTGTGCCCTATAGAGAAGTAGCACACCACTCTAAGTTTTTTGCTGTGCCCTTTCCTTCCCCTCCTGGTGACTTTTTGTATGTTTTGGAGGCACACTCACTCTTTATCTTCACTTTCAAGTTCCTGGTCACAAAACTTTATAATTCACACAAGGGCACTTTCCATTCCTGTTCAGCTTGGGTCTTTGGTTCAGTGGCTCACATACTTTTTCTCAGATTTTGTCTTCTTTTCCTTCCATTTTTGGGACCATTCTCAGTCTCCATGGGAAAAAAAAAAATGAAACATCACCTTCAAAGACCAGTGTGGCTGCCATGCAGCGCCACTGATTCATCATCAACAGGTAACCAGAGGCCTTTAAGAGGCATGCTTGACATCTTTCTTTTTAAAACAACTCCCGGACATAAGTTGCCCCATATTCTCAGAGCCTCTTTGGGAATGCTTAATTCCGTTTGTCTAATGTGGGATGCTCTGGTACCCAGCATGCCCCTTTTCTCTCTCTGCTCCACACACCTGCTGCTCCCTAAGCTAACATCCTCTCCACTCCAGCCCTATTTGAGAAGCCCTCTGTGGATCCGGTGGGTGTACGCTTGCAGGTGACTCCATTTCAGCAGTTTTGGTGGCCAGAGAATTATTGCTTCCTTCGTTTTGTGGCTCTGGGAAGTGCCCAAGAGGTGTAGTCAAAAAATCAACACATTAGTAATGCAGCAGGCTTGCCTCCAGCTGTTTAACATGGTCCAACTCAAATGTCACATCCCGGTGATGCCTTTCCTGACCTCCTGCCACTCCTGTCACAGCTACACCAAGCCCTCTGTGCCCCCAGAGCCCTTTGTTTAAACTACTGGGATGGCACTGACCACTCATTGATAGCTTAACTGCCCTCTTGGAATGTATGGTAGAGGGCAAGACTTTCAAAGAGGGCAAACCTGGTGCCCTTTGTACTCAGGCTTGAGAGTTGGGGTGACTAAAAACCCATTCTGGCCCTTAGTTTTCTTCACTGTAAGAGAGACTGTGTGGTTATATAAAGCAGAGCAGAAATGCATATGGTGCATTGTCTTGTTTCCAGCGAATGCTTAACAAACGTCAGTTTCTTCTGGATTAGACTGGGATCTGTTTCTCCCACTAGACCAGAAAGCTTCCATCCCTAGTACAGTGTCTAAAACAGGTCGGTGCTCAATATAAGTGTGTTGGACGTTGGGTGAAAGGACTGAGTCTTGGAAAACGTGGCCCAACTTGTTGGTGTGCACAGGCCTCTGTTTTGGTTTGTTCTGTTCTTTTGTTCATGCCTTTAACTGGAGCATGATGGAGGGGCAGGAAATTTAGTTCAGGACACCAGTTTAAAGTTGTGACAAGTAATTCAGACTCCTACAAGATTTCCTACTCTTCAGAAAGTTCTAAGTTCTAAGTTGGAGGACTATATTTTTTTGCTGAAAAACCCTGAAGAATTTAGAGGTATTGGGAGCATTTGGGAAGATTTTGACTCCAATTGAGGTGTTCCCAATGTCTGGTCCTGCACTACCAATGTAGACTCAATATCTAGGTTTCTTGGCCTTCTGTGGAAAAGCATATGTCTTTGGCTGAAGAGAGAAAGTAACTTGGCAAGCATTGCACTTTCCAGTGTGTGGATTAATTCCAAGTGACCACACTCAGCTTGAAGTTAATATTTTATGTGAATTATCCCCTGGCGTACTTGCCACATGTGGTGTGACCAAGATAAGTTGATGGAAATACCCTTGAAAGACATCAGTTATACAGATCTCCATGTTGATGACTTGTGAATACTTTTCACTCATTGGTCATGTTTTTCTGAGTATACGTACCAACTTCTAGGCCAGATCTTGGGTTGAATCTGGTGTAGAAATCTGCTATTCACAACATTCCCGGTCAAGTCAGCACTTACAAGGCAGGTCTATTCTGAGTGTTGGGAAATCCGGTGGGAGCAAGATGGATAAAGTGTGCCAACTGGGAGCAGAATTATGTTTTAATGTGTCTTTTTGGTTACACTTACTTTTGGTGTTTGGCTTCCATTTCTTAGCCTTCAGCTTTTCTTTCAGTGAATTCCACGAAAGGCATTTTAGTACATTCCATTTTGCCATTTAAAGTTTTGACTTTTCCTTTGCACTGAGTACTTACTTATCTTGTAGAGCTATGATGGGACCCACACATGCTTTGGGTCTGGATGTCCCAACAATGAGCCTAGAGATGCACTGAGTTTTCCACTCACCTAGCAATGCTTAGTGGTGGTGTCACTGCTGATGCCAAGTTTCTAGTTTTCATTATCCACCATGTTAGCTCACTAATTCCCCATCTCAAGCTTACCGTGACACAGATTCCTACCTTTACTCCAGGCTACTGGGGAAACAGAGACACAGACTAGACTTCCTGTAAGGAGACCTTGGTCTGACCATAGTCATGTTTCTCTCAGAGTCTTCCCATCACTTTGTTTGAAGTTCTTTATATTCTAATTAACTTGCTTGTTCCTGGTAGACCAGAAAGTCACAACTCTGAGTTTCAGTTTTATTGATAGATACCCCACAGTTTAATACACAGGTCATTTTCAGTCTGTTCCACTTGGTAAATTGTTTTATATAGTCAAGTACCATTCAATCAGATTATCTTTACAGACTGAGTTTATACTCTCATTTTTCTTTTTAGTTGTTTTTAAAGTTAGCATACGAATTAGTGGGTTTCATGATAGCATTTCATACAAAGCATTATACTATGTTCTAAATTATTCCCCTCTCTCATTTTCCTCTCCCATGTCCCTCCCTTCCCTCTGAGTGGTTCTATTCCTTTCCTGAAGTAGACTTCCTTTCTTTTCTGTCACATGTGCCCTCCCTTCATTCTTCCTCTTAAGGTCTCTTCCTCCCTGTGCTGGCATTTCAGGTCAGCTTGACATAAGCTACAGTCATTTTGGAAGAGGGAACCTCAGTTGAGAAAATGCCCACCCCCCACATTGGCCTGTGATTCACTTTCTTGATTGTTGATTGGTGTGGGAGGGCCATCCACTGTGGGTGGTGCCATCTTTGGGCTTTTAGTCAGTCCTGGGTATAAAAGAAAGCAGGCTGAACAAGCCACACAGAGCAAACCAGTAAGCAGCACCCCTCCATGGCCTTTACATCAGTCTCTGCCTCCAGGGTCCTGCTCTATTTGAGTTCCTGCCCTGATTTCTCTCAGTATGGAATGTGACCAGAGAGTTGTAGTCTGAAATGAACCCTTTCCTCCCCAGTTTGCTTTGATTATGGTGTTTTATCACAGCAATACAAACCACAACTAAGACCCTCTCATCTCATAACCACCTTTCTTGTTTTATTGTACACACACACACACACACACACACACACACACACACACACACACCTTAAATTTTTTTCATGTGTTAGAGAAAACATGCAGTATTTCTTTGATTCTGGCCTATTTCTCTTAACACGGTGATGATTTATAGTTCTATCCATGTTCCCCCAAATGTTGTGATTTAATTTTATTTCATAGCTGAGTAAAATTCTGCTGTGTATTTTATCCGTTCATCTGTTGATGGACTGCAGGCTGGTTCCTATCCCTGTGGTGAACAGTGCAGCCATGCATTTGGATATGCAAGTACTTCTCCTGTAGATTGACTTAAAGTCCTCTGAATTTATGCTCATGTGTAGCATAATTGCCTCATGCGGTAGTTCTATTTATACTGATTTTCTTAGTGACTGCACATTTTTTCCTTCCTATTAGCAGTACTTAAAGATTTCTGCCCCCACCCCTGTGCCCATACTTTCTCTGTGTTTATTGTCATTTGTGTTCTTCACTGGGGTGAGATACAGGGATTTTAGAGACCAAAATTGTTGATCTGTATCCTCTATGGCTGCTCCTTCTTCTCATGGGTGCAATTTCTGTAAACAGTTTCACATTTCTCAGTTGCTTTGGGTAGCAACACTAAGTCCTCAATGTAGATGGTTTGAATTGCTGCAGGCCGATGCTCTGGTGATATGAAATGGCATCAGGAATGCATAGTTTCCAAGTAGTTCATGTATATGACTGTACCAGAAACAAAATCCTTACAGGAAAAAAATGAGACTGAGGGGGAAAAGATTAGAACTTATTTCAATAAAGAAATTTTCTAACAAAATACACATGCCATTTGTCTATACCACGTAGCAAATTATGTGAAGTAGAAGCAGGCATCAAACTTTCCAAGATGTCTAAGGCTATTTCACACTTCTAACCTGCATCTTTTCTATAGACTATGCCTGTCAAATCCCATGTCCAGCATTACTTTAAAAGTTCAACTAGTCTTTTCCCTGCTTTTTGTTATCAGACACGTAAATATGTAACTTGAAATTTCAAGAAGAGAGTGAAGCAATTTGCTGTTATGACACCTGCATCTAACATCTGTATGAACGATTTGTAGAGGGGAACGCAATATGCCTGGTCTAGGTAACCTAGACATGGCTGCTCTCTGTCCTGCAGACACCCAGGGCTGAACTTGCACAGTCATTGCCAGAAAAGCACACCACACCCACATGTCAAAACAAACATGATATCCAGGGCAGGAAAATCAAGGTTTCCGTTGTTTCTTTTCTTCACTCTCCAAACCTGTAGAATCCAGTGAGTTTTAATAACACTTCTAAAATGTCAGGAGAAAAAAAAACCTTACTTTTATAAAGGTTAGAACAACTAAGGGGGTCTTTAGTGAGATCTAGTTTCACACTGGGACCCTTGAGGATGGTAGAGTGCAGGTGTGTCTTGCTTTAAGAAAATGTAGTGAAAAAATAAGGCACAAGCATAGAATACAGACACCAGGCGGTCACATTAGGAGCTGTACATTTTAAGCTAGTCATGAATTTGCATTGGGACTGCAGTCCTTATCTTATGAAATACTGGCCTGTTTCAGATTGCTAATTTGGTAGAGTTTGGAAGATGGTGTTGAGAAGTTAAGCATTTAACAATCAAGTAAATATTTTTATTTGAGGACTGTATGTCCAAAAACAAAGGCTAGTCGGCAAGAAGGAATAGCCTTTACTATTCATCGCCATATTTTACATATCTCCAGAGATTGACCTGACTGGGGAATTGCAGGAAATGAAGAAAGGACAGACATGGGGACACATGAACATAAATGCTGGTGTTGGCTGGCTGGGTTCTCTGATGGAGAAGTCTCCACAACCCTGAAGCTCACCATATTTGTTACACACAGTTGAACTGGTATGTGGGCTATTGCATAGAACTGAGCAAGGAGGCAGGTTTATTTATGCAGCTGGCCAAGGAAGCAGGATTGGCTACTCTCAGTAGGAGCAGTCTCTGTTGGAGAGTAGTCTTCAGGCTGTAAACACCCTGGGGGAAAAAGCAAGAGTGGACATTTTTTGTCTACTCCATCAGTGTTCCCACACAGACCCAGGGAAGGCGTTCTTATCTCTCTGAGCCCTACTTAGGGAAGGTTTTGTCATTTCCATGGGGCTGAGGCATTGGTCCTTGACCTTGTCTTGGTTCTATCAAACAATACATATTTACTCAGAATTTTACTCACTTCCTGCATCCCCCTCTCCCTCCTTTCTCATTTCTTAGATGTTCAGCATGGATATTCACTTAGTCCAGGGGCAGTTCTCGGCAACGCTTATGCCAGTCTCTAAGGATGCTAAGAAGGAAGATGACCGTCTTCATGCCCAATGAAAACAAAAGGAATACTTTAACAGGCTCAAGCAGTGGTCCTCAACCTTCTTAATGCTGCCACCCTTTAATCCAATTCCTCATTGCTACTTCATAACTATAATTTTCCTACTTTTGTGAATTGTAATGTAAATATCTGATATGCAGGATATCTGATATGTGACACCTAAAGGCGTTGTGACCTACTGGACTAAAGGGATTGAAGCCTCAAAGAGCCACAAAGATTGTTTTGAAGGAGAAACAGATCTGATCATAGGCCTTTTATTTTCCTAGGGTTTGCCAAGATATTGGGCCTTATCCATGCTATCACTGCTATGGGTCCAAGCACCCAGCAGTGGAATCTAACTAATTCCCATTACATTTGCTCTTATAAGGAGCTGCTGTCACACATATGTATTGGTAGTGTATGTGACATTCAATCCTGTAGCATCATAGAGCTGTAACTCATCCTGAACAGTTGAATGGAGCTCATTGCAACTCCAGGTGGTTAGATCAATGTTCCCTTGCCCCCAAGAGAGGAGGCATTATTATAGGTAGGTATGAGAGGGTACGACCAAGACATGTAATGAGAATGTTCTGCATAGACACCGGACACATCAGAACTATAGTCATTGGGTTATTTGGGTAAGGGTGCTCAAAAATAGGGTAACATTTAAAGCCACCAAGCCTTTTCCCTCGGGCTGTGCACCTCTTCCTTTAGCACATCCCCAAACCTCTATCAGCCACTTTGTTGCCCTAGGCATGCCACAGCCACTGTGCCACAGGGCTGAGGTTACCTTCCCCTGAGCCCTGGCTCTGGTCAGACAGGTTACCAGTGCAGGCAGCTGGAAAGAGCCAACTCAACACCCCTCCCCACCTATCTGCTCACTGCACACAGCCCCTTGGTTGGCAAGCCGACCATCTCCACCTGTGCAATGCTTGCATTTTGCCAACGGTTATATGCAAGCGATTAACTGAAAACAAAACTGAAAGCGTGCTTGGGTCCCTTGGCTGTGTACCCACCCTTCAAATTTTCTCCTAAGGTTTATTCATTATCAAGTAGCCAAGTTCATTGCCCCCTTCCCTGTGAGCCAAGGGCATGTTTCCTGAACACAGTCTGAGAACTGGTGAAGTTGTGATGCCTCCACTCCATTCATGTGATTTCCCAAATCTTCCCCAACATGCCAAATCATGACTGATCTCTAGATCCCACTTGTGACTATTTGGCCATCCACCTCTAGGTTCTGCTTGTGAACATCTCTAGTTTCTTCTTGTCGCATGTTTCTACACCCAATGAACTGAAAGGGGCTCCCCTCTGTTCCTTTATTTCCCCTTATGTGTGGTCCTTTCTTATGCTTTTTCTCCCTTTCCATGTATTTCTGTCTTTACGTTTATAAGCACACCTGCTACAGGGCTGTTCCTTTGTTTGACCAAGGCAAATTCTCTGTAGTGAGGTGTCTGCTGTTCAGATTCCCGTTCAGGCACCACTTTGCCACACTCTGCACGGCTCCAAGGATTGAACTGACTGAGATGGTAAGGTAATGAGGAAATGAAAGACACACATGGAGAAAAGATGAGATCACATGGTTGTGATGAGGGCTCTCCGATGGGAAAGCCTTATCATCCTGGAAGCCCAGTATTTTTATGATATATGCTTGATCAGGGAGGCGGGGCTATTGCACACAGCTGAACAGAAAGGCAGGGTCATTACAGAGAAGCAAGGAGGCAGGATTATAATCTACAGGTGAACAAGAAAAGCACTTTTAGGCCATGAACACCTAGGGGCAGAACTCTCACGACTTCAGGGGATCACTACCATTTATTATGCATAACATAACGTACTCGTCTGTAGGTCAGTCTGACAGGAGACATTTTCTCACATGCATTCCCTCTTCAGGATGACCTTCATTTGTATCAAGGTGACAGAAAAAAACCCAAACCAAACCAAACCAAACCAAACCAAACCAAACCAAACCACACACACAATGACAAAACATAACCAGCATGTTTTATTATGTTTTCTTCTCCCACAAATGACTTAGATTATTTTACATGTGTGTAATTTTATGAATGCATACATTTTCTCTGTGTTCCTCTTAGTAATCTTTTTGAACACTTGCATTCAGCTTTTATTAAGAATAATTCTCTGTTCAGCCCTACAAATATAACGCATGTTTCTCCATATTTTTTCAATATGTGCCTTGGCAGGTAAATGGCTCCTCTGTTTTTCAATGCAACATCTTTAGGTGCTGATTGGGGCTTTAGGAGAAGGGTAGTCCTACAAGGGAGGAAACACAGTAGACATAAATATATAATTCTCAGTAAAAGGGAGCTAATAGATCCATAATAAGTAGTAATGTTATTTTAGAAAAATAGGTACTGTATTTAAACTAATTCTTAGGGATGGTGAAGATGAGATAGAAACCACACTTTTATTATGTATTTTTAAAAATATGACTAGGTCTTCCTAAAGAATAATTTAATTTATAACTATTTATGTGAGAATATTGCATCCAACAGATGATACACACATTTTATCAGCTGCTTATGTAATCCTCTCTAAACAATTTCACATTCTAGAACACAAAGTGAGTCTGAAAAAATACAAAATAATTTAAAGTATTTTTTTATGTCTTGTCAAGGCATAATGGAATGAGAGTAGAAATAGAATACAAGTACAAGTATTTGGAGACTGAGCAATAAAAATTTTAAAACAAATAGTTAATCTTGAAGAGTCTGAAAAAAATTTAGAAGTCTTAATAATCAAGTGATAATGAAAACACAAGCTACCAGGACCTCTGGGATTAATGTAAGATAATCAAGAGGAAATACAGAGCTGTGCGTCCTTCAGCTCAAATATCAGAGAGGTATCAAATGATTAACCTAATGATGGATATCAAAGTCTTAGATAAACATGAATAAGTCAAACTCCAGAGCAGAAAACCACAAAGGTTCATAAATATTGGGGCAAACATCACTTAATGGAGATTAGAAGAACAGTTCTCAGTCTCAAAGATTGGTTCTTTGAAATAATAAGCACAATAGATAACCCTCTAGCCAGATTAGCAAATGAAACAGAAAATGCCAAGTCAGTAAAATTAGAGATGAAAAATGGGATGTTACAGCAGATTTCGATGAATTCTAGAGAATCATTAGGGAATACTGGGAAAACCTAGATTAAAAATCTGAAAAACACAGAAGAAACGAATACATTTCAATGCACACAGGACCTACTAAAATTAAGTCCAAAGGATATAAAGAGCTTACAAGCCCATCACAGGCAAGGAGATCAAAGAGTAAGAATAATCCCAATATCAGATGAATTCATTGCCAAATTCTACTAATTCTTTAAGGGACAGTTGTCACTTGTGTTCTATTATCTGTTCCACAAAACAGAAAGGGAACACTACCAAATTCACTCTACAAAGCCAGAATTACTCTAACATCAAAACCAGGCAAGAACATAAAATAACAACAACAAAACCACTTGATTTCACTGATGAATGTAGATGCAAAAATTCTCAGTAAAAATCCTAATTTTTTAGGTGAAGAACATGTTAAGATCAGACACTATGGTCAAGTTTGTTTCATTTCAGGAATGCAGGGAAAATCCAATATATGCAAATCAATAAATACAACATCATATGTGAACTTAAAATAGATATTATATGCTGATCGCAATAGATACAGGAAAAAACATTAACAAAAATTGACACCATTTTTCAGACAAACCCCGGAATATAAGGAAAATATCTCCCAATAATAAGCGCTATCAATGGCACCAAACACTGTATACAACAGTGATCTAAACCATATCCAGTAATACTGGTTACATCATTAAACTGAGTAGCAAAATCTAGAGAATAGCTTGATTCCTAGCTCTAGTGTCTTGTAGCATGTAAGCCCACATTTACCTTTACCAGCAATACAAATGTTCTGATGTCCTATGCAAATAGGAAGTCATTCAAATCCCAAGGGAAAGGCAAAGGCAGTTTCTTTTCCAGATGAATGAATGAGTCGATTGCCATCCCAAGATGGCATTCATTCATACACAGAGTCATTATTAGCTTGTGTCAAGTTGACAGAAAACTAGCCACCACATACCACAGTGTGTGAGTGTGGGAGGGTGTGTGCGTGTGAGTGTGTGTGCACATGCGTGCCATGGCCATGGTGGGTGTAGAGATGATAGGACAACTTACAGGAGTTGATTCTTTGTGTCTACCACGTGGATGCTGGGGATCAAACTTACGCAATCAGGATTGGGGACAAGTCCTTTGTTGATGAGCCCCTCACTGTTCCCCATCTAATTTTTTAATGAAGGTATCAAAACATACATTGTATTAAAAATATACTCTTTAAAAATGGTTCAGTGAAAATTTTATACACACATGTAGAAGACTAAAACTAAATACATATCTCTCACTTGGTACAAAAATCAACTCGAAATGGATCAATGATTTTAATGTGAGATTGCAAGCTGAAAATACTAGAGGAGAACAGTTATCCATAGACAACAACTCTCTGACAAGGATTTTATCAGCACAAGAAATGAATCCAAATGCTGGTAAGTGGTACTGCATAGAAACAGAATGGTGGATCAATGGAACCGAACAGAGGACCCAGAGATAAACCCACACACTTATGGACACATGATCTTTGACAAAGATGCCAAAACCATACAATGGAAAAAAGACAGCATCTTCAACAAATGGTGTTGGTCCAACTGGATGTCTACATGTAGAAAAATGAAAATAGATCCATACTTATCACCCTGCACAAAACTAAAGTCCAAGTGGATCAAAGACCTCAACATGAAACCAGACACATTAAATCGGCTAGAAAAAAAAGTGGGGAATACCCTTGAACTCATTGGCACAGGAGACAACTTCCTGAACAGAACACCAACAGCACAGGCTCTAAGAGCAACAATCAACAAATGGGACCTCATGAAGCTGAAAAGCTTCTGTAAATCAAAGGACACCGTCATCAAAACAAAACGACCTACAGATTGGGAAAGAATCATCACCAACCCTCTATCTGATAAAGGACTCATATCCAGTATATATAAAGAACTAAAGAAGCTGAAAAGCAGCAAACCAAGTAATCCAATTAAAAAATGGGGAACAGGGGGGCGGGGCAAGATGGCGGCGCCGGGAGGACTCCCATTCTGAGGAGCAGCACAGCAGGATTGGCACAGTGACCAGCAATCAGAACTCGCGGGCATAAAACACAAGTGATTGTGTTTCACAGGTGAGAGGATACCCCACGGTGGGGGATTCAATCAGCTTTAACTCACCCGGCTAAACCGCGGAAGAGATCCCGGTTCCGCCAGGCGCTTGGTCACTAGCCCAGAGCTACCCGCCAGTGCGATCTGGTCACGGTCCCAGACTGAACTGTGGGCCCACAACACCATAGACTGGATTTCCCAGTCGAGAGATAACCCCACGGAGCAGGAAACAATTGGGACCGACCTCAGGTTACCCAGACATCCCCTGGAAAAGACTCGGGTTCCGCGGGTGCCCCAAGAGCCAGTCGGACCCAGAGCCGGGACACAGGCGTCTGCCTGTGCGCCTGATTCGCCACCTCAGATAGAACTGTGGGCACCAGGGCACCAGGGCACCAGACTGCGTGTCTCTGGCAGGAGGAAACCCCCAGCAGAGGGGGTCAGCAGCTCTAACGCTTAGGACACCCAGCACCAAAACACTTTCTGGACTCACGCAGACTCTAGTGCAGGCAGGAGCGCTGTGCTCTGCCACCATTATTGAGTTCCCCTAGGGCACTGGGACACACAGCTGCATCCTCAGACCTACAAAAGCCAGAGAGCCATTACAGCAGCCCTCAGATACTGTGCCAAGAATCAACCAGTTATTTCTAGCTAGACTGTCAAAACTGTGGGAATCCCTGGTCCTTCAAGAGGGCTGCACCCACAACGTCTGGACCAGAGCAGTGCCTGCAGCCGCCATCCCAGACAGAGACACACAGCTTCTGGTCCAGAGTGAGGCACCCAGCCTCCAGACCAGAACAGTGCCCCCAGGCGCCAACTCAACCTAGGTGCACATTCTCCAGGTCCAGAGCAGAGCAATCAGCCTCTGGCCCAGAGACTTGCTGAGTGCACCTCCCACTTTCCCGGACAGAACTGTGTGCCCCAGGATAACAGACTGAGTTTCCCTGTTGGGAGAAAACCCCACAGCTAGGGAATCAGCAGTCTCTTCAAGAGGACTGTACATGGAAATTTAGTGAGCAGCAGCACACTAAATTTATAACAAGAAACCCAGCAGTGGGGCAGCTGTCTTGAGAAATTCTATGGGTAAGAGGAGATTCCCCCCCTGCCTAACATAGACCACAGCTACTACTCAGGGCTATAAACCTGAGGTGAGCAGTGGCAACTCCTGAGAAACACTGGCCATACAGTGACCATAACCAAAAAGCAGAGAAGGACTCCTTCAGGAAAAATCATCTTCTGGCCAAGGGGATACTCTCTACCTCAGGACTCCAGGAAGCACAGAAACTAACAGCCAACACCTAAATCAGCCCAATGGGTAGAGGTCAGCGTAAAGGCTCAACCAACAAAAGACAGAGCAATATGGCATCTCCAGAACCCAGCCATCCAGAGGCGAACAGCCCTGAACAATGCAGCATAATAAAAAATCAAGAAGATGACCTTACATCTATGTTGATGAAGAGGATAATAGAGGAAACAAATAAAATACGCAAAGAATTAGAGGAAGATAAAACCAAACAGATCATGGCTATCCGTAAAGAAATGGAGGAAGATAAAGACAAGCAGATTAGGGCCATCCGTGAAGAAATACGGGAAGATGCAGCCAAACAGCTTGTGGCCTTCAGAGAAGAAATAATTAAATCACTGAAAGAAATAAAAGAGACAGAGTTGAAGGAACTAAAAGAAAAAGAGGAAAATACAAGCAGACAGGTGAAGGAAGTAAACAAAACAACTCAAGACCTGAAGATAGAACTAGAAAAATTAAAGAAAACACAAATGGAGGAAATAATGGAGAGGAAGAATTTAGGGAAGGAAACAGGAACTACAGAGGTAAGCATAACCAACAGAATACAAGAAATGGAAGAAAGAATCTCAGGTGTAGAAGATACAATAGAAGAAATGGACGTATCTGTCAAAGAAAATGTTAAATCCAAAAAATTCCTGACACAGACCGTCCAAGAAATCCAAGACAATATGAAAAGACAAAATCTAAGAATAATAGGAATAGAGGAAAAAGAAGACTCCCTCCTCCAAGGCCCAGAAAATATTTTCAACAAAATCATTGAAGAAAATTTCCCCAAGTTAAAGGAGAAGCCAATAAGGATACATGAGGCCTACAGAACACCCAACAAATTTGACCAGAAAAGAAAATCCTCCCGCCACATAATAATCAAAACAGTAAGTATACAGAACAAAGAAAAAATACTAAAAGCTGCAAGGGAAAAAGGCCAAGTAACATATAACGGCAAACCCATTAGAATCACACCTGACTTTTCAACAGAAACTATGAAAGCCAGAAGGGCCTGGACAGATATCATGCAGACCCTAAGAGAACACAGATGTCAACCCAGGCTACTATACCCTGCAAAACTCTCAGTCCTCATAGATGGAGAAAACAAGATATTCAATGACAAAAACAAATTTCAACAATACCTACACACAAATCCAGCATTACACAAGACACTGGAAGGGAAAATACAACCCAAGAAAATTAGCTTCTGTCAAGAAAACACAGGAAATAATTAACCTTACTACAGCAAAACAAAAAGCAACCAAGCACACAACCTTATGAACACAGCCAACATCAAAATCAAAGGATCTAACAGCCACTGGTCATTAATCTCTCTCAACATCAATGGACTCAACTCTCCAGTAAAAAGACACAGATTAACAGAATGGATACGTAAACAAAACCCAGCAATCTGTTGCATACAAGAAACACACCTAAGACACAAAGATAGACATTACCTGAGGGTAAAAGGTTGGAAGACGACTTTCCAAGCAAATGGACCCAAGAAACAAGCAGGAGTAGCCATTCTAATATCTGATAAAATAGACTTTCAACCAAAATTAATCAAAAGAGATGAGGAAGGACACTTCATACTCATCAAGGGAAAATTCCACCAGGAAGACATCACAATCCTGAACATCTATGCCCCAAATACAAGAGCACCCACATTTGTAAAAGAAACATTGATAAAATTTAAACCACATATAGATCCCCACACATTAATAGTGGGAGACTTCAACACCCCACTCTCAACAAAGGACAGGTCAACAAAACAGAAATTAAACAAAGAAACAATAACTCTGACAGAGGTCATGAATCAAATGGACCTCACAGACATTTACAGAACTTTACACCCAAACACAAAAGAATTTACCTTCTTCTCAGCACCTCATGGAACCTTCTCCAAAATAGACCATATAGTTGGTCACAAAGCAAGCCTCAACAGATACAAGAAGACTGAAATAATCCCTTGTATCCTGTCTGATCACCATGGAATAAAGCAGGACTTCAACAACAACAGAAATAGCAAAAAGCCTACACACACATGGAAACTGAACAACTTGTTACTAAATGACAGCTGGGTCAGGGAAGAAATAAAGAAAGAAATTAAAGCCTTTCTAGAACTCAATGAAAATGAAGACACAACATACCCAAACTTGTGAGACACAATGAAAGCAGTGCTAAGAGGAAAGTTCATAGCACTAAGTGCCTTCAAGAAGAAATTTGAGACAGCTCATTCAAGCAACTTAATGGCCCACTTAAAAACCCTAGAAAAAGAAGAAGCAGACACACCAAAAAGGAGTAGACGGCTGGAAATAATCAAACTCAGGGCTGAAATCAATGAATTAGAAATAAATAAAACAATTCAAAGAATCAATGAAACCATGAGCTGGTTCTTTGAGAAAATCAACAAGATCGACAAACCCTTAGCCAAGCTAACTAAAAGGCAGAGAGACACCACCCAAATCAACAAAATCAGAAATGAAAAGGGGGACATAACTACAGACACTGAGGAAATCCAAACAATCATTAGGACTTACTTCAAAAGTCTATACTCAACAAAATTTGAAAACCTAAATGAAATGGACAATTTTCTTGATCGATTTGACTTAGCAAAGCTGAATCAGGACCAGGTAAATCAATTAAATAGTCCTATATCCCCAAAAGAAATAGAAGCAGTCATCAAAAGTCTCCCATCCAAAAAAAGCCCAGGACCAGATGGCTTCAGCGCAGAATTCTACCAGACCTTCAAAGAAGAGCTAACTCCAATTCTCTTCAAACTATTCCACAAAATAGAAACAGAAGGAACATTACCAAACTCATTCTATGAAGCCACAATCACCTTGGTACCTAAACCTCACAAAGAGTCAACAAAGAAAGAGAATTTCAGGCCAATCTCCCTTATGAACACTGATGCAAAAATACTTAACAAAATACTTGCAAACCGAATCCAAGAACACATCAAAGAGATTATCCACTATGACCAAGTAGGCTTCATCCCAGGTATGCAGGGGTGGTTCAATATACGGAAATCCATCAATGTGATCCACCATATTAACAAACTGAAAGAAAAAAACTACATGATAATGTCCCTAGATGCTGAAAAAGCATTTGACAAAATCCAACATCCATTCATGTTTAAAGTACTGGAGACATCAGGGATACAAGGCACATATCTAAACATAGTAAAGGCGATTTACAGCAAGCCTATAGCCAACATCAAACTGAACGGAGAGAAACTTAAAGCAATCCCACTGAAATCAGGGACAAGACAAGGCTGCCCACTCTCTCCATATCTCTTCAACATAGTGCTGGAAGTCCTTGCTAGAGCAATAAGACAGTTGAAGGAGATCAAGGGGATACAGATGGGAAAGGAAGAAGTCAAATTATCACTATTT
The DNA here is from genome assembly GCF_907164565.1 of Psammomys obesus. Taxonomy (NCBI): domain Eukaryota; kingdom Metazoa; phylum Chordata; class Mammalia; order Rodentia; family Muridae; genus Psammomys; species Psammomys obesus. Next base: position 40,291,486 of record NW_026587216.1, on the reverse strand, counting down.
GCAGATGATATGATAGTATATATGAGTGACCCCAAAAACTCTACCAGGGAACTCCTACAGCTGATAAACACCTTCAGCAAAGTCGCCGGATACAAAATTAACTAAAAAAAAATCAGTAGCATTCCTGTATACAAAAGACAAAAGGGCTGAGAAAGAAATTAGAGAAACAACACCTTTCACAATAGCCACAAATGACATAAAGTACCTTGGTGTAACCCTAACCAAGGAAGTCAAAGACTTGTATGAAAAAAATTTCAAGTCTCTGAAGAAAGAATTAGAGGAAGATATGAGAAGATGGAAAGATCTCCCATGCTCATGGCTTGGCAGGATTAACATAGTAAAAATGGCCATCTTACCAAAAGCAATCTACAGATTTAATGCAATTCCCATCAAATTGCCAACATGATTCTTTATAGACCTGGAAAGAAAAATTCTCAACTTCATATGGAATAACAAGAAGCCGAGAATTGCTAAAACAATCCTCTACAATAAAAGATCTTCTGGAGGTATCTCCATCCCTGATCTCAAGCTGTACTATAGAGCAACAGTTATAAAAACTGCATGGTACTGGCATAGAAACAGAATGGTGGATCAATGGAATCGAACAGAAGACCCAGAAATAAACCCACACACTTATGGACACATGATTTTTGACAAAGATGCCAAAACCATACAATGGAAAAAAGATAGCATCTTCAACAAATGGTGCTGGTGCAACTTGATGTCTACATGTAGAAAAATGAAAATAGATCCATACTTATCACCCTGCACAAAACTGAAGTCCAAGTGGATCAAAGACATCAACATAAAACCAGACACATTAAATCGGCTAGAAAAAAAAGTGGGGAATACCCTATAACTCATTGTACAGGAGAAAACTTCCTGAACAGAACACCAACAGCACAGGCTGTAAGAGCAACAATCAATAAATGGGACCTCATGAAATTGAAAAGCTTCTGTAAAGCAAAGGACACTGTCATCAAAACAAAGCGACTGCCTACAGATTGGGAAAGAATCATCACCAACCCTTTATCTGACAGAGGACTCATATCCAATATATATAAAGAACTAAACAAGCTGAAAAGCAATAAACCAAGTAATCCACTTAAAAAATGGGCAACAGAGCTAAAGAGAGAATTCTCTGTAGAGGAATATCGAATGGCAGAGAAGCACTTAAAGAAATGCTCAACCTCATTAGCCATTAGGGAAATGCAAATCAAAACAACCTTGAGATTTCACCTTACACCCATCAGAATGGCCAAGATGAAAAACTCAAGTGACAACACATGCTGGAGAGGTTGTGGAGAAAGGGGAACCCTTCTCCACTGCTGGTGGGAATGTAAACTTGTACAACCACTCTGGAAATCAATCTGGCGCATTCTCAGACAAATAGGAATAGCATTTCCTCAAGATCCAGCCATATCACTCCTAGGCATATACCCAAAAGAGGCGCAAGTACACAAAAAGGACATTTGCTCAACCATGTTTGTAGCAGGTTTATTTGTAATAGCCAGAAGCTGGAAACAACCCAGATGCCCCTCAACTGAAGAATGGATGCAGAAACTGTGGTACATCTATACAATGGAGTATTACTCAGCAATGAAAAATAAGGAAATCATGAAATTTGCAGGTAAATGGTGGGACCTGGAAAGGATCATCCTGAGTGAGTTGTCCCAGAAGCAAAAAGACACGCATGGTATACACTCACTCATATAAACATACAACATAGAATAAACCCACTAAAATCTGTACATCTAAACAAACTAAGCAAAAGAGAGGACCCTAACTAAAATGTTCAATCCCCATCCTGAAAGGCAAAGAGGATGGACATCAGAAGAAAAAGAAAATAGGAAACAACCTCGGAACCTGCTACAGAGGGCCTCTGAAAGCCAGAAGAAAACAGGAAACAACCTTGAAACCTGCCACAGAGGTCCTCTGAAAGCTTCTGCAGTATAGACTGTCAAAGCAGATGCTGAGCCTGATGGCTAACTGATGGGCAGAGTGAATGGAATTCTATGTAGGAAGTGGGAAATAGTAAGAGCTGGAGGGGACAGGAACTCCACAAGGAGAGCAACAGAACAAGATAATTTGAACACAGGGAACTTCCCAGAGACTCATACTCTAACCAAGGACTATTCGTGGAGATGACCTGGAACCCCTGCACAGGTGTAGCCCATGGCTGTTCAGTGTCCAAGTGGGTTACATAGTAATGGGAAGAGGGACTGCCTCTGACACAATCTGATTGGCCTGCTCATTGATCACTTCCCCCTGAGGGGGGAGCAGCCTTATCAGGCCACAGTAGAGGACAATGCAGCCACTTTTGATGAGAAGTGATAGACTAAGATCAGAAAGAAGAGGAGAACCTCCCCTATCAGTGGAACTTGGGGAGTGGCATGCATGCAGAAAGGGGAGGGAGGGTGGGATCGGGAGGGGAGGAGGGAGGGGCTTATGGGGGGATACAAAATGAATAAAGTGTAATTAATAAAAAATTATAAAAAATGGGGAACAGAGCTAAACAGAGAATTCTCGATAGAGGAATATCGAATGGCAGAGAAACACTTAAAGAAATACTCAACCTCATTAGCCATTAGGGAAATGCAAATCAAAACGACCCTGAGATTTCACCTTATACCCATCAGAATGGCCAAGATCAAAAACTCAAGTGACAACACATGCTGGAGAGGTTGTGGAGAAAGGGGAACCCTCTTCCACTGCTGGTGGGAATGTAAACTGGTACAACCACTCTGGAAATCAATCTGGTGCTTTCTCAGACAACTAGGAATAGCGCTTCCTCAAGATCCAGCCATACCACTCCTAGGCATATATCCAAAAGAGGCTCAAGTACACAATAAGGACATTTGCTCAACCATGTTTGTAGCAGCTTTGTTTGTAATAGCCAGAAGCTTGAAACAGCCCAGATGCCCCTCAACTGAAGAATGGATGCAGAAATTGTGGTACATCTACACAATGGAGTATTACTCAGCAATGAAAAATAAGGAAATCATGAAATTTGTAGGTAAATGGTGGGACCTAAAAAGGATCATCCTGAGTGAGCTGTCCCAGAAGCAGAAAGACACACATGGTATATACTCACTCATATAGATATAACATAGTATACACCTACTAAAAACTGTACATCTGAAGAAACTAAGAGAGAGGACCCTGACTAAAATGCTCAATCTCCACCTGAAAGGCAAAGAGGCTGGACATCAGAAGAAGAAGAAAACAGGAAACAAGCTAGGAACCTGCCACAGAGGGCCTCTGAAAGCCTCTGCCCTGCAGACAATCAAAGCAGATGCTGAGACTTATGGCCAACTGTTGGGCAGAGTACATGGAATCTTATGTAAGAAGTGGGAAATAGTAAGAGCTGGAGAGGACAGGAACTCCACAAGGAGAGCAACAGAACCAGAAAACTTGAACACAGGGAACTTCCCAGAGACTCATACTCCAACCAAGGACTATTCATGGAGATAACCTAGAACCCCTGCACAGATGTAGCACATGATAGTCAGTGTCCAAGTGGGTTACATAGTAAAGGGAAGAGGGACTGCCTCTGACATAATCTGACTGGCCTTCTCTTTGATCACCTCCCCCTGAGGGGGGAGCAGCCTTACCAGGCCACAGAAGATGACAATACAGTCACTCCTGAGGTGATCTGATAGACTAAGATCAGAAGGAAGGAGAAGAGGACCTCCCCTATCAGTGTACTTGGGGAGGGGCATGCATGAGGAAAAGGGAGGGAGGGTGGGATCAGGAGGGGAGGAGGGAGGGGCTTATGGGGGGATACAAAATGAATAAAGTGTAATTAATAGTAAAAAAATAAAAACAATTTAAAAAAGAGAAAAAATTTAAAAGCAACACAAATACAACAACAAACCAAGCAAATATACTGATAGCCTGCTGTCATCTAGCTCATCTATAGCATTTCAGGGTATATACTCAAAGGGGTCTCAGCACACTACAGAGATACTTGCATATCCTTGTTTTTGATGCCCTATTCACATTTGTTGAAGAGCCCAAATGTTTACCATTATTGGAATAGATAAAGAAAATATAGCACATATACACATTGAGATTTTACTCATCTACTGTGAAGAACACAGTTAAGACATTTGTAGGAAAATGAAGGTAACTGAAAGTCATTGTGAGCAAGAAAATAAGCAGACCCAGGGTAAATGTTTTCTTTCTTTCTTTCTTTCTTTCTTTCTTTCTTTCTTTCTTTCTTTCTT
>NW_026587216.1:40267990-40287247 GCF_907164565.1 Psammomys obesus | reverse complement strand
CTTTCTTTCTTTCTTTCTTTCTTTCTTTCTTTCTTTCTTTCTTTCTTCCTTCCTTCCTTCCTTCCTTCCTTCCTTCCTTCCTTCCTTCCTCCCTCCCTAATATTTAAAGATGACTATGATAGGAAGAGACCTAAAGGGAGGGGAGATCAAGAGAGCACAGTAGATTCTGTGCTTCATGAAAGCAGAAGAAGATAGTTTTTAGGGAGGTGAGGAGAAACAGAAGGAGGGAGACAGGAACTGGGGAGGGTAATGATTGCCTATATTAGTTATTTATCCTGCTATTGCAAAAAATAACTGCTAAAAGTAATAGAAGGAATGAAGAAAGAAAGGAAGAAAGGGAGGGAGGGAGGGAGGGAGGAAGGAAGGAAGGAAGGAAAGGAGGGAGGAGGGAAAGAAGGGTGGAAGGAAAGAGGGAAAGAAAGGTGGAAGGAAGGAGGGAAAGAAAGGTGGAAGGAAGGGAGGGAGGGAGGAAGGAAGGAAGGAAGGAAGAAAGGAAGGAAGGAAGGAGGGAAAGAAAGATGGAAGGAAGGAAGGGAGGGAGGGAAGAAGGGAGGAAGGAGGGAAAGAAGGATGGAAGGAAAGAAGGAAGGAAGGGAGGGAGGAAAGAAGGAAGGAAGGAAGGAAAGGAAGGAAGGAAGGCAGGAAGGCAGGAAGGCAGGAAGGACGGACTTACTTGGTTTGCAGTTGCATGGTGCAGTCAGGATTATTATGGTGGCAGGAACTTTAGGCAGCTGGTCACATTGCATTTATAAGTTCAGCTCATTTTCTCCTTTTTATTCATTGTGGGATCCCCGCTTATGTAGTTGTGCTACCCACAGTCCAGAGCGGGGAGGGGCGGTATCTTAGTGTTCTATTTCTGTGAAAAGATACCATGACCAATTCTTATAAAATAAAGCACTTAATATAGGCTCAGAGGTTTAGTCCATTGCCATCATGGTGTGAGCAAGGTGACACATAGGCAGACATGGCGCTGGAGGAGCAGCCGAGAGTTCTTTATCAGGATCCACTTGGAAAACTTCAAAGCTTACCTCCGACAACACACTTCCTTCAACAGGACCTCCTAATCCTTTCAAATAGTGTTACTCCCTGGTGGCCAAGCTTCCAAAGTTATGAGCCTGTGGGGGCTATTAGCTTTCAAACCACCACAGTGGTTTTGTCTGCATCAGTCAACTCTGTCTAGAAAATCCCTCAGACATGCTTAACATCTTGTCTCCTTGGGGAGTCTAGATCTGTTGGGTTGACAATCAATATAAACAATCACAGTGGCACATAATGACAAAGTATCGTTATATACGTATGCACACACATGTAAGGATGAAATCGATTCCTTTGCGTGATAACTAAAAATTAATAATACAAGTCATAAACTAGTTCCACAAATATATTTTTAAAATAAAAAGTGATATGTAGAATCATGCAAAAGTCCTGGCATAAAAGTAAATATGGAACATAAGCTATGGGTGAGTCACTTTTCCCTTTGCCTGTCGATAAGATCCTCTAAGCTGGGGTTGTCAGGAAGATGATAGGAAGCATGAGGAGAGTTAGAGTCTCACATTCTCAGCAATGAAGCTTGCCTTACTTCTACTCAGGGGCAGACCTCAGTGTGTGGCCCAGACAATTTGTAGACCCACATATGGAGGAGGCCTATGACCTACTTCTTGCTGGGAAACTTGGGAAGCAGCAAATAACCAGAATTCCTGTGAGTTTGGACTAATGAAAATAGTAGCACCAGTATTTAGTTGCAAAGAAGACATACCTAAGGCAATTTATAGACATTCCATGTGCCTTAGTGGACTGTAAAGGTGGCAAGGTCTTCACATGTGACTAACCTTGTCCTGAATCAAAGAAAGATGGTGGAAGAAGACTTGGATGATGGAGATATTCCTACTACCACCAATGCATAAGACCGGAGGCCAGATGAGGAAAAGGCCATCTTTTCCTCATAGGGAGGGATAATGACCAATGACAAGATAACAACATGCAATCCAGCAGATGGGCATGGAACAAGTCATCAGCTAGGTGAGGTTCATGGGATGCTGCTCTGCAAAGCTCCATAAATCTTGACTGTTTCTTTCCCCTACCCTCTCAGAGAGATTTTCAAGAGCAAAGAGAAAAGCCTGTCAAAATTTTGGTAACAGACAAGGAAACTTACTCTATTTAGCATAAGCAGAGAAGGAGAGCAGAATCAATGAGCTTAGAGAAAGGGAGGGACTCTCTTTAGCCAAAACCACAGCACAGGAAGCATCTAGTTAGATGCCAGTGACACCAACATTGGCAACACTACAGTCAGAAATGGACAGTGGACAGCAATGTAGTCCAGTTCCACCCCTCCCAGAATAGTGCTTTGGATGCTACTGCTGCGGTTGCTGCCAGAATAAATTCTCCAGGGTTCCTCACTTCCGATTCATGACTGATTGGATCTTCTGGGTAAAATTCTTTTGACCAACATTATAGCACGCACACCCCTTCCCCTTTGCTACTTGGAAGCAGGCAGGGAGCCAACCTTTGGCTTTGTTCTGATGGTCAGACCATCAGAACATGTGAAATGTGTTAACATCCAGGAGACAGGTTTCACTCATGCAGTCAGAAGTGACTGAGTTGAGATCCAACTTTTGGGTTGGTGCGGTTTCTCCCTTCTCTCATGGGAAGAGGCCATCGACACATCTGACGTGATATAAGACCATTCCAAACACAGGGATAACATTTAGTAAACCCAGAGGAATTTATCTTGGGTCACAGTCCACCAGAAGAACACAAGGAGCCAGAAATAAAGAGAAACGTGCTCTTTGTATCACGGCCACATTTTATTATACTAACTACCCAAGTTCCTCCTTTCTCCTTGAATCCCCTGGGAATCACAGTAAGGATGAGAAGAGAAAGGCTCTTCCTAGGCAACCCTGTCTGCTGGGTTTCACCCTGAACTTCACTCTGCAATATCACAAGCCTTCATCTCCTTTCTCAGCTGAGCACTTACGGGGCCGGGAATGTGTAAGATCAGAACCTTAGGAGACGTAAGGAAGAAACATATCTGTTTTCCATTAAGGAGATTAGCTTCTCTATTGGGGTTGTTGTTACAGGACGAGGTCAAGGGGCTGCTGGAGCTGGCTGGTTCATTTCTGACTGGGCAGGCACTGCTCTTCCCGTCTCCTCTTCTGCAGCAGGTGGTCTCTCCTTGCAAATCTGTCTTTCCCTGACAGAGTCAGGCCAATCAGATGCTTTAGATGGAGACACGATGTGGGAAACTAATGGAGAATCCTCATTCTCAAGATGTTAGAAAGTCCATGTGTTTTGCAGATGTTCATGGAGGCTGATCCCATGCTGAATTGCACACTGGATATATCTTATGGTTAAAAAATTAATAAATCAGCAAATATTATTTCTTTTCACATAACATGCTCACTTCTTACTTACATTTTTTCAACTCTAATATAGTGCTCCATGTGGGGTGATCATGGGGTGAACACTTGATGATGAAAGGAGTAAGAACCCTAGAGACAGAAATCGATGCAAATCCATACAGTCCAATAAGATGGATATACAGTAGGATGCAGTGAGGACATAGACAAAGACAACTAGTTCCAACTATTAAAAACCTCCCTCCTCCTCCCTTGCTTCATCCTTCCTTCTTTCTTTCCATCTTTTGCTTGGTAATTTTTAAATGAACACAAAAGCATACGGAAACTTTCTGTGAACAGTCATCTATTACCTCTCTTCAGCAACCATCTGCCTTTGTACTGTATCATTCTTAACTCTCATTTTCGTAAACATTTTGAAGACAGTTTTGTCTTCATTTTTTACTAGTGTATATTAGTCATACACAAAATAGATTTTATTATGACATTTTCATTCATATTTATACTGCACATTAGCTACACTCCAACAATCTTTTCTTATTTACCCTCCCACTCCTACTGGTCCATTTCCTCTTCCCAAATGATCTGGTGTGGGAATTTAAGTAAAATTCTAGACATTGTATGATGTACCCACAATTATTTTAGTATATATCATGCTAGAAGAGTACTTTAAAAACTATCTACATGCATGATAGCATTTTCATTTTTACACAACTAACAACTAATCTAAAATTCTAATATTCAATACAGCTTGGTTTTTATTATTTTTAAACCTCCTGTAAAGTTTTTATTTTTTTCCTCAAATATTAATTTGTGGCTTTCCTACTCTTAGTGATACTATCTTCAATACTCTCCCTTTCAAAGTCCAGATGTTAAATGAATAATTTACACATCCATGAAGACACTGAATAACATGTAAGGAACACTTAAGTGCAGCTAGCACCAGAAAATATAAAGAAGCTAGACATTTCCCTTGGAATCTCAGGAATCTGACTACTCCGAGGAGCTCGTGGCAGCTGTGGGTGTTCCTTTAGGACTGCACATCCAGCATGATGAAACCAGTCTCCTTGTCTTGCTTCAGGCCTTTTCATGTCCTGCTCACACTGGGCAGTGACATCACCATTCTTCCTTTCCAGGGTTCCATACTTCTGACTCTCTATCTCCTGTATCCCATCAGCTCCAAATCGGGCTAATCTCCCTCTGAAATGTTTCCCGCATCTATCTGTTTTTCTCCAGGAAGGCAGCCTGCTGGAGTGAAGTCAGTCAAATAAACCATGTTAAAATTCATGAGTCAGGCTTTCTCTGGTGTGGAGAGGTGAAGTTAGCAGTGCTGAAGGTTCAGGATCCCAATTTTATCAGGAAAGGCATCCCACAAGGTGGCTCCAAGGATGGAAGACTGAACCCAAGCCATGAATAGAAATGTCATGCTACATGTTGGGTGCCGTAAGTAGGAAGTGGGCCAAGGAAGGAAGGGTGGGGCTAGGAATAGGGAGTGACATAGATCTGGATGAAGATCCGCAGTAATCTCAGTAGAATACCAGTTGGAAGCAGGGAACCAGTTTGCCATCAACTCTACTTAATAGCTTCCTTGTTGTGTAACCACTACAAATTTATCAATTTCAAACAAAACTCACTTACTTCCTCACATTCTATAGGTCAGAAAGTCCAGGCAGCTTGGCAAGTTTCTCCACTCAGGATTTCCAAAGGCTAATAGTGAGTCTTTGTAATCTAGAGCTCATAATTCGAGGATGATGAAATTGGACAAAGTGAAACAAGAGGGTAAACTTTTTCGTTTTCAGGTTAGCGTTCCTACCTAGAAACCCTTGAAAACGAAAGGCAACTATTCTCTCAGAATTATTCCTACATAAAACACTTGGACATCTTAAAATTCAGGATCCATTTTATCTAGTCCTTGAGTTGTCTGCACAGGGATTTGGGATGGTCTCTGTGGGTGTTTCCATGATTCCTCCTTTATTCTCCCCCCACCCCCCACCGAGTGGACGGCAGTAGGACTAAAACACTGGGTATAGGCTGTAGCCCGGCTCATATAGCGCTCTGTGAGTGACCGCAGCGGGCAGCGAGCACACGGGCGGGAAGGCTGGATTAGTCTGGAGTGGTTGGCATCTGGCTGCAGCGAAGCAGCAGGCGATTTTCAGCAGCGGAGAGTAGAGAGTGGAGCAGCTGCTTCCTCCAAACCCCAGCGGTGCCTGTGGCTGTGACCTCAGTCCTGCTGGCACTTGATGCCCAGGAAGGACGTGCAGGTTCAGAAATCTAGTGAAATTAAGTCAAGAAAATTTACAGGATGCTTGCCGAGCAGGGGGTACCAAAAAGACCAAATGAGAGTTTATATAGTGACTGTACCAGCAAAAACGTCCCCTGGTGGCTGGCCATGAAGTCCAGAATTTGGCTTCTAATGTCATCAGGAGTGACACATGTTGTTGATGGCACTGCTTCTCGGAATTAAGTTGAAGCTGCTCTGTCTCTCTCTGTCTCCCTTTCTCTCTGTCTCTCTTTCTCTCTGTCTCTCCTCTTTCCTTCCCTTACACCACCTACTCCTCCTTCCCCTGTAGCACACAGGTGTGAGAGAAGCAAGTCTATTAGGGTCTGAACCCCAATGCAGGGAAAGCTCCCGAGGTGACAGACACATCGGTGAACTCGGACCTGTATTCCAAGAACATCTAAAGATGACTCAGCATCAGCATGAGGCACTTTGAGTTTCTTGGCATTTTCTAAGCTACCGGGGAGGGGGACAAAAAGGTGGAAATGAATCACTTCAAGTAAATACAACTTCAATAGTTTTCTGGAGAAAAACAGAAATGGTGCATCATAGAAATGACAGTCTCTGTGCCAAGAAGGAAGTTTGCAGGGGTTTGAACACCTGGTCATCTCCGGGAGTGGTCTAATCTTGCCCAGGGCAGAAAATAAGAGATTATTCAGACAGGAAAAGTAAGAAACAAATATGTAGGCAACTGAGAACCATGATCAGTGTTTGTCAGAGTTATAGAGCTCCCAGGCAAGAATTCCTACCTTTTAAAACTTTAAGAGAAGGTCCTAGAATTGTCACTGCTCTTATCATTGCTATTGTTATTATCTGTAGAAGGAGTTTGGCGTGGTTAGGGCTTGCTCTTATCTTTACTGGGCTATGTTGAGTCTTGATTAGTTCAACTTTCTCATCTGAGCTGAATTGGAATTAAAAATTTAAGGGCTACTTTGACATGTTTAAATCTAAGAACTCACCTGTCCCCAGACCCACTGGGCTTCATTGCCCTGTGAATCTACAAAATTCAAAGGAGCACAGCACATCTGGAGCTGGGGCAGGAGATGTCTGTGTCTCCCTTGTGATCCTACAAAGCCTGCCTTTCACAGCCTCAACTGTTTGACTTGTCGTCAGAGGCAGTTCTTGTGTGGCCATGCATGACACGTGGTGCCTTCCTATCCCACATTAGGAACATATGAGGCCGATAAATTGCTGCTACTTTCACTGTCCAGTTTGAAGTGTCCATGCTCTGCTGTCTGGTAATTTTTAGAATGGTGATCTCTTCTCCACAAATGGGCTGGGCGAATTCACAGCGTGAATGTACTGTTGATTTCTGGACACTGGTCAGTGCTTGGCTTCCCCTATTGGGAATGCTCACTGCAGGCCTAGGTGGAGAGAGCCGGTACACAGAATATAGCATCAAAAGACACAGAGCTGACCTTCTGCTCCTCTCAGGTTGGGAGTGTGCCCTGGCTAGCTCTGTGTTACTCCGTCTCCATGTACCCATCTCTTGGCCACAAAGCATATACCTTAGGATGCAGGGTGTGCCTGGACCAGCTACTTATTTTAGAAAATATGTCTGGCCTCTTGGCTGCAATGCTTAGAATGAATCCGACATAGAAACATCAGCCTGGAAAAGGACTGAAAAATGTTAGTAAAGCTAGACTAGAACTGAGAAACAAGGCATTAGCGGGAGTATTTTCATTGCAGTTAAAACATCCGTGTCACCTCACCAGAGGTTAAGGATTTGGCTTTGCTGTTCTCCGTGTTGAAGAATAACTGTTTTTCTCTTTGTTATCAACAGCCTGGAAAACATCATCATGAGATATTTTCTTTAAAGTGACCAATTTGCTGGAACAATATACTTAAAGTAAGTGTATGTGTTTCTTTTTATCTTGAAAAATTAGAAATGCAAGTTGTGGAGCTATGAAGTCAATAAAAAATAATTCCACAGCAAAACTGCTATTTTTGGCTTTTAGTGTCTGCCATTTTGCCAACTTGTTGCAAATGATACTTATCAAGGGCACATACACTTTTCCCATCTTGTTTCATCCTCAGCTCTCAAATGCTGACAGAGATCATGCATCCCATATGATTTAATTAGGTAATGCTGCTGCTGCTTGTTCTCTCAACCAACTCTAAAGATCTCCAAAAATAAGTTTTGATTCCAGCTTTTAAGTGACACAGATTGTATTCACAGGAGAGAAAGGCATTGCTTAAGTTATCTGTAGCACATCTGTTTATATCTCTAACTGGAACGCATTATCACACAGCCTTCAGTTTACGTTATAGAGGGATGGCTCTATAATGTGTTAGCAGGAACCATCGCATTCCTCTGAAATAACACTTAATGGGAAACCTCAAGAGTATTTAAAGTTCAAAAAAATGAAATTTCAAAGAAAGTGATTTTAGTTTACACACTCCCTGTGAAATCTGAGGCACTGAAATTAAACATCTGTAATATAGCACACAGGTGCTATTGCTCCTTGCTTTTAAACAGGAGGTATTTAGTGAATATTAGCTTAGTCACTGAAATTAAACAATCTCAACCTATTGTATACAAAGACAGACTCCTTCCAAACAGAGGATAGATTGATGTAAAGATAGTCACTTAATAGTCAGGAATCTTTATCAGCCAGAATTCAAAGGAAACAGTTGCTGAATTAATAGACAGTTCCATGGAGCATGTGGTAGGTGGAATTCCAAGATGGCATCACGTGTTCTCCGTTGCCTGACTCTTGCTGTGTGTACAAGGGTTATGGCAATGTGATTGTTGACTCTTTGTACTTGGTGGGTTTCACTCTGAATGGATTATGCTCTGTGGTAAAACTGATGCTAAGGTATGGAGAGAAGCCCAATGGGCCTGCCCTCAAAGAGGGTTAGTCACAACAGAGAAGGTCAGAGATGTTGAGTAGAAGAAACACCTTACACCCTTTTAAGACTAAGGAGCAAGTGGTAAAAAAATGAAAATTGTGGACAGTGTTCAGGAGCTGAGAGAAGACTGCCTGTAAGGAAATGAGGGCTCTTATCACTCACTGCAAGGAAATAAATTCTGTTGATAACAAGGAGCATCAAGATAGACTTTCCGTGGAGTCTCCAGTTAAGAACTCAGTCCAGTTAGTGTCTTGATGATGTTGTCCACATAACGTCCCAAGCAAAGAACCTAGCTGCATCATGCAGTCTCTTGGCCAATATACTGATAAACTAATAAATCCATAGTGTCTTTAACCTGTTAACCTTAAGATGATTCATGACAGAGGAATGCAAGTCTGACATAAAGCATACAGTTGTATTTTATAGGAAACATATTAAAGGAAAACTTGCATTTCTAATTCAGCATTCTTCCCATGGCAAAAATAAGGAAGGCAGGAGGGGCCTTAGACTGGTTAATAATCTTGAGCTTTCCGTAGAGAAGCACTGGCTCTGTTCATTGTCAATCTATCAGCGACTAATATTTTTCCAAAGCCCACTGAAACAAACCAGCATGAGAGTGAAATCCCAGAATAGAAACATACAACATCACTTCCAAATTCATTATTAGAATCAGTAGGTGTGAGGCTGCTTTGTCAAACTGCAGTACCTGCTGTCAAGCACTGATTCCCCACGTCAGGCTTCCGCACATCACTGGCAATCAGTACCAGCGTTAGTCCACAAATGGCAGTGCTGACTTCAGTAGCAGTAAATTGGAACTTTCTCAAAATGAAAAATATGACCCCTTCCAACTCGGGCAAGTTAAACTCTGAGGCATTTCTGTGTTTTCCTCTGAACTGATAGCAGAACAACTTGGAAGTTGATGTTTGGCTGTCTAAACCTCTTTGTTGTTAAATCTCCGAATTCTGAAAGTAAAAATGTGCTTTTATAGGAGATGCAGAAATGGAGTACAAAGACTGTCAGGTAGTGGGTGTGTCTTAAGAGTCTAGAGATTCACACTATTTTGTAGAGTCTTCTAAACAAGTGAAATTTCTGCCTGTTTGTCACTTCATACAGTGGTCATGGTTCCTAGCTATCGCTTAATTAACCTAAACCTTCTAAAGATTATGTGTATGTAAGGTGCACAACTTAATGATCTGACATGTTTAGACTTGTGACTAATCACTATAATCAATATATATATATATATGTATGTGTGTATGTATATGTATATGTATATATATATATATATGTATGTATGTATCGCCACATATGGTTACCTTTTATTTTTATTTCTCTGGGTGTGAGCCACTATCTTAATGCATTTCAAGTAAATCTTACAACACTGAGGTCTGTAGTCTTCATGTTGTATGTCTTCACCATATTCAACTGGACTGTTGCTCCCCTTGACTGACAGGTCTCCATTTGCCCTCCCCTTCATATCCAGAAATCACCATTCTGCTATCTGTTCGCTTGAATTTAATTCTTTAAGATTCCAAGTAAAGTAATCTTTTTTTCTTCTTCTTCTTTTTTTTTTTTTTGCCTTCCTTAACTTCCTAAGTGTAATGTCTATCCCTAGGTCCATTCCTATTGTCACAGTTGGCAGAATTTCCCTTTTCATGGTGGAATAAAGTTCTATTGCATTTAACTACCATATTTTCTTTGAGTCCATCAATTTACTGGCATTTACTTATGATAATGTCAATAATGCCACAGATAAAAGCTGTAAGCATCTCTTATAGAATTTATTTAATCCCTTTGGGTATATGTGAAAAATTGGGATTGCTGGAGTCATTGTAGTTCTAATTCCAAGTTCTTGAAAAACACCTACTGCCTTTTATAATGGACATCTCATTTTCCAGGCCCACCAATGATGTGCCAAGCATCTCCATTGTGCAGATCCTGGCCAAGACTTGCTAACTTGTTTTGGCTTCATCTTCTCAGAGAATTACTAGTGTTAAGTAGCATCTTAAAAATTTGCTGACTATTTGTAAATGATTTTTTTTTTATACTATATGGAAAGATTTTTTTTGGCTTATTTTTAAATCAAGGTTTCCATCATTGTTGCTACTGTGGTTTATGAATTTAATTATATTTTATTCATTAATTCCTTAGGTGAGTTGAATGGAAAGCACTTCGTTCTTGTTCTGGTAGGCTCATCAGTTTTTACAAGATTTACTTTTATTATTTTCTGACTTGTGTGTGTGTTGATGAAGGTTAGACCCAGGGCCTTGCTCATGCTAGGTGAGTGTCCTCCCACTGACCTACACCCTCAACCTAATTTCTGAAAAGCAGAAATGTCTATTTTAAAACATTTAAAAGCCACTATGTTGGGCCAGCTACATGTTGGAACCAACTCCCTGCTCTTTTGGATAAGGCTAAGAATTGCTGGATAAATTCGCCCAGAGTTCCTTTAACTGAATTTAGGTCAAACATATGCAAGGGCAGTACACAACTGGTTAAAACTAAAAGACAGAGGAGATCAAATGTAATTGTACTTGAGCCAGTGTTTGGCTGCCACACTGTTACAGTTTAGTCATAGATAAAGGAGACTAGATAGGGTATACTTAACTGTGTAGATGAGCGAGTTGGCTAGAACCTTGTGTAACAATATTCCTAATACAAACATGCTCACTGTTCTGTTTCAAATACAAAGTATAGGGAATAATAAAACAAGAAGCTTGTTACAAATGTGTTGAAGCTGCTGGCAAAACAGTTTTGACAAATACTCAGAAAGTGCATGGCAATATGAAGTAGCTGGCCATGAACTGAAGGCTTCTTCATAATGGCTTCGGCTCAGTTTGTTAGGATTGACATCATACCACTGGGTTATTACAGTAACATGACCTTTCTGGGTATACGTGCAGAGCATGTGCTGTGTATCTATTCTTCCCAAGGGAGATGCTTTCATTGAAGCATAATGGTACAATTATACTTAAAATTAAACTTGAGACAAATCTGGAAGAAAGCTTCATCTAGTCTCACACGAAACAAGAAGTAGATGTATTATTGTGTAAAAACCAGCACCATTGATTATTTTATTCCTTCACCTTGACTTTTTCTTTTTTTTTTGATAGACTGAGAAGGCTGAGAGTGAAAAACAAAGCAAGGAAGGCAGCATGAATGAATTTCAGGAAGGTTTTATGGTACAGGCTGTGTGGCCTGCTAATCCAAATTGTCTGCAATTCAGGTAATGCTTTAAGATCAATGAGAAGTGAATTCCGAAACAGTAGATAGGTGAGTGTTGAAGATCTTTCCCTCAATCTTCTATGCAAAGAATTACTAAAAATGAACATTAGTATCTTTAGAAATGTACGTGAAAAATAAACACTTATTTAAAAACATCTACTCTGTCTTAGTGAGAACAGCAGACTTACCACACAGTCAACAAGAAGACCCATGTCTGGTGTTAGAAAAATAGCTAATTACCAGGGGTTCTGGAAGTTAGGGATATAAGAGAAGAAATTACATCTTTACTAAACCAGGCTAATATAACATTCTAAATCAGTGGTTCTCAACCTTCTTAATGCTGTGACCCTTTAATATGGTTCTTTATGTTATGGTGACCCCAGCCATAATTTTTTTTTTTTTTTTTGCTGCTACTTCGTAACTGTAATTTTGCTACTGTTATGAACCATAATGCAAATATCTTATATGCAACTCCTGTGAAAGGGTTGTTTGATTCCCCCCCTGAAAGGGGCCATAATCCACAGGTGGAGAAACACCGTTCCAAATATTTATTTTTATGCCCACAAGTAAATATAGTTCTCATACCTCATCAAGTGATTTTTTTTTTCAAACTACAGAGGCCATTAAAGAAAACTATGACTGAAAAAATCCAAGGTTGTGAAGCCCAGTTCCAAATGATAAATGTACACTATGAGTCTTTCAGCTAAAGCTCAGGGATCATTGTGGAAGGAGGCCAGAAAGCTTGCAAGAGCTGTGAGAACAGGTAGTTTGCTATGAGTCTATGTGTCTTCGAAACATCGGAGAAGCCACACCCATGACACGTCATCAATGTGGCTGTCTCAACATGACCTAAACAAGGAGGACACCAATAGATAAGCTAACATGAAATGGAGAGGGCTCACAAGGCCTCAGCCCTTTCCAAGGAATTATAGGCTACTGAAAAAAAATCCTGAGTGGGAGAAATCGTATTTCTCAGCGAAGAACATACCAGTTCATTACCTAATACCAAATGGTGTTCCCTGAAAACATACACATACGATTATACTGACCAAGCAGATTATGTGTGTATAGTTGGGAATGTGTGTGTGTGACTGGCATGCACTTGGCACAACACATATATGTGGACAAAACTCTTTTTTTTTTTTGAAGATGCTATCTTTTCTTCTTCTTCTTCTTCTTATTAATTACACTTTATTCATTTTGTATCCCCCCATAAGACCCTCCCTCCTCCCCTCCCGATCCCACCCTACCTCCCCTTTCTTCATGCATGCTCCTCCCCAAGTCCACTGGTAGGGGAGGTCCTCCTCTCCTTCCTTCTGATCTTAGTCTATCAGATCACATCAGGAATGGCTGCATTGTCTTCTTCTGTGGCCTGGTAAGGCTGCTCCCCCCTCAGGGGGAGGTGATCAAAGAGCAGGCCAATCAGTTTATGTCAGAGGCAGTCCCTCTTCCCATTACTATGGAACCCACTTGGACACTGAACTGCCATGGGCTACATCTGTGCAGGGGTTCTAGGTTATCTCCATGAATAGTCCTTGGTTGGAGTATGAGTATTTGGGAAGTTCCCTATGTTCAAATTTTCTGGTTCTGTTGCTCTCCTTGTGGAGTTCCTGTTCTCTCCAGCTCTTGCTATTTCCCACTTCTTACACGAAACTCTTATACACATAAAAAATCATAAAAACAAATCATGGGAAAAGTATTATAAAGAATTCTATAAGCAGTTGTATGCCAATTAAAAATATTAGAATCCCAAAGTCTTATAATTAAAATTACAAATAACAGAAGAGAAGTCAGATAAACTGAATTTTTTAAAATTATTTTTTCAATTTTCAGGGTGGTCATTTGATGAAAATATTATCAGTAGAGTAAGTGAAAATCTTTTCAAATATTCTATGTGTAACAATCCAAATATAAAACATTTGAGACCCTTTGAAAGGTCAAGGATAGAATAACACCAAATAATCTCATGAAAATGATCAAAAGACCTTAATCAATACTTCTGAAAAGACACATACAATAAGCATATAATAAATGCAGAAGTCAAACCTGCAGCGAGATACTCCTAGAATGGCAATGATCAAGTGAGAGTACCGAAAGCTGGGACGTTCAGATATGCATATGGGAATGGAAATGCTGTATCCACCTTAGAAAATGTAATAGTTCCTCAAGAGCTCAAGTGCAGAGTAACTCTCAGAGCCAGTAACTGCCTTCACATTCATGAGCATTCATTTAGATCCAGGAGCACCAATTAAGTATATACCCAAGAGGATGAAATATCGATGAACACATAATTGGTATGGTAGTGTTCATAAAATGCTATTCACAATAGCGAATAACTAAAATACCAACTAATGTTGTGGGATGAACAAAAATGGAGAAAGCAAGTCGCGTTCGAGCACTCATGGCTCTCTTTTCCGGGCTGTGGCTGTGATGTAAGCAGCCACCGTCTGTCCCTGCCACCACGCCTCCTCTGCTGTGATGGCCTGAACCCTCACCGGCTGCTTTGGTCAGCACTTTATCACTGCAGCGTGGGAAGTAACAAATACAGCATTATGTTCAGTTTTAGGGGGGATGACATAAAGGCTCTGAAATTGTGAGTAGTTTCACTCGGTGGCTACATTAAAAACCATTGAGTTGTATCCCTTAAAAGGGTGAATGGAATACTATATGAAGTCCAGATCAGGTTTTTAAAAATGTAAAGAACCCAAAAAAAACAAAGCTTTATTTTTAAATCATATTATAATTCTAGTGATAGTGTTAGTCTCGGGAAAGTGAAAGGCATGGGTTAGTTGAAAAGATAATCAGAGAGAGGTCCACAGATTGGCCTGGTTACACTTTAACAAAGAGTCAGGGAAATTTTCATTCATTCATTCATTCATTCATTCATTCATTCATCCTTTTAATATTTATTTATTACTGAGCTGATAGCTAGTATTTGTTAAGAGCTGCCATGTCCTAAGACCATGTAATCATTAGGTCAGGAGGCTGTCCCCAACACAATCCTGCACAGTTCTTTCTTACTAAGACTAACAGCATTATAAAATTTAGCATCTAGAAGCACTTTTGAATGTCACTGCCACTAAATGTCTAGTTTCACAGCTGGTTAAATCATACGAATGGAGTACTTCAAGGAACATGTGATGGTGGGGCAAAGCTGCTTTCTGACTGCAGCCTGGGGAGTGATACATTTGAGTTCACATTTTTGTGTGCGCATTTACACTACTGTGAATGTATGTGTAAGTGGGGACAGCGTGGGCTTGAATATCTTCCTTCATCATTTTCCACCGTACTCTGTAGAGACAAAGTTGATCACTGAACCCAGAACTACTTTATTAATTAATTAAATTTCAATCTATTTATTTATTTATTTATTTATTTATTTATTTATTTATTTATTTATTTATTTATTTATTTATTCTCAGCAGAGTACTGGCTGGCAAGCTCCAGAAAGCTCCCTGTCTCCACATCTACTCTAGCGGTAGGCCTGCAGGTGCACTCATGGGCCGTGCTTGGCCTTTTAACGTGGTTGCTGGAGATTCAAGGTTGGGTCTTCTGCCTGGGCAGCAAGGGCTCTACATGCTGAGCATTTCCTCAGCCTGGAATAAAATACTTGGTTTTAATGTTGCCCAGCCTGTACCTTGGGCAAATGGCATCACAGTGAGAACAACCCACGTGAATGGACAAGTGGGCTTGTGACTCTGGGACCACCTCTGCTCGTGACAATTATCATATCATTCAAATATCAGGGCACATTTGATAGCAGGCCACAGTTAGTACACCATGCCTAGTGAAGCCAGAGGTGGGTCAAGTCTTTCTCTGGTTATCATACATTTGAAGCCACACAGTTCTCTTTGTGCCCAAAGGCCTGAATGCTTTCCTGCTTATCACTCCTTTTTCCGTTGGCCAAGGTTTCTGTGGAGCCCACCAGCCATATAAAAAGCTGCTGGAACCAATGTGATCTTAATTTCAAGTTTTCTCTTTTTTATAGGCCCCAAATCTTTATCTTTTAATGTTTGTTCATATAATCTGGCCTCAGGCAGGATCAGTTTGGGAACATTAGGCTGTGTGTGTGTGTTGTATGTGCATGTGTTATACGAATGTGTGTGTGTGTTGTGTGTATGTTCGTGCAAGTCAGAGCAGGACCCATCAGGGACTTGTGTCACTTCTATTCTTGAAACAGAGTCTCTCATTAAACCAGAAACTCAACATTTTGGCGCTTTAGGACAATGAACTCTTGGGATCCATCTGTCTCTGCTCCCCAATTTTGGAGTTGAGGTTACAAATGCTTGCAGCCATGCCAGGCATTTTTATGGATGTTTGGAATATGAATGCAGGTCTTTATGCTTGCAGAGTTAAATGCTCTTACCCACTGAGCCATGCTTCCAGCCCCCTGAAACATATTTTTTGGGGGGTTGCATTTAAAATCTCAACAGTTTGAACCTTTACTAGTCATGATGAGAAGTATTACATACTACCATTAACCACGTGTTTTCCTTTTATATTTATAAATTCACTAGGAAAATTGAATTTTACTTAAAATTTTATTTCTTGAAATGTTAATTTTGGATCAGTACTTCAAGAAATGAATTCAGAGTTAAAACCTTTCTAAAAATTAGAATCCACAAGGCACTTTACTCATGTGCTATAAGATAGAAACTTTTTCTATCTTACACAAATAGAAGTTCCAGCTTCAAGTTTTTATTTTATTTAATATTGGTTAGATTCTTACTTATTCTTGATTTTCTTTTAAAGAAGAATTTTATGATCATTCAATCTACTGAGTAGCATGCTGGCCAGAAGAAGTTCCCTTGTTACAGCTTTCTGATATTTTTATGATCCTGTATTTCTTGCTCCCTACTTATCTGTGCTTTCTCTTGCTATATTTTCATGAATTTCAGAGTCGTTTCACCTAGAAAGCCATTCGGAAGCATAATGCAATCATAAATTAAAATTTCAATTGTTCCGGGCACACTATTAACTTGAAAAGACAGCAGATATTTTTGAAAAAAAAGTTGTTTTTTGTTTTGAGATTTCCTTGATTCTCCCCAGCACAGGGAGATGCTATGCTGAAAACCATCTTACTTTAATTGTAGAAGTGACATACTTTGTAGACTTCTTTCCAGGTTTTATGTACCTGATAGACTTTCACACTGGGCTGTGGGTCACTGGAAGAGGAAGAGTAGCCAAAGTTGTGAATCCTTCAGTATGTCACAGGATAGGGGACCACATATGAATGACATTGGGGTGAGGGCTGGGGCTGGTAAGTGAGGCAATCTAAAAACAAATGACCGTTTTGGAATATGCTATAGAAAATTTCATATTTATCATTGTCTCCCAAGTTTTATTTTTTCTTTGGAGCATAGTGACCAGTACTAGGGACGATAGACATGGAACCTTGAGAAAGGTGACGTCAGCCTGCACTTGGGAAAGCCTACCAACACAAACACAGAAACGCTGGCCCCTGGGGTCCTCCGGAAAGGGACTAACTAGAGTGCATGCTTTGCCAAGGCTTACAAACCAAGATTGAATTTCAGCTGGCTTTCCAGGATGTTCGAGCCAAGTCATGAAGAGACCTGAGCTGTGGGTCAGGTAGGAGGCATGAGAAGGTATTTTAACTCAAGATTAGCCATTTGATCCTAAACTATGAAAACTGGGCAACCTAGGGAATAAGAGTTTATGGGAAATCCTCCCAAATAAATTCTGGTGCCTGCTTTGTTGAAGTAGGATGCTGTGGGCATTATTCTATTAGCACTGCCATATATTACTGACTGAGACAAGCAAGGCCAACAAGTTCAACAACAATATAAAGAAAAACAGCATACTTTTCTTGTAATATTCGATAGCAAAGAAAACTTAACTTCATCATTCAAATAGCTATTAGAAAGTTGGAGATGAGATAGAATTCCTTTCTAGGTAATATTTTGAAGAAGAGGAGTCTCTAATTCCCTGTTTTCTATTCTATAAACTGAGGGAAAAATAACTTTATGCCACTGGGAAGTGAGTTTAGTTCTTTCATTCTCATAAAATTAAAATATACTTGTATTTTGCTAAGCCATTAAAAGTTACAATATACACGCATTTTGCAAATATATATGTGTGTATATTGTGTACATGTGCATGCAGGTGTGTTTGTGTGTACGTGAGGAGGGTAGAAGCTAACCTCAGGTGTTACTATTTAGGCTCGATTTCCTTTTTTTTTTTTTTTTTTTTTTAAAGACAAGGTCTTTCATTGACCTGGAACTTACCAACTTACTAAATTATCTGGTGTCACCATATCTCAGTAACCCACTTGTCTCCACCTTTGCAGCACTGGCAGTATAAGAGCATGCTGATAAGAGCATGCTGATGTGTCTGTTTTCTTAAAGCAGTTCTTTGAGACTCTTATATGTTCTATGCTGATCATGTTCACACCCCTTCCCCGTGACCTCCCGAAGTCATCCTCCATTCCGTCCCCACAAACTCTGTGCCTTCAAGTTTTACAAAACTCATTGAGTTCCTTTAGTGCAGCTTATATACTGTTAGGTATGTGGCCATCCACCGGGGAATGTTAGAAAGCTATCTCTGCCTTTCTTGTCACCTAGCAACTGCCAATATCATGTGAGCTGTGGGTGGGGCTTTCTTTTCCCCTTTGAAGCTGAGATTTTTTTTATGGATTGAGCATGTAGAAGTCTTGTGCATTTTGTCACAACACTTTGGATTCATACGTGTAATTGCCATGTTCTTTCCATAAACCATTCTTTGCTGGAGTTTTTTATTGCCTCTGGGGCTTGCTGTCTAGGCCTTAGAAGATGCTCTGACTTCCTCACCTTTGGTGGACCGCTGATAGGCAATGATTTTTCAGTTTAATAAGTTTTGAAGCAATGAGTATACACGAACCACCAGCACAAAATGAAATATGAAAAAAAAATGTGATCTCCAGTGGTTCTTTGTGTCCCTTCCAATCTCCAACCCTTGGTTTAGTAACCATCAATCTGATTCTACCACTATTGGAGTGGTGTGAATGTGAAGTTTCTCTCTTTAGGTTCATGTCCCTAGACTGTGGCATTGTTTGGAAAGGTTGTGAAAACCCTTAGGAAGTGAAGTCTCGCTGGATGCGACAGGTCATGGGACTTTAAGGCTCTTCTTCCTGTTTGCCTTCCATTTCCTGACAGACAAAGTAATGTGAACTTCTTCTCCTGCTGTTGTACCTCTTCCACTAACATCAAATGTATCCCTTTGAACTATAAGATCTTTCTTAAATAGCTTCTCTCAGGAATTTTGAAACAGAAACAAATCACTAATGAACTTAAAGATTTTATTTGTTTATTTCAGTCAGGAATTTCAAATAGATGTATTCATTGGGGCTGGGCTTTCCATGATCTCTGCAGTGTGTCCAATTGCAGTTTTCTGTGATGGTCTTTCTTCTTCTCTCTCTCTCTCCCTCCTTCCTTCTCCTCCTCCCATTTTCCTCTTTCTACCTTCCTCCCTTCCTCCCTCCCTCCCTCTCTCGATCTCTTTCTTTCTTTCTTTCTTTCTTTCTTTCTTTCTTTCTTTCTTTCTTTCTTTCTT
>NW_026587216.1:40252620-40267980 GCF_907164565.1 Psammomys obesus | reverse complement strand
CTTTCTTTCTTTCTTTCTTTCTTTCTTTCTTTCTTTCTTTCTTTCTTCCTTCCTTCCTTTCTTTTTCTTTTTTTTTTGATGAAGAGTGGTAACTACACTTACCTGTGTGTATGAAAATAAGATAATCATGAACACTTGGAGAGTCAGAAGCAGGCAGATCTCTGTGAGTTCAAGGCCAGCACAGTTTACAAATTGAGTCCAGGATAGCCAAGCCTACACAGAGAAACCCTGTCTCAAAAACAAAACAAAACAAAACAAAACAAAACAAAACAAAACAAAACAAAACAAAACCGTGATGATGATTATATTTTGTTTTTGTTTTGTTGAGACAGGGTTTCTCTCTGTAACCCTGGCTCTCCTGGAGCTTGCTCTGTAGATCAGGCTGGTCTTGAATTCAAAGATCTGCCTGCTTCTGTCTCCTGAATGCTGGAATTAAAGCCATGGGCTACTACAGCTGGCTTAGGATAAGATTTAGAAAGTAGTTAGGAATTATGCTGGTCTAGCAAAGTGGCAATAGTAGATTCCCTTGTAAGATCCATGACCTCACTAGCCTGGGAAGTTGGCCTGGTTTCTAGTATCAAGTGTGATTTCCTTGCTGTTGAATGGGCCGTAAACCCAACTAGAGAGCTGTTGGTTACCACTGACATGTGAGTGCCACTTATTGCACCTCTGTAGCTCTCTTGCCATGCTAGTCACTGCTGTGGTTCATAGATATCACAGCTGAGGAGGAGTGTTAATTACTCCTGCATCTATGGTTCAGGAGATTTCATAGAAGAGAGGATGGAAAGACTGTAAGAGCCAGAATACCAGGAAGTCTACTGTAAAACAGCTTCTCTTATAAATGGCTCCATATACATGACCAGAACACTGGTAAGATGAGATAGAAAAAGAAAAAACTCATGAGGTTTTACAGCTAGGTAAAAATCAAACAAATAAACAACAGCAACAAACTACATCTCAACAGTTGTCTACTGAGAGAGGGAGAATTAGCCTCTCCAGGAGTGAACCCTGTAATTTGTTATCCAAAACAATGTGGATAACCCTAAAATCATATAATGCCACTAACAAAGCAGACTCAGCAGGTTGTGTTTGCGAATTCTTTTGTTGTTGTTGTTGTTTTCCTGCTTTCTTTCTTTTTTGTTTTTACAACTTAATAATTATATATGCTGATTGAAGTTCCCCTCCTTCAATTCCTCCCAGTCTTACCCTCCCTCCCCCTTCCCTCCTATCCTCTTCCCCTAGTCCACTAAAAGTCTCCTCCCCTAGCATCTGCACATAGCTTATCAAGTCTCATCAGGACTGCCTGGATCCTCTTCCTCCATGGCCTGGGAAGGCTGCATCACCAGGGCGAGTGATCAAAGAGCAGGCAACTGAGTTCATGATAGAGGCGGCCCCTGCTCCCCTCACTGGGGAACTCACATGGAGACTGAACTGCCAATTAGCTACATCTGAGCTGGGGATTTAGGTCTTCTCCATGCATAGTCCTTGGTTGATGCACCAGTCTCTGCAAGGCTCAGGATTTTTAGCTTTGTTGGTCTCTTTGTGGGGCTCTGTCCCTTCCGTGTTCTTCTATGCACCCTTCTTCCAGAAGATTCTCTGTGCTCTGTACAAGTTTTCCTGTGAATCTCTGCATCTGCTTATATTCCCTGTTGGGCGGAACCTTTCAGAGGAACCTCTATATCAGGCTCTCATCCTGCTCCCTCTCTTCAAGGTATCTATCCTGCTTGCCATTCTGAATGAGATTTAAGCATCTTCCCTAGTATCCTCCTTGTTTAGCATCTTTAGGTCTGTAGCTTTTAGTATGGCTATCTTATCCTGTATATCCTATATATAGCTAATATTTGCTTATAAGTGAGTGTATACCATGAGTGTCTTTCTGTTTCTGGGTTACCTCACTCAGGATGATCTTTTCTAGTTCCATCCACTTGCCTGCAAATTTCAAGATTTCCTTGTTTTTAATATTATGCATTCTTATACAAACACCATTGGGGATATATTGCCAGCAGGTCATTATTACATTTGTATATCTGGATGCCAAGTATAGTTTCATCATTTATTAGCTGGATAATCATGACCAATTGTCTGCATTTCTTTAAAGCTCAGTTTTCTTGTTGAAGGTTAGATCTGAATGTAGACTCTACAGGATTGTGGTGAGGATCACATGAGAAAGGTGTAGCCTCTGGCCACAGAGATAATGTTTCTATGGTCATCATTAATTCTTAAAGCTATTTATTTTTCCATTCAAGTGCACAATTTAAACCAGTTAAATTAAAATTTTAAGTAGCAAAATATAATTTCTTAAGTTTCATGGAGAAAAAAAAAAGTCAGTTTGATATCACTTTTAAAACCCAGAGTTGAAAAACATTGCTGCTATCTTTGTCTAAGCACTGTCACATTGTCCTCAGAACCCTCAGAACCTGGGTCCTCGGGGGAAGCCTACCAGTATCGTTCTGCTGAACAAGCATAGCAATCAAACAGCCCCTACTGCCACATTGCTGTGCCCATAGATTGGCACATCCCTCAACCTCACTGACAAAGCAGCTTCTTACAGTAAATGTTCCAATCCACAGAGGCCCACAATGGGACAATGTACAGACAGTAAGAACCTTTGGAGCTCTCAACTCGCCGTGAGATGTCTTCATCGCACCCTTCTCTCAAGGCTTATAGATCTAAGTAGAAGAGGAGCTAGAAAAAGTCTGAGAGCCAAAAGTATGGATGACTCCAAGGAAAGAGTGTCTTCTAGCTCGAACGGGGATGATATGCGTGTGAATGCATAGAGATTGTGACAGCATGCAGAAGACCTGCATAGATTCAAACCAGAAAAAAAAAAAAAAAAACAAAAAACATCCCCACCCTGAGAAGGTGCAGTGGACACAAAGTCCTACCTCTAACCACCAAGCTATTGGCAATCGATAGCTTCTGAGAGAGGGAAAGATTAGTTTCTTTAATGGGCTGACACTTGGGTATATCAATACACTTCAGGGCAGGCCTTCTGCTCAGAACATAAATATCAACGTGCTTGATACTTATTTTTGCTTCTTTTCTTGGTTCTTGAATTTTAAGGAGAGAGACAGAACATGAAGTTGGGTGAGTAAGGGGAAGATCATCTAGTTGTGATAAAGGAAATAATATAAATAATAATAAAATAAGGAAAATGCATTGCTTTAAAAATTAAAAAAGAAAAAATTCTGTTATGAGAAGACACACTATTGTTTCTGAATTCCTGATATTCATATTTGCAATCAGCTATAAATTTGATTTATTATTTATTTTTATAAATATAAAATACATACATTCGAATGAATTAAAGTTGATTTGTTACCTTGGTTATGCAGTTGAAGAAACTGAAACATATTTGGTTGGAGATGCTACTGGCATTAAACACCTTAATCTCTTGAGTTGAAGACTGTACCTTAATACCGTGCAGTTCTTGGACCGGGCACTTGTTAGTCTTCCAAGGGCTGCAGTAATGGCAATTTCAATTTACTTCTTTTACAAGAATTCTAATGAAGTACAAAGCACAGAAATGCAAAACAATGACAACCAACAAAACACCAAGAAGAGTAACTATCCTTAGTATTTATATTTATTGAATCTTGCCTTATTTTCTTTAATTATTCAGTTGGTTCATTTGTCCTAGCATTACCCAAATTCTAGTTCTTTCCATGTTAAGTTGGCATTCTGTGTGAACTCTTTTTTCCAAATGTTAAAAATGAGTCTTTTATTCCACTACATGAGTTATTTTGTGCACGTCCATAATTCCGACTGCATCGATGATATTAATAATCCCTCAACATATTTACAAATAAATCTATTTAGACCAAATTATGCTTTTTAGAAGTTATGGATCTGGATTATTGCTTAAACTTGCACTCTATCTGCTCTCCTCCCTCCCTCCTTCCTTTTCTTTCTGGCTTTCCTCCTTTCTTCTTTCCACTTTTCCTCCCTAAGTGGTAGCAGGACTAGTGACATTCACATCTACTTAAATCTATTTATTTAGCGTTTACAGCATCAGGCAAGGTTCCAGAGGTCAGAGCTACAGAGGTGAACAAGGAACCTGACATCATAGAGCAGAGTGGGAAGAGCACAAATGCAGTCAGCTGGACCCATGTTTTAAGTAGGGGACACTGACAGTTAAATTTTTCAGGAGGTTATTACAATTTGTGACTTTTAAAAAACAACAATTCCAGAGCAGAATGCCTGGAAGTAACATGGCTGATACGCTACTTTTTCTCCTCCTGTTTTTGACCTTAGACACTGTTAATATAATCTGTCTGATCCTTTTTACTTCTTTGTTTATCCTTCCATCAACACTATTCTATGCTGTCATTTGTCTCATAGAAGTTGCTTTCCTTTCTCTTTAGCATTTCAACTGCTTATTGATATTTCATTGCATGTTTTTTTTAAAAATAAAAAGTAGTTATAAATTTAGTAAGGAGGGATTATCTCAAAAGTGAAGAAAAGCACACACTAATGACTTGGCTTTCTCACTCTGTCATGTTCCTAATTAGTGTGAGCTAACCTAGATCTATTTTTTCTAGAGGCAAAAAGATGTTACAAACTTTACCCATATAAACCCTCAAATGAACATTTTGCTTAACTTCAGTAGCCACTGTTTTGATTCTGGTCTTTTTTCGGTTTCCACTTGTTACCTGAAAACACTGTTTCTGTAGGTGAGTGGGGTTTTGGTTGTTATATTTCTATATAAGAGCAGTGGGTTCTGAACTAGAGCCACAGAAGATCAACAAAAGCCAAACCCATTCTGTTAAAATGATCTGGTGTGCAGCATCTCGGTGTTCCGGTACCAGGTTACCTCCAACTGGCAGATTCATCCCTGTCTTTGTAATTGAGATTTCTGTCTTCCAGTGGATAGTCTCAAGGTCTCAGGTGCACATCCTTTGCAGAGCTAGTGAGTCTCAGCTTACCCACAACCTGGCACATGTCTCATTGGCCAGCCTTGCTTCTCCCCATCTGAGACTAAACTCTGTTACTCTCACCATAACTGGGATAAGGCACTTTCTTTCTGCCCCTGTCCCCTCCTGCTATATTCAAGCACAGATGAGATCCTCTTTTCTTAGTGACCCCTTTTACCTGATTTCAGAGTCACGGGAAACAACATCTATTCCAAGTTGTACTTTCATGGGGAAGGTGGAGTATACTTTGGGGAGGTACTGGAAAGTAAACTTAAGCTTGGTCATTATTCAGTCAGTTTCATGATCCTTTTATCTTCTGTCATCTTTGATCTTTGGCTTGTTCAAGGCTCAGTGAACAAATTTATACATAGTTACCACTTATATCTTGGCAGTGTGTATGGGCTAGAGTAGAGGTGTAGCTAGGCAGGGCTTCAGTGAAGAAAGCAGTACCACCCTTCTGCATGAGAGCATTAGATAAATAATTGTTCATATTTTTATATTCAGTTACTGCTTGATAGTCCTGGAAAGTATTTTCTTCTATGTGTCTCAGTAAATTTGAACGACACTGGTGAGTCACCATTTCCAGTTCTGAAGGACTTAAGAATGATCACTGCTGTTGCCTCCTGCACTTAATAACAGCGATTAAGCAGAACTTAGATCCAGTTAGACTTTCCAAATGTTCCTGTGTAAAGAGGACCATGCACATTCAACTTCAAGGTCAAATCTCTTTCCTAGGTTTACTGAGCAAACTAATTTTACATTGCTCTTGAATGTCCTGGTCAGCTTATAAGTAGCTGCCAAAGATGACCTGACTTAGAAAAGCCTCTATTTGCTAATCCTAGCCACTTGTCCTTAAGAGTTTTAGAGAAGAGAGAGAGAGAGAGACTTTCTTTCAATGCATCTGAAACACAGAAGGGAGATTAGCTCTTCTGGTCTTTAGTCGGTCTTGTGACCACGTGGTAGCAGGACTAGTGACAGTCACATCTACCTGAATCTATATTGCATTGTGGTTAGCTCTTCAGTTGGCTGTCCCAACAAATTCAGTGCTCCTGAAAACGGGACTTTGTCTGTGATAGGTACTACAGGTGACTAGAAACAACTGCTAGGTGACTGGATTGAAAAACATCTTTCATGAAAGTGAATTTGGGTGGTAAAAAAAGCAGACGATTGCACAGTTGACAGTGGTCTGGGTATCCGTGTGGAGTTGGGAATATTATGGAACTAGAATTGCATCTCAAGGATGGTACCTAAATATGGCCCAGGGAAATGGTGCATTTCCCTGGTGATTCAGGAAACAACTGGCCTTACAAGGATGAAGTCAGAACCATGCACGGAGGAGAGCCAGGCACACCATGCCTGTTCATCTTTTCTCCCAAAGTAGTTCCCATAAATTGTAGCAGAGTTAAAAGTATTCTAAAAGAACTTGTTACCTGAAAAACATTCAGGTTTCTTCTTCCATTATGAGTAGATTATTTTGAAGTCACTAGGTCAAAGGATTTCTTAGTTCTGAGTTTCATGGTTTGTCACTTGGAGCTTGTGACTTAACTTTTCCATTTCTTGTTCTTTACCTATGAAATGCATATAAGTATCCTGCAAACATGAGCAAGTAAAACTGCAATATTTCAGTATTGCAAATATATACCAAATCTTATCAGTGGAGTTTCTCTCAATTAAATTGGGCAGTAACATAATAGTTATAGGATACCTGAGTAGCTGTTTAATTTGTTATGGAATGAATTATGTCACAAATGCTTATATTATACAAATATATAAAAATTCTACTTTTTCTAATAATAATGGTTCTATGAAAAGTTTACCATTATTAATACATGGAGATATTGCATGCATGTGTGATCTGGAATCTCTCAGCCAAGGGCTGGGGAATATCATTAGTGATTAAGTGAAAATGAATCTCACGTTGGGAATGAAAGAAGTAAGTATGTTTGGGAAGAGATTCAACATTTATACATGTGTTTGGGCAAGACAGCCTTCATTTTGTAATCCTCTAAAAAGGCTCCAACTGAAGTAGATAATTCATTTGTCCTGCCGAAAGCCTTCTCTGGTTACTCTCTCTGTGTGAAAGATAGTTCCAAACCTCATCTGAGTTTCAACATGCTCATCATCCACATGTGACCGAGTTAAATGGAAAGACGGGAGGTTAAATGGGAGAGCTTTGTGTTGGGGGCAGCTCCTACTTCTGGGAAAGTTAATTAGGAAGTGAAAGCTTGAGCAGTTGATAATGTTCATTGTTGGCTACTGGGGCATGGTGACAAATAGCTCTGAAAGGTCTTCTTCCCTTGCTTTTATAAACAAAAAGGTAAGGAATTTGCACAAAAATGCACCAGTGAAGCTCTGCTTTCCATCAGTGGCTAAGCACACAGTAAACAACAGAAATAACTTGTTTTAATAAAGCATGGTGTTGAAACGCTTATCAGCAGGTCTTTCCTACAGGCTTGAAAAGGTATATTTGGATAACAGAAACCTTTGCCCAAAAGAACATGGTTTGAAATTTTCTTCATGCCAAGGTCAAGAGACTTGAAGGAAAAGTGAATATATGTAATTACAAATTGATCTCTCAATAGACTGAGCAATTATAATTATTCTCTCTTCTTACTTGGAGGTAGATGTAGTTGTGTGTGTGTGTTTCTGGGAAATCTGAGAAAATGTCTTATCTGGAAGGGTTGAATGAATTTTTTTAAGGACCTATCTCCTTCCACTTCTGGGCAAAACTGTACTGGTTCCATAGAAATTCCTTCAAATTGCAAAAATGTATGCTATGCTGAGAAACTATGACAAGAATGAGCTGATAGTAGGTACACGTAAAGCCAGATTCAGGGACTTGAGCAGGAGAAGGGAAGCTTAAGAAGCAGACTGGGCAGACTAAGCAGACCAAATTGAAATGAAAGAGAGGGGGAGGGAAGTCTTAGCATTACAGGGATGGCTCGGTGAGTGATATGATTGCCACACAAGGGTGATGGCCTGAGATCAGCTCCCCACACCTAGGCTTTACTTCTTTTGTCTATTTGCTGTGGTCAAGCGATGGGGGTTAGGTAAGAAGGAAGTAAGAGCTCTGGAAAGATCTGAGGCCTCTTCCAAGGAAGGACAGCTCTCTCTTTCTCTTTATTTGTATAATGTATTAAAATTTAAAATGGAATAGGGAAATATCACAGAGAAGGGTAGGTTCTTGAGAATTATTCCTCTTAGAAGTTCCATGGCCTCATGCCAATGTTGACTTCTTGGTGGCCCCCTTTTCTCAAACTCCCAAACCTTGCTTGCCTGTGAGCCTGTTTTCTTGGGATGGCTTCTGCTATACACATTTGAGAAAGAAGGGCAACACTTACCCTATATCTGTGATTTTACCACATGTCTCAAATTTTGCTCACTCTCTTTGAATGATACCCACTTGATACCCACTTTTGCCTGTCTGGGCTACATTGGCCCAAGGACGAAATGGAAGAACATTGCAGAACAGAATCCAGGGAGCAAGCTGGAGGGGACAGGAACTCCACAAGGAGAGCAACAGAACAAGATAATTTGAACACAGGGAACTTCCCAGAAAATCATACTCCAACCAAGGACTATTCGTGGAGATGACCTGGAACCCGGCACAGATGTAGCCCATGGCAGTTCAGTGTCCAAGTGGGTTACATAGTAATGGGAAGAGGGACTGCCTCTGACATAATCTGATTCGCCTGCTCGTTGATCACTTCCCCCTGAGGGGGGAGCAGCCTTACCAGGCCACAGAAGAGGACAATGCAGCCACTTTCGATGAGAACTGATAGACTAAGATCAGAAAGGAGAGGAGAGCCTCCCCTATCAGTGGACTTGGGGAGGGGCATGCATGCAGAAAGGGGAGGGAGGGTGGGATCGGGAGGGGAGGAGGGAGGGGCTTATGGGGGGATACAAAATGAATAAAGTGTAATTAATAAAAAATTAAAAAAAAATGGAATTAGATTCTTAGAGGTTAACACAACCCTGACCTTTCAATTACTGTTGAATTTACCAAAGGATAGACTTTGTTTGGGACAAAGGAAAAACCGGTCTCTTCAGCTGTGTATTCACTTTTCTGTCTTTACTGTATTAATGAATTCATCGTTAACTTTGCTATAATGAGCTATTATGGTTGTTTTCACTGTGGATGTACTTTTGTTACATTAACAGTATGCTCATTCTTTAGTTCTTGGTCAATCTAAGAAGCCTAGTATTTCTGTACATATAAGAATATTCAAAAGTTGACATGACTAGATTGTCAGTAAAGAGGTAATACATGTAAAAGGCCTAGCAGGAACAAGGTGAAAATAAGGCTGTCTCTAAAGCCATTGGCTAGGTTTTAGTATAATATCTAGGCAAGTTTAGTTTGCAAATCATTGTGTAATGAGAGATGAGTGATTAAATTGCATTTAGTGTGGAATCCAACAAATACTGAGCTAGGAAGAGGGAAGTATTTTTAGTATATTTAAGTATTTAAAAAGTTTTTTACACCATCAGCATAGTTTACTTTTTTTTTTTGACAAGATTAATCAACTAATAAAAACAATTAACTATCCATATTTCCACCTTCTGTTTTTCCTTTTGTTTGTTTATGAAAGAGAAATCTCATTGGAAATAAAATAAGTTGAATCTAATGTGCTTTTATGGCCTCTAATTTTTAGTTTTTCTTCATACTTATGTCTGCTTTTGCGGTGTCTAATCTCTATGGCTGAAAAATAATATTCATGAAAAAGAAAGCTATAAAAGATTATTTTATAACATATAAATACCTTCCTGTTTCCACATATGCTTCCTCTGGATATGATGTGCTATTTAATAGCATAATTGACTCACATCAATTTTTGAATGTATCAACTTAAAGATTCTATATTTGATATAAATTCTGGATGAATCATGCTACAGTATTTTATTTAATCATTTTAAACATTTGGGGTTCTTAAAATGATTCTTCAAACTATGTCTCTGCAATTACATTTATATCTCTCTCTCTATACATATCTCTCTCTATGTGTATAACACATATAATTGACTCTTTCCTTTACTATTCAAGTTACCTAGCATTCTGTACCCTTTCCTAATTTCCTTCAAACTTTAGGGGCCCAATCCAACTTATTTTGTTAACCAAGAAGTAAACTCACCAGTCCACCAATAGCCCTTGAATTCCTCACACCAGTAATGACTAGCTGAAGTGAATAGACCTTGGAGAACACAGGCCATCCTACTATGGAAGTGTAAATCCCCTTGCTTCTCTCTTAACTCAACTTTGTAGTTAAAAAAGTAAATGTTTCTACATTCTGTAGAGAATAGATTTCTCCACTTTTAATGGCTTCCAAAATGTCTAGAGAATTTCATAGGATTAGTGAATCTGAACTATGAGGCCAGCCTAGTCTACATAGCCTGATCTACATCTATAATTGAGAATATTTTAAACAGTAAGGAGAAGAAACTTTTGCTGTTTCAAAAGCAGTGGCAGATGCCTCTAAGTGGCATGTGAATTGTCTGTGTGCTTCAGTACTAGAAAATGTAGAATTTCTCTTAAAAAATCAAGTACATATCTGTCCTTTTAAATGTCTACAGAACACAACGTACGTATTACATAGAAAAGATAAGAGTGGGCGGCTTAAGTATGCCATGGATTTACTTCAGCTCACAGTTTAAAGGAATCATCCTTGATGGTGGAGACATTGAGGCTGCAGGAGGTTGAAGGAGCTGATTGCATTGATTCGCACTGGGAAAGCAAACAGTCTTGATGTTCATGCTTATCTCAGCTTCTATTTTTTTTATACAGTACAGGAGGCCTGGAAATTATGCCATCTGCCATGGGATCCAACCTCACTTTGCCAAACTGAGATAACGCACCACAGGCATGACCAACGGGTTGCCTCCTGGGTGATTCTTTACCTCATCAGCTTCACAACTGAAGTTAAGCAGCACACCAAATTCCTGTAATCTTTGCTCCTCCAGCCTTGCTCCTTAGCTATCTTGAATGCCAGCCTTGCCCTGCTACAGATGAGGTCCCTTTCAGTTCCTGGAATGAATCTAGATCTTCCCTCATCTACAATGTCCCCTTTGCTGTTCTCATTGCTTGAAATCCTCTTTGCTAGGCTAATTTGCACTTAGTCTTCAGAACTCAGTTTAAGTATCTTTCAGAAACCAATTGTCCTTTGGCTTGACTTAAGTCCAGTGTATTTTGCCTTAAAGAGCTTCTAAGAGCTAGACTTTTAAAGTTGAACAGAAGTGAAAATATTTCCAAATGGGACCAAATCTAATGGCTAGCTGTCAATTTATTGTTGATTAAAAAATCTTTCTTTTGTAATGGTATTGAATATGCTATCACCCTTTTTCTTCTTCAATAATAGTTCTTTATATCTTTAATATAAAGATAAAATTTGTTATCTTTATATTATGCTGATTTCTGTTTAACTTTCTTAAAGTGTTCATAATTTTAGTCATTTTTTTATTTAAAATAGTTTTTAAATTTATCCATCTTCTATCCCAATCATAGCCTCCTCTCTTGTCTCATCCCAGTCCCACCATCCTTCCCTCTTACTCCTCTCCCTCCCCAAGCCCTCAGAAAGGGGAGCTCTCTTCCCCTACCAACTGACCCTAACCTATCTAGTCTTATCAGGCCTGGCTGCATCTTCTTCCTCTGTGGCCTGGCAAGGCTGCCTTGGCAGGGGAAAGTGATCAAAGAGCAGGCAGCAGAGTCATGTCAAAGACAGTGTCTGCTCCCTTTACTAGGGAACCCACATGTAATTGAGCAGCTCATCGTGCATGGGGTCTAGGTCCTCTGCATACATGATCCTTGATTGGTGCACCAGACCCTGCAGGCTCCCTGGGCCCAGATTTTTTTTCTATGTTGGTCTTCTTGAGGTGCTCCGATCGCCTCCAGGTCCTGCTGTCCCTCAATTCTTCCATAAGTCTCCCTTACTCTGCCCAGTGTTTGTCTGTGAAACTCGGCATCTGATTCAACCTCCTGGTGGGGAGAACTCTTCAGAGAATATCTATGGTACCCTCCCATCCTGTTCACTCTCTTTAACCACTTCTGGTGTCTATTTTCTGGTGTATTTTCCAGTCTGAATGAGAATTAAGCATCTTCCCTAGGGTGCTCCTTATTACTTAGCTTCTTTAGGTCTATGGATTGTAGAATATAGCCAATATCCACTTATAAGTGAGTATATGCCATGCTTGTCTCTCTGGGTCTGTGTTGCCTCACTCAGGATGATTTTTTTCAGATCCATCCATTTGCCTGCAAATTTCATGATGCATGATGTCCTTCATAATAGCTGATAGTATTCCATTGTATAGATGTATCACAGTTTCTTTATTCATTCTTTGGTTGAAGGACATCCAGGTTGCTTCCAAGATTCTGGTCATTACAAATAAAGCTGCTATGAACATAGTTGAGCAAATGTTCTTGTTGTATGGTGAAACATCTTTTGGGTATATGCTCAGGAGCGGTATAGTTGAGTCTTGAGATAGAGCTGTTCCCAATTTTCTGAGAAAGTACCAGATTGATTTTCAAAGTGGTTGTATAAGTTTGCACTCCCACCAGCAATGGAGGAGGGTTCGCCTTTCTCCACAACCTCACCAGCATGTGTTGTCACTTGAGTTTTTAATCTTAGCTATTCTGATAGGTGTAAGATGGAATCTCAGAGTCATTTTGATTTGCATTTTCCTGATGACTAATAATGTTGAACATTTCTTCTTGGCCATTCAATATTCCTCTGTTGAGAATTCTCTGTTTAGCTCTGTAACTTATTTTTAATTGGATTATTTGGATTGTTGATGTTTAATTTCTTGAGTTCTTTATATATTTTGGATATTAGCTCTCTGTCCAGTATGGGGTTGGTGAAGATCTTTCCCCAGTGTGTAGGTTGTCATTTTGTTCTATTGACAGTGTCCTTTACTTTATAGAAGCTTTTCAGTTTCATGAGGTCCCATTAATTGATTGTAATCTTAGAGCCTGGACTATTGGTGTTCTGTTCAGGAAGTTGTCTCCTGTGACAATGAGTTCAAGGTTCTTTCTCTCTTTTTCTCCTAATGGATTTAGTGTATTTGGTTTTATGTTGAGGTTTTTGATCCACTTGGACTTTAGTTTTGTGCAGGGTGATAAGTATGGACATATTTGTATTTTTTTACATGTAGAAATCCAGTTGGATCAGCATCTTTGCTGAAGATGAAATCTTTTTTTCATTGTATGGTTTTGGCTCCTTTGTCTAAAGTCAAGTGTCCATAGGTGTGTGGGTTTAGTTCTTAATTTTCAATTAAGATCAATTTCATTGATCTGCCAGTCTTTTTCTATGCCAGTATCATGCCATTTTTATTATTGTTGCTCTATAGTACAGTTTGAAATCAGGGAGGGAGATACCTCCAGAGGATCTTTTATTGTACATGATTGCTTTAGCTATTCTGGGTTTTTGTTTTTCCATATGATGTTGAGAATTTTTCTTTTAAGGTCTGTATTTAATTGTGTTGGTATTTTGATTGGAATTGCATTGAATCTGTAGATTGCTTGGTAAGATGGCTGTTTTTACTATGTAAATCCTACTGATCCATGAGTATGGGAGATTTTTTTTCCATCTTTTGATATCTTTTTAAATTTCCTTCTTCATAGACTTCAAGTTCTTGTCATACAGATTTTTCACTTGGTTGGTTAAAATTACATTAAGATATTTTATTATTATTACTAGTTTTTGGCTATTTTGAAGGGAGTTGTTTCCCTAATTTATTTCTTAGCCAGTTTGTCATTTGTATACAGGAGGGCTACTGATTTTTTCTGAGTTAATTTTGTATCTAGCCACATCCCTGAAGCTGTTTTTTTTTAATTTAAAAATTTATTTATTGCAATTTATTCACTTTGTATCCCTGCTGTAGCCACCTCCCTCTTCTCCTCCTAGTCCCATCCACCCTCCTTCTTCTCCACCTATGCCCTTTCCCTAGTCCCCTGATAGGGAGGACCTCCTCTCCTTCTATTGATCCTAGCCTATCAGGTCTCATCAAGGCTGGCTGCATCATCTTCCTCTGTGGCCTGGCAAGGCTGCCACCCCCTGACATGGGAAGGTAATCAGAGAGCAGGCCACTGAGTTTATGTCAGAGACAGCTCCTGTTCCCCTTATTAGGGAACCCACTTGGAAACTGAGTGGCCTATGGGCTTCCTCTGAGCAGGGGGTCTAGGTCCTCCTCATGTATTGCTGAAAGTGTTTAAGAGTTTCCTGGTAGAATTTTTGGACACACACACACACACACACACACACACACACACACACACATATGATCATATCATCTGCCAGTAATGACACTTTGACTTTTTCCTTTCCGCTTTGTATCCCTTTGATCTCCTCTAGTTTCTTATCACTATAGCTATGACTTCAAGTACTCTGTTGAAGAGATACAGAGAGAGTGGGCAGCCTTGTTGCTTATTTTCTGATTTTAATGGGATTGCTTTGGGTTTCTCTCCATTTAATTTAATGTTGGCTATTGACTTGCTGTATATTGCCTTTATTATGTTTAGGTATGGCCTTGTTTCCCTGATCTCTCCAATTTTTTAAAATTTTTATTAATTACAGTTTATTCACTTTGTATCCCAGCTATAGCCCTCTCCCCCATCCCTTCCCAATCTTACCCCCCCTCCTTCCTCTTCTCCTATGCCCATCCCCCAGTCCAATGGTAGGGTAGGTCCTCCTCCCCTTCCATCTGACCCTAGTCTGTTAGGTCTCATCAGGAGTGGCTACATTGTCTTCCTCTGTGGACTGGTAAGGCTGCTCCCCCCTCAGGGGGAGGTGATCAGAGAGCCAGCCCATGAGTTCATGTCAGAGACAGTCCCTGTTCATATTACTGGGAATCCTCTTGGACACTGAGCTGCCATACGTTACTTCTGTGCAGGGGTTCTAATTTATCTCCATGCATGGTCCTTGTTTGGAGTATCAGTCTCAGAAAAGACCCCTGTGTCCAGATTTGAGTTGTTGCATTTTGTCAAAGGTTTTTTCAGCATGTAATAGATGATCATGTGGTTTTTTTCTTTCAGTTTGTTACATTTTTGGATTTTCATATACTGAAACATCCCTGCTTCCCTGGGATGAAGCATACCGGATCATGGTGGATGATGAATTTGATGTACTCATGGTTTGCAAGTATTTTATTTAGTATTTTTACATCAACATTCATGAGGGAGATTGGCCTGAAATTCTCTTTCTTTGTTGAGTCTTTGTGTAGTTTAGGGATCAGGTTAACTGTGGAATGTGTGTAGAATGAGTTTGGCAATGTTCTTTCTGTTTCTATTTTGTAGAATAGTTTGAAGAGTATTGGTATTGGCTCTTCTTTGAAATTTAGGCTTATTTTTAAATAAATTTATTTACATTTTTTGTCTTATTTATTTATTTATTTATTTATTTATTTATTTATTTATTTATTTGTGTGTGTGTGTGTGTGTGTGTGTGTGTGTGTGTGTGTGTGT
>NW_026587216.1:40224344-40252610 GCF_907164565.1 Psammomys obesus | reverse complement strand
TGTGTGTGTGTGTGTGTGTGTGTGTGTGTGTGTGTGTGTGTGTGTGTACATAGCATGCATGTCAAAGCCAGGACACATATTTCTGGAGTCAGTTTTTGATTCCCATCATGTGTGTCCCAGGTACACCCTCACCAGTCAGGGCAGCTCACAAACCCTGAAGGGTATTACTCCATTAAGTAAAGTTCACAGTATTGGAACCTACGGAGCATTTGTATTTCAAGTGATTGTTTACATTTTTTTTTCTATAAAATAGTAAAGGAGTTTAATGTTTTACCATTTAACAATTTTAGAATGTCTGACTGGTGTTAATCACTTCTTCCTTTCTAATTGATTTTTTGGGAATTTCACATTGTGCACCGCAATCTCACTTCCAATACTCCCATATCCACTCCCCAGCCCATGACTACCCTCTCCAAAAAAAAAATCCAAAGTCCATTTTGCTTTGTCCACATCCTCACTGGAGCATGGTCAAAATCTAACTGGCCAGCCCTGCAGGGGAAGGTTGAGTGTTCCCACACTTCTACCCTTGCCAGATCTCATGAACTGTGGAGGGCCCAGCGGCAGCCAGCAACGGGTAGGACCACTCTCCTGCACCCACACCACCCCACCATCACCAATAATCACTTCTTAATTTCTTTCTGGTACTCTAATGATAGGATTCTCTTGGACAAATTGTACGTTGTTTCAAAAGAACAATTCAACATATAAAAATTTAATAAAAGTCCTTTTATGAGAAGTTTTGCTTTTCTTGTTTTCCTCTTTGCTTTACGTCTTTTCTGCTTGAGTCCTGAAGATCTTCATTCCTCTCAAGAATCTGAGTAGCATCTGTATATACAGACCTATCTCTTGCACTGTTCCCTGAAAGCCCCATTCCATTTTGTGTTCAACTGTCTTATCAGCTGGTTTCCTTTCATTCCCCATTTAAAGGGGAATGGAAAGGGGAGGGTGTTTCTTTCCTTCCAGGTCTTTGAAGAATGCCTTGTGAATCCCAAGAATCTGTTTCTTAATATTTCCATTTTTCTTTTTTTCTTTCTTTCTTTCACCTTAGTGAACAAAACACACTGTGGTGTATTTCAGCGTCTTGCACTCCAGCTCTCCATGACATTCATGATTTTATTGATTTTAATGCTTCCTCTCCCTCCCCATGGCTCCCTCCCTGTTCTGTCATGAGCGGTGAATGGCTCACAGAGCTGTTCCGGGTGGGCCGTAAGCTGCCTGTCATCTTGCTGCTGCTGCCCTCACCTGCAGTGTACCTACGTCCCCAAAGAGGCCTTCCCAGGCTTCTTGGCAACAGGTAGGATCTACGCTCACTTGTTTCCAAGTTTCTCCATCTGTCATTGAAAGAACATCTTTCACCTCCCTGACTCACACAAGTGGGAACATCAGAGAAATTTGAATGGACTGGAATATCTTACCAAAAAGATAATACCACACCTGTAGGAATTCCACATTTCCTTAAGACGAATGAACCAAGTGTGGATTTTTATGGTCACGAGGCCGGGTATTCAGAAAAAAAGGTGGGTTTTGATCTACAACTAGATTCCGCCTAGATTGCTAGATTAAAAAGCCTGTCTTGGCTTGGTTAGTGGACAATCACTGCACTACTGTAGTTTCACTAACTTCTAGTCTCAGTCTTTTATTAGGGTGGAACTGAAATTCATTTTCTAACTTCACACTCTCTCTAGATTTTCCCTTGTCTTTCTTCCTTAAGGAGAGTCTATTGCATGCACCATACTCATAACGGTGCGGGAAGTCTGTTGTGTGTCCTTCCTTGGTCTTATTTTGGTTTATGTCTCACTGTAACCTCAAGAATGGGCCTTGAAGATCTCTGTTGCTGTGTTCTGTCCTGGGTCGCTGCCTTCACACCAACCAGCAGGCCCTTCTAGTCTATCTGGGGTTGGCCAGCTTTTCCAGACACCTACGGGTGTGCTTGGAGTAGGGTGTAACAGCCTTGGTCTGGAAGCTTCCTCTGTGAACATGGGGATGTTTGGAGGTCCATGAAGCTTTTCAAAGGCCCGTCTTCTCTGAAACATTCTTCAGTCCCTGCTTGCTTACTGCACTATGTACTATTATGGCTTTGTGGTAGGACACTCTTGCCAGCTTTACCCAGTCACTAACTTATACTGTAACACTTACTGGCAGGGAATGGTGATTAGTTGAGTTGGGATTCTGAGAGAATTTGCCCTCATTGGCTTGTAGCCTTCCAGCTTATGCATTGGGAGGCAACCCAGAAGTCACCTGCTTTGCTGAGGCCTGCCCCTGACTTCCCAGAGTTTTCACTTCTCAAGGTCTTTTGGGTTCAGATGGGTTAATGGGTGAGTATCAGCAGGCAGTGGGTACCACTTCTTTCTATCCCAAGATGACAGGGCTCTCTTCTCCACTCGGGTGGGTGGATGGCATTACATCACCTGGCATTCATCCCTACTTTATGGTGTAAATGATGTGTTCTGGGTCCCACTGGATTTTGACTGTGATGCCAAAACCAACCTCTTGAATTTGTAGAAAACCCTTCTCCCTTTCAGTTGCTTGACTCTTGCCACAGAAGAAGCTGACTTGGCTCTGTTTTCTGTGTACTAAATTCTGCTCCAGAACTTCAAAGCCTGCCTAATGCCCCATATTTAAGAAACTATACATCGAAAGACCTCACTTCAGCTTGAATTGAGGATTTGGGAAAAGGTAGACAATGGAGTCACTCAATTTGACATATGGATATTACCTCCATAAATTTGTCTTTGTTCAGATAAAACATGTGAAAATCACCTTATAAGAACACTCCCACCCTTTCTCTTTATCCTTCTTTCCCCTCATCTCTTCTTTCCTCTCTTCCTTCTTCCCTTCCCTTCTCATCTCTTCTATTTGTCATTCTGTGTGGTGGTTATCCTACTGTAAAAACCTGTGACTTGTCAATACATAAGAAAACTAAACGATTAAAATTAACCTTTGAAATGGAGTTATAATGTACATATCTGCCTAAAATATTTAAAAGCATATCATTTCACTTGTGATTTTAATTGTTATAATACAGGGATGTTAGTGGAGGAGATCTACGTAAGGATGATGGGTTCCTAGAAATGCCAGGGAGCCTAGTGAGCAGATTTGAATAAAGGAAAAACAAAATAAAGAAAGAGAGCTGAGAATCACCAGGACTACATTTGTGGAGTAAGCCATCTAGGAAGCACGCCTTACCCCTGTCCCTTGGGGTTGAGTGTTCCTGCTTTGCTGCCTCAGCTGTGGAAGCTCAGCACCTTCACAGTCATCACATGCACTTTAGTACAGAGGCTCTGTAAACCCATTGTTTTGTTGTTGGTGGTGTGATTGTTTTTCATTTTCCTTCTGTTTCTATTCTTCCTCCTCCTTCTCCTCTTCATCCTTCTTGTCTCATTTGCTCCCGATCATTCATCTGGAGATCTGTAGGACCTTTAATTCTCACAGTCTGTCATGAGTTGGTAGAGTTGATATTGTGAAAATGGCCATCATATCAAAAGCAATTTGTAAATTCAGCACAATCCCCACCAAAAAAAAAAAAAAAAAAAAAAAAACCTCATAACATTCTTTCTAGAAATAGAAAAATAAAACCCTAAAATTCAGATGAAATCACAAAAGATCCTGGAAAACCAAAATAATCCAGAGCAAAAAGAACAATGCTGGAAGACTACCATACCAGATTGCAAACTCTATTATAGAGTTATAGTAAGAAAAGCAGCATGGTACTTGTCTGAAGACAGCTATGTAGAGTAATGGGAAAAAATAGATGACCCAATATGAGTGCACATTATTACAGCCCTCTGATATTTGACAAAGATGACCAAAAAAAAAAAAATACACACTGGAGGAATATACTACCTACCGGGTAAAAGAGATGCAACAGGTGTGATTCAGCGTTTAGAGATGATGATTGTATCCTGATTTTCTAGGTGTGCCCAACGTAATCACAAAGGTCCTTGTACAAGCAGAGTATTGAGTTAGT
Source organism: Psammomys obesus (assembly GCF_907164565.1). Lineage (NCBI taxonomy): Eukaryota > Metazoa > Chordata > Mammalia > Rodentia > Muridae > Psammomys > Psammomys obesus. Next base: position 40,248,643 of record NW_026587216.1, on the reverse strand, counting down.
CACTAGTAAGAGTTGCCATGGCAGAAAAGGACATTGGAGCATTTTGAGATTATGGCCATGAGAGGAGATAGCCTCTAAGAAGTGAACAAAGTGAGGAAGCAGATTGAGTATCCAGACTTCTGTCTCACCGACATTAGGACTGCTAAGATTGTCTTAGTTTAGTTCAGTTCGGGTAATCCTGGATATATATCTTTTTTAGATATTTTAAAAATGCTAAACTATTTAATGCTCATCCAAAACATCCTTGCAATGTAAAATGTTATTGCCATTTGAGACAATACTGGAAAGAGTTAGTATAAGAGACTGAGCAGTCTACTCAGCATATTGCAGCTTGTACGTTATAAAGTTGGGATTTGACTGTGTTTGCCTAATTCCAGAGTAGAAGAGTTTTAGGAGAATCTGTGGGGGAGCTATCTGGAAGGGCAAGGCCACATGGAAATTTGTTTCTGGAACTCCTTAAAGCCAAATCCATGTGGTAGTTTTTTACATGGTTTGTATGGTCAGCACATTCCAGAATATTTTATCCTTGTTTGAAAATTTATAAGGGTCAAACTCTAAATCTAGATGGTCAATTCTAGGTACAAAGGTCATACAGACAGTAACTTCCTCCATTTTTGGGAAAGGTCACATTGTTTTAATTGCAAAGCTTTATTATTCAGGCCCAGCCTTTCTGTATCAGTCATATTTCTCTCCTTAGATCTCCACATTATAGGAAATGTGAAATAGGAACTGTGAAAATGGAAACAGGAACTTTTGATTTTCCTATTCCTGAGCACTGAGAATGAAGTCTCAACTTTCTGAGTGGTCCACCACTTATAAAAGTCCCTGTGAGCTACCGTTTTCCCATGATTGGCATTCTTTCTTCTCCCAACTGCCTTCAGTTTATTTTTCTCCTCAAGCTGTTGTTAAATTTCTGAATTTATCAGACTTACTCATTTTGTGTTCACATTTCTAAGAATCCAAGTCCTGTCTCAGGGTATACAATACTTCAGAAATGCACGTACACAAATTAGCAAAATAGGTCTTAAGCTGGAGGGTAGAGACAAGTCTAAGATATAACTGTAGGCTGCTTCTCTCCCCAGACTCTGTCTCTAGAGCAGCCAGCACTAAAGCCCTGCTCCAGACATCCAGGACCATCAGTTTGTTTGAGATCCTCAACATGTATTAAAGGCCTCCAAATCATGCAACTCTGGACATCTCTGTAGGAAGCACATGCATTCATTAGAGACACACAAGGAAATACAGCAATTGACCATTAGCATAGAAGGGAAGGAGAGGCTGGCTTTTGACCTGGTACCTAAGTGTTCATTTGAATTTAGCTTCCATTGTTGGGAATTTTTGAATGCACCTTTGAGATAAGAATGGACGGTAAAAGTAATGTTGTTTCTGTTATTCCCATGACTATGGACAAGCTTCATGGAATATATCCATCAGGCCTGGTCTTGAACCATCTGGCTTCTAAGTCCTTGGTGAAAACTCGTAGAAATGAAGTGTAGGTATACTTTAATCGGCGTTATAATTGCTGGAGTCCTTGCAGAAATTATTTAGCTTGATATTGCAGCTGCTTGAACGTGAGGCCCGGAGGTCTTATTAGGCTTTTTATTGTCACTTTTAAGGAGCAATGTAAGGATTATTGTTGTTCTTTAGGTGTGGACCCCATAGTTTCAGTGTTAGGCTCTGACATTGGGTCATCATGAGATCACACAAAGATGGGGAAAGGTCAAAGCGCTTTTCTTTCCAAGTGGCTCTGTCAAGTATAAAAATGAACCATACTTTGAGCTGGGTTTTAGGTATTGGTAATGTATGTTTATGTTAGCATTTCTGTCAAAACAGGGGTTAAAGATAAATGTATCTAATTAAAAGAACATTTTCTTAGAGCTGCTGGTAATAGATACCTCTTTGTGAGGTCTGGAGGCATGGCTTTTTAAAAGAGCTGATGCGGTTGTGCGATTGAATCTGAAGAGGAGAGATGGCTTCAGTGGCAAAACTTTCCAGCGGGAGCTTTAAGGGAATAACCCCAGTCATGGTTAGGTAAAGTTTGCTTATGATGGGGACTTTTATAGAATGTACACGTTCAACCCACTGCCGACCTTGCCAGTCACTAAGTAATATTCCCCCCCCCCCCGTATTCTCTGTAGCAAATTCACTCTTTCAGGAAGTGGTGCCTCTCAGCTGGGTCTTGAGGAACCCATGTTCTTCCAAGGAAACCTGAATAAAAAGGAAAGCCGTCAGGGTGCACTCAGGCAACTGTTGCTTTCTTTACTTCCTCAGTTCTGTAGGAGGCTGGTCTTTGTCGGTTAAGGAATATGTTCTTGGCATCTGCATTTTCTTGTTTTTCTATAGGGAGAGGATGGATAGATGTGGAGATCAACAGGTGATTTTTCTTGATTCATCAATGACCAAAGCTAATCTGACTTATTGTCCAAAAGGCAAATTCCTAGAAAATAGACTCAGTATGCCATTTGTTTAGACAAGCCCATTGTACCTTATAAGATACATGCTCAAATTGAGTGTAGCAAGAAAATAGTTACCTTACAACAAAAAGATTTAGATTTGGGGTATAGGGTGTGGTCACTTTCCCAAATAAGCACAATGATTACAAAGCATTTTAACTCTGAAAACCATTTTCTGTTTGAGGTGGCCAGCTACTGTCAGAATGATTCTTTTTTTCTTAACTTTTTTTTTATTAATTACACTTTATTCATTTTGTATCCCCCCCAAAACCCCTCCCTCCTCCCCACCCAATCCCACCCTCCCTCCCCTTTCTGCATGCATGCCCCTCCCCAAGTCCACTGATAGGGGTGGTTCTCCTCTCCTTTCTGATCTTAGTCTATCAGTTCTCAAAAGTGGCTGCATTGTCCTCTTCTGTGGCCTGGTAAGGCTGCTCCCCCCTCAGGGGGAGGTGATCAAAGAGCAGGCCAATCAGATTATGTCAGAGGCAGTCCCTCTTCCCATTACTAGGTAACCCACTTGGACACTGACCTGCCATGGGCTACATCTGTGCAGGGGTTCTAGGTTATCTCCATGAATAGTCCTTGGTTGGAGTATGAGTCTCTGGGAAGTTCCCTGTGTTCAAATTTTCTGGTTCTGTTGCTCTCCTTGTGGAGTTCCTGTCCTCTCCAGCTCTTACTATTTCCCACTTCTTACATAAAATTCCATTCACTCTGCCCGACAGTTGGCCATCAGGCTCAGCATCTGCTTTGATAGTCTGCAGAGCAGAGGCTTTCAGAGGCCCTCTGTGGTAGGTTCCTAGTTTGTTTCCTGTTTTCTTCTTCTGGCTTTCAGAGGCCCTCTGTATCAGGTTTCTAGGTTATTTCCTGTTTTCTTCTTCTTCTGATGTCCATCCTCTTTGCCTTTCAGGTGGGGATTGAACATTTTAGTTAGGGTCCTCTCTCTTGCTTGGTTTCTTTAGATGCATAGATTTTAGTGGGTTTGTCCTATGTTGTATGTCTATATGAGTGAGTATATACCGTGTGTGTCTTTTTGCTTCTGGGACAACTCACTCAGGATGATCCTTTCCAGGTCCCACCATTTACCTGCAAATTTCATGATTTCCTTATTTTTCATTGCTGAGTAATATTCCATTGTATAGATGTACCACAGTTTCTGCATCCATTCTTCAGTTGAGGGGCATCTGGGTTGTTTCCAGCTTCTGGCTATTACAAATAAAGCTGCTACAAACATGGTTAAGCAAATGTCCTTATTGTGTACTTGAGCCTCTTTTGGGTATATACCTAGGAGTGGTATGGCTGGATCTTGAGGAAGCGCTATTCCTAGTTGTCTGAGAAAGCACCAGATTGATTTCCAGAGTGGTTGTACAAGTTTACATTCCCACCAGCAGTGGAGGAGGGTTCCCCTTTCTCCACAACCTTTCCAGCATGTGTTGTCACTTGAGTTTTTGATCTTGGCCATTCTGATGGGTGTAAGGTGAAATCTCAGGGTTGTTTTGATTTGCATTTCCCTAATGGCTAATGAGGTTGAGCATTTCCTTAAGTGCTTCTCTGCCATTCGATATTGCTCTATTGAGAATTCTCTGTTTAGCTCTGTTCCCCATTTTTTAAGTGGATTACTTGGTTTGCTGTTTTTCAGCTTGTTTAGTTCTTTATATATACTGGATATGAGTCCTCTGTGAGATAAAGGGTTGGTGAAGATTCATTCCCAATCTGTAGGCAGTCGCTTTGTTTTGATGACGGTGTCCTTTGCTTTACAGAAGCTTTTCAATTTCATGAGGTCCCATTTATTGATTGTTACTCTTAGAGCCTGTGCTATTGGTGTTCTGTTCAGGAAGTTTTCTCCTGTACAATGAGTTCTAGGGTATTTCCCACTTTTTTTTCTAGCCGATTTAATGTGTCTGGTTTTATGTTGAGGTCTTTGATCCACTTGGACTTCAGTTTTGTGCAGGGTGATAAGTATGGATCTATTTTCATTTTTCTACATGTAGACATCCAGTTGGACCAGCACCATTTGTTGAAGATGCTATCTTTTTTCCATTGTATGGTTTTGGCATCTTTGTCAAAGATCGGGTATCCATAAGTGTGTGGGTTTATTTCTGGGTCCTCTGTTAGGTTCCATTGATCCAACATTCTGTTTCTATGCCAGTACCATGCAGTTTTTAAAACTGTTGCTCTATAGTACAACTTAAGATCAGGGCTGGAGATACCTCCAGAAGATCTTTTATTGTAGAGGATTGTTTTAGCAATTCTGGGTTTCTTGTTATTCCACATGAAGTTGAGAATTTTTCTTTCCAGGTCTGTAAAGAATTGTGTTGGTAATTTGATGGGAATTGCATTGAATCTGTAGATTGCTTTTGGTAAGATGGCCATTTTTACTATGTTAATCCTGCCAAGCCATGAGCATGGGAGATCTTTCCATCTTCTCATATCTTCTTCTAATTCTTTCTTCAGAGACTTGAAATTGTTTTCATACAAGTCTTTGACTTCCTTGGTTAGGGTTACTCCGAGGTACCTTATGTCATTTGTGGCTATTGTGAATGGTGTTGTTTTTCTAATTTCTTTCTCAGCCCTTTTGTCTTTGGTATACAGGAGGGCTACTGATTTTTTTGAGTTAATTTTGTATCCGGCCACTTTGCAGAAGATGTTTATCAGCTATAGGAGTTCCCTGGTAGAGTTTTTGGGGTCACTCACATCTACTATCATATCATCTGCAAATATTGATAATTTAACCTTAAGTTTAGTTTAATGTAACTTAGGACATGCTATGGCTTGGATAAATATTTATTAGCTTCAAAACTCTTTCCAGGAAAGCTTGCTTCCCTCCCATGGCTGGAGCTACATAAGAAAAGACTTATACTCATTTTAAAGAAAAGAATATTTGAAGATTAAGAGCTGCCAAGCTTCTGGATAGGAAATGTGTGAAGTTTTGTCACTGTATCAGCAAAAGGCTCATGTTGTAGCATTTAATTGTGAGTATAGTAATTCTACCACCAGAGGGCTCTATGTTTTCTCTTGAAGACAGCCAGAACAATTCATTCCTTTCTTATTCTTTATGCCCAAACTATACAACACAGCTTAAAGGCAAAAATACAGCTTTCTATTAACGCTTCCTAGTTTAGAAGACACATAGGAAAACATTGGCTTGTAGGTATTTAGTGCAGTTTTATTTTTCCCCTGTGAATATAAATCACCCTGCTAGATTCCTCTCATCCTGTGCATATAAAGTTGCAATTCTTATTTCTTTGACAAATTTTGAGGTCTCCCTGCAACGGTGAGAAACAAGGAGACTGGAGATTGTGTTTTACACTAAGTTTGCCACCCTCTAGGGTGTTCTGGTCGGCCATAGGGAGTAAGTGGTTGCATGGACAATGCAGTGGCAGCTGTCTATGGAAGGAAAGCTTTGGGGCTCTCAAGAACTTATTGCGGGCATTATGCTCAGCAGCAGGCTTTGAGAGGTACATGGAGGGCGGCCATAATGAGTTAGGCAATGGAATTCCTGTACACATAGCAAGAATGACCACTAAATAAAGAAGTAGGTGGTGCTAGAACAAAGGTACTGCAATCGGTTCATGTGTGAATTGACCACCTTCTTGTAAATTCTAAAATAAGGCAGAGTTGTATCTACATTTTTATTCAGTTCAAAGTATTTTCTAAATATCCTTGATTTTCTCTTTGATCCAAGGGTTATTAAATGGCATTGATTAATTTTTATTAATTTGGAGATTTCCAATTTTGTTTTTGGAGGTTTTTCATATGTTAGTTCAGTTGTTATGGAAAAACATGTTTTGAACGATTTCAAACATTCATGTTTCAAACATTGATATTTATATCCTAGCTTATGAAAAGCACTTTTGCAAATACATATAATATAGGTTCCCATTGCTAGACTGAGTGAAAATTATATAATATCAGATCATATATGTGTATATATTATATAATATCAAATAGTGATTTCTATATTGTTATTGAGAAAGCAATATCAAATTGCTAATCAGTTTTGAATTGCTTTTTTTACTTTTGTTAATTGTTGCCTTATAAATTATCCCTGAATATACATTTGCAATATTTCTTCATAGTGCAAAAAACATCTTTTAAATTTTGAAATCTCTCTTCATTTTTAGAAATAGTTTTATATTGAGGCCTAGCTTCCTTACATTGCTTTTTTTTGTGGTATATCTTTTCCAATCTTACCTTCAATCTATTTGTGCCTTTCCAAAAAATATTTCATGTAATATATTTTTTCATTTTTATTCTTTCTGACATGCTCTGTATCTAGAAACATTTAGTCCACCAATTACATTTAGTGTAATTGGTCATGGTAAAATTTTATCTGCCAAATTTACTGTTTGATTTGCACATCTCATCCAATATTTCTCCTTCTTTCTTATTGGCTTTTTTAACTAACTAAATATTTTCAGTATATTATAATTATTTTGTTGAGTTTTAGTCATGCTTGTGATATTCTGTTAGTGGTTGTTCTGTGGGGGTCAAAATTATCATCTTGATTTATAATACTCTACGTCTGATTATTAATTACTTAATTTTCCTAAAACACTGTGACTTTTCTCCAGTTGTTGCTGCTAATTCTTCCCCTACCCTTCAGCTTATATCATGAATATTACAACTATGGATTCTATAAACCAAGAACATTTCTAATATGGTTATCACCTTATGAAATATCACCTAAAACATAAGAGCAGAGAGAAACATACAGTCTTTTGCATTTTCCACACTGAGGTTTATCCATCCTTTGATATTTTAGAGATGCCATATAGTGTTTCTCTTCTGATAGATTTTCATTCCTATTCCTTCAGATGGGCTTCCAAAAACATTTCTCTAGGTTTTATTTTATGTGAGAAATCTTTGTTTTATCTTCGTTTATGATTTTGGTAGACATAGAACTTTGACAATTTTTTGTGTCATTTCTTTGGCTACCTTATTCTGGTGCCTTGTGACTGCTGTTGTTGCTGATTACAAACTCCTCATTCATCATGTTGTTTCCCCACATCCGATGAATCATTTCTCTCTTTTTGTTTTCATTGTCTTTCTTTTTTATAGTGGTTAAATTATAATGTGTGTAGAAATGGAACTTTTTAAAATTAATTAATTAATGTTACATTCCAATCACAGCTTCCTCTCCTTCCAGAGTTTACCTGTCTTATGTTCATTGAACTTCTTGTTTTTCCTCAAAATAGAGAGGTTTGGGGCCATTATTTCTCTAAATGTTTTAGTGTTCTCCCCTGTTCTGGAACTGCCATTATACATGGATTTGTATATTGTATCCTGTCCATAGGTCTGTAAGGCCTGTGAACTTGTCTTTGATCTTATGTATCTCTGGTTTTCAGATTGTGTCAGTAGGAATTATTTCTTCTGTCACCCCATAAAGTTGTGGGCCATCTGATGTGAGTGCGATAAATAAAACATGGGTCCCTTACAGGAACAATAAGTGTTCTTAAATGCTATTGTGCCTATCTAATTAATGTTTTCTTTTCTTTTCTTCTCTTTTTTTTAAGTTCTTGTACTTTTCAACCATAGACTTTTCATTTGGTTTTAAAATAGTTTCTGTTTTTTCTATTGTGATTACTTATTTGTTGAATAATTATCTTCATATTTTTCTTTCATTCTTTAGACATGGTTTTCCTTAAATTTCTTGAACATATTTTTAATAGCTACTTTGAAGTCTTTGTTAAATCTAACATCTGGGCACAATCAGAGTCTGTTTCTATTGACTAATTTTTTCCCTCTTAGTGTGGGTCATGCTTTCTTGGTTCTTTGCATATCCCTCTCTGTCTCTCTCTCTCCTTCCTCCTTTTCCCCCACCTCATTCTTCATTCTGTGGTTGAAAATGACATTTTGTGTATTGGAGACTTTGGATTTGTGAATCCATAGAGTACAGTTTCTGACCTCCTATTCTTAGTATCATTATTGCTATTTTTAAGGAACTTCCCTGGGCTTAATTGAAGGACCTGTCTCTTTCATGGTAAATAGTCACAGACACTTCTGTTGCTTTCAAATTCTATTTCCTGAGTTGGAAAGGCGGCTCAGCATTTAAGAACACTTACTGTTCCTGTAAGAGACCCATATTTTATTTATCGAACTCACATCAGATGGCCCACAACTACCTGTAACTCCAGGTCCAGAGGACCCTGTGCCTTCTTTTTGGCCTCCACAGACACTTGCACAAATGTAGCATATACCAACACACACACACACACACACACACACACACACACACACACACACACACGTTGTCAAGCAGTTGTTCCTATATTTGTTAGTTTATTGGTCAGGTGATCATAGGGTAGAAGCTTTTCTCAAGCACCTGAGCTCATAAGACAGACACTCTCTGACGGTTAGCTTGTGTTTATGTTAAGAAACACATTGAGTAAGTACAAGCAATTCTTAGTCCTGCTTCACATTTGATTTTCTGCCACAATTTTGGATGACTGTAACCAATGGCTAATCCTGACTGTCAGCTTGATTGGACTGAGACATGCCTAGGAGATTAGGCAAGCATCCTTGTGGATGTCTTTGAGGAAATTTCCAGAGACGGTCGGCATTTGAAGGAGCAACCATGAATGTGGGTGGTGCTCTCCTGTGGACTGGATGGATCACAGATGAAAGGCGGAGGACCTCAATTGCTGTGTGTAAGTGCCACTCTTCCTTAGTGAGGTCTGCTGCTGCTGTCATCACCCCCAGAAGTCTGATGGCTTCTGCTTCTTTAACTTCTTACTGCAGGGTCACGCAAACAGCTGCCACCCCCCTGCCCTCGCCCCCAGCTTCCAGGCTTTCAGCCGTGGAGTGGGACTGCGTCACTCGAACCCAGTGCTCTGAAACCCCAGCTTGTTAGATTTAGCAGTTGTCAAGTTCTCTGGCCCTCTAGCAGATGATTATTATTGGACTATCCATAATTCAGTCATGTAATCCAACCTAATAAACCCATACATATATGGATTTTTTCTAATCATATGTATGATTGCACAACAACCATCAAGTAGATAACAGTAACTGTGGGAGTCATCTCAATAGTAGCAATGTTAAAAGATTTAAAAATGTGCTTTTTAGAACTGATAGAATAGTTTGTCCTAATTAGTGTTTCCATTGCTACAGTAAAGCATTGTCACCAAAAGCAACTTGAAGAAGAAAAAGTTTGTGAGGCGCATGAACCATGTCACATGGGTAACTGGCCTGGATCAACAATGAGATGGAGATGTGTCCAAACCCCAAAAATCTCAGTCTTGAGACCAGCAGGAGTAAGGATTACTCCCTTGCTGCCTTTATTTTTATTTTTATTTAATCACTTTACAGCCTGATCTCAGATCCTCTCTCCTCCCCTCCCAGTCTCACCTTCATGCCCCCCTTCCCCATTCCCCCTCTCATTCATATCAGAGAAGGGGAGGACTTCAAGGGACATCACCTCACCCTGACACCTCAAGTCACAGCAGGACTAAGCACATCCTCTCCCCCTGGAGCCTGACAAGGCAACCCAGCTAGGGAGAAGGAATCCAAAGGCAGGCAACAGAGTCAGAGACATCCCCAACTCCAATTGTTAGGGGACCCACATGTTGACAAAGCTGCACATCTGCTACATCCATGCAAGCTCTTTGGTTGTTGGTTCAGTCTCTGTGAGACCCCATGGGCCCAGGTTCAGTTTGCTCTGTAGATCTTCTTGTGGTGCTTTTGACTACTTTGGCTCCCTCTCTTCTTCCTTCCATTCTTCCATAGAGCTCCCAAGCTTGGCCTAATGTTTGGCTGTGGGTATCTGCATCTGTTTCCATTAGCTGGATGAAGCCTCTCAGAAAACCGTTACGCTAGGCTCCTGTCTGCAAGCATACCAGAGTGTCATTAATAGTGATGAGGTTGGCTCTCTCCCAACCTTGACCCACCCTCTTGAGGTGGGTCTCAAGTTGAGCCAGTCATTGGTTTGACATTCCCTCAATCTCTGCTCCATCTTTACTCCTATACTTCCTGTAGGCAAGACAGATTTTGCCTCCTCCTTGTTCTGTGTCTGCATGCCCTGGTGCATGTAGTTTTTCAACCTCCACCTCCTTCATCCTTGAGGTAGTCAATCCTGAGGCAGACATATCCTGGTGACCAGGATATGTCCAGCTAGCACCTGGAATTCTTCTTCATGCAAATGAAGCATTCTCAGCACCTCAGTCCCAGCCAATGAGGTACACTCACCTGAAAAGCCCTACTCACTTCCTCAAGGTTTATATAGACCTTATTCCCCCCCCCCCAATAAAGAGAGCCATATCATTGAAAGAGCTGTGCCACTGAAAGGACTGTATCACTCACGGCTGTATCAGAGAAACATACCCCCCTCCTCCCATACTCACCGATAAATAGAGATCTTGCTGATCCACCTGTCTGGCTAAGCTTCAATCCTCCAAGCTCCAGAATGACACAGGTTTATTTCACTTACTCTCATAGGCAATCACTAGTGGAAGTCAGGGCAGGAAATCAAGGCAGGACCTGGAAGGCAGGAAGTGATGCAGTGGTTGTGGAAGAATGGTGCTTCCTGGCTTGCTCAGTTTTCCTTCTTACAGCACCCAGAACACCTGCCCAGGACTGGTGCCACCCACATTGGTCTGTACCCTGCCACATCAATCATTAACTAAGACAGTATGCTACAGACTTGCCCATAAGCAAATCCTATGGAGGCATTTTTCTCAGTTGAGAATGCCTCTTCCCAAATGACTCCATTTGTGTCAAGTTGACATAAAACTAGCCAAGACATGTTTTAAAAGGAATAATTTAGTTTACAGAAGAATATGGGTTTAAATGAGTTTTACTCATATAAGTACACAGAACCTGAAGTAAACAAGAGGTCTCTACATTGGAAGGGTTTGTATTTGTAGCATCATCCTTCAGAATGAAACTAAGAAATGAAAACACAAAGAAATCTATTCCTTTCTGAAGCCCATTTTGTTTTTTTTATTACAATTTATTCACTTTGTATCTCAGCTGTAGCCCCCTCCCTCGTCTCCTCCCAATCCCACCATACCTTCTTCTTCTTCTCCTCCCATGACCCTCCCCCAGTCCACTGATAGGGGAGTTGAGACTGTGATTTTTTTTTGAAAAAAAATTAATAAAAATATTTCACTATTATTCACCAAGGAAAGAGGGCAAGTTGCAATGTTGTGAGCTGAGTTGGAGTCCTGTGTGGTAAACTTTTAGATTAGATGTTGGCTTTATATTATAGAACCATTCAGTTTGTGGGCATTAATACTTTAAAAAGTTATCTGACACTCAAAGAATTTAAGAAGGGCTCCTCACATTGCCCTCAATTATGTACTTAGCAAATCCAGCCCTTATTTAAATGAAAGGACTCGAAGAGGAAGCAGTGGTGGAATGAACATTTTTATCCACACCACTCACTTACCCATAGAGGCACTGCCTCCAGCCTGTCCCAAGTGCCCTGTCTGTTTGAACCTCAGCATATGCTTAGAACCTGGTAAGAGACAAGAGTAAGGCACCTGAGAGAGTTCTGACTTTCACTGCATTGATAACTATTATGAGATAATAATTTTGCTATTACTTAACTTTATTGTTTTTATTTTTAACAAGTTTTAAAGAAATCTTGGCACAGGGATCTTTTCTGATCCAACCAAGGACCATGCATGGAGATAACCTAGAACTCCTGCACAGATATAGTCTGTGGCAGCTCAATCTCCAAGTGGGTTCCCTAGTAATGGGAACAGGGATTGTCTCTGAATGAACTCATTGGCCTGCTCTTTAATCACCTCCCCCCTGAGGGGGTGCGCAGTAAGGAAGACAATGTAGCCAGTCCTGATGAGACCTGATAGACTAGGATCAGAAGGAAGGGAAGGAGGACTCCCCTATCAGTGGACTCGGGGAGGCACATGGGTGGAGAAGAGGGAGGGAGGATGGGATTGGAAGGGGATGAGGAAGGGGCCTACAGTTGAGATACAAAGTGAATAAACTGTAATTAAAAATAAATTAAAAATATTTTAAAAAGTTTAATCAGCATATATATTATTATGTTACATTATGGAATTATTTCAAACAGAATTTGTTCTTATTGATTCTCTTCTCTTTTTCTCCATCTTCAACCTCTGCCCCTCCTTTTTTTACCTTCTTTCCCCCACCTCAGCTTCCTTTCTACTTCTCTGCCATTTGTATCAATTGCTCCCTCCTCTTCAACACCAATCCCTTCCCCATAGTCTCCTTTCTAGTTTCATAGCTAATAGGTTGGAAGGATTTAAAGCACTAGCTTAGATTTGGTAATACAAATATATAAGCCTGCAGAGCTCAGGGATGTAAAAGAAATGATTAAAGTGGGTCTTGCTTCTTTTTTTGTTTTTGTTTTTTTGGAAACAAACACATCATTCTCTGAGTACATATTTATTTTCCTCCACTGTATTTTTTTGTGATATGAGTAAGTAGAAATATTTATTTAAGGAAAACAGTAGTATAAGTGAAAAGATATATGGCCAAGATCAGAAAACTATAGCTCATCCTCTAATTCAGCCCATTTCTTGTTTTTGTCAATGAAGTTTTAACTTTATTTTTTAATTGAGAAATAAATTTGTATATATTTTGAGTGCATAACACATTTTTAAGTGTATATGTATGAATGACTGAAGCTAGCTCTGTAAAAATGCATTACTTCCTGAAGTTATCATTTTGGGACTATAGTAACTAATTTTCCAGCATCTACCAGATTGCCATTACCATATGCTGTACTTTATCTTCCTATTTTTAAAGAGAGGGTCTCACTCTTTATTCTAGACTGGTCTATACAGGCATCATGATACAGCCCAGGATGGCCTTGAACTTGCCTCTTGCCTCGTTCTCTGTGCTGGGAGCACAGGCATGAGCCACTGAGATGGATGATATTGCCAACTTGACAAAATCTGAAACCCTGTAGGAGACAAGCTTCTAGGCACACCTGTGAGGGCTTAGTTAGCCTATGGGGATGCCTCTTAGGAGTCGTGTTGATTGGGTCACTTGAGATATGAAAATCCATCCTAAAAGTGGATGGCACCATGTCCAGAGGTTGGAACCTGGAATGTATAGGTAGAAACCTAGGTGGACACCAGTTTTCTTTGCTCCCTGCTTCTTGATTATGAATTCAAAGTGACCAGCTCTCACTACCATGATTTCCTTAAGCCCTCAGTACCATGACTTCTCCACCATGATGGACTATTCCCCAACTGTGAGCCAGAATAAACCCTTCCCATTTTGTCACTTTTGTCATGGTGTTTTATCACAGGAACAGAAAAATAAAATCAAAACCCAAACCAAGCAAGACAGCTACCATACCTGTCTTGCACTGTATCTCCTAAGTGTATTCTTATCTCACCATGATTATGTATGACCCTTGACCCAATGCTTTTCCTACTGCCTCACACCTCTCTCTCTCCATTCCTCCAGGCTCCTTAGCCTCTGGTAACCATTCTGCTTTCTTCTTCTTTGAGATGAACTTATCATACTCCACAATTACCTAAGATCATGTAGTATTGGTCTCTCTGTACCTGAATTATGTTGTCTAACATAATGCCCTCAAGCTCCATCCATCTCTCTTTCAATTGAGAGTATTCTGTTCTTCTGTTGTTGGAGAGCATGCATTGCACATATTCCGCATATTTTTCAGCCACTCAGCTGTTGATGGGCATGTAGATGGAGTGTGCCATATTAGCTATTATGAACAGGGTTGCAATAAACATGATAGTGAAGCAACTTCCTTAATACATTGATCCCATTTTTTAAAAATTTTTTTGGATGTGCACAAATTACCAAGATTGCTTGATCATGAAGTAATTCAGTCTATAGCTTTTTAAATCTTCACACTGACTTTTTATAATGACTACACTCCTTTACTGTTCCCGTAAATAGTGGGTTCGGGTTCCATTGTCCTCCAAATCTGTCAACATTAAAATATCTTTCTGTTAATGCACTCTCATAAAGAGGAGATGACACATAATTGTGACTTGGGTTTGCGTATCCTGAATGATTAGCAGTCCTCAGCAGTTTGCCTTGACACAGTCGTTTCAATGTCTTATTTTGATTCAGCTCTTGATTTTTGATGTTGAGTTGAGTTCTTTATATATGTACAACATTAATCCCTTGCAACATACATAATTTATGAATGTATAGATTCTGTAGGTTGTTTTACTCTGTTGATAGCTCCTTTTTCTAAACTGACGCATTTTAGTTAGAGGTAATCTCATTTCCTTATTTTTCCTCTCATTGTCTGTGAAGTTGAGATCATATGCATGTTATGTTTTACTATAGCATAACACATGTATGTAAGTGTTACTTGTGGCTGTGTTCATGCTACAATGATGGAGTTAATTACTTGTGGCAGACACAATATGACCTGAAAAGCTTAGTGTACATAATTTATAAAGGAGTCATTGGGCCCTCTGTCAATCTCTGCTAATTGGCGATTCCATCAGCCTTAGTGATGAGTATAGTGGATTTGGAGCAATCTTAAGAGTATCAGCGGAGTGTTACAGGACAGCACCTTCGACCAGATAATTACCTTGTGAATTGACTCAGGATGCTGAGATATCAGTTTACAACACTTACTTTTTAAATTTGATTTGAAATCTTCTTATATTTAAAGATTCGTTACAAAATACCATGGATCAAACTGAGGAGATTGTAAGTTCAGTCTAGAATTTGGCTGTGAAACTATCATATTACTAAAGATCATTTAATTTTGACCATATCATGTTTCAAATTTTTGTGTGCCCTCTTTATGTATTTAGAAAACAAATATATTGTGTTTCTGTTTTGCTTATTCCCTGTATATATTTTCAGTGTTATCTTTTAAGCGTAGTTTTTTTATAACAGGATATTTCATCTGATAAATCTGTTATCCTTGAGTTTTGAGGATCTGATTTCTGTAGCTTGTTGTTCTCCTCTTTACCCACTTGGTACTTGTTTTTCCTTGAATGCCTGGTTGTATTTGATTGTAAATACACCATACTTGAAGAGTTCGTTTGTAGGAGTAACTTGAAGCTTGAGATAAAAAGTTTTTTTTTTCTCTCTCTCTCTCTTCTCCCAGGTACATAAAGAAACAAAAGTTCTGAGCTACCTTCATCCAAAGCAAGGTTTCAAATGCCGTGCACCATGAAAATGTGTCACAAAAATATGAATGAGAGCATTTATTTTAGTCCCTGATTTACTGTGAAGAGATTCTCCCATTCTATGCTTCATTTTATATGTCTAGACTATTTTTGAAATGATCCATCGACCCCAATTTGTGCTGTCTCTGTACTTAAGGAGCTAGGGGCCACGTTACCTGTAGCTGACCAAAGGAGACAGCTTTAAAGAAATGTACTTATGCTCCTCCATAAACCGTCAGCTGTGCACAGGTCCTCAGGCAGGCCGGAGGCTCTCCTCTCTCGAGCTCTTCCCCTCCATGCTAGAACACTGACTGGCTTGATCCGGGGCCGCCGCTCCTGGGAGTTCATGAGTGCAGTTCCTTTGTCACATCCGGAAGGTAGAGTTTAACTTTGGTCCTCCCTGACCTCTGCTTTTATAGCTTTTTGGTACTGTCTTTGTAATGCCAGGTTCACGGGACCCTCAGAGACCACCAGGAGATGACTCAATAGCAAGAGAGCTTTATTATGAGAGCGACAGAACTCGGGACCCAAGTCTCACTGATGCAGCAGTAGCGAAGTGGGACCCTGAGCCCCTGAGTGAGCAGGATTTTTAAAGGGAAAGTCTATGAGCAGGGGGTTTCCATGACAGCAAGCGGGGGTGGGGGGTGGGGTGGAGTGGGGAGTGGGGGGCGGACCATGTCTTGACATTACAGGATTAGGTAAAAGTTAGAGGGGTGAGGTGACCTTCTCTGAGGCACATAATCACAGTTGCTTAAGGCATATAATCACAATGGCTATTCTTCTAAACTATATCTGAAACATTGGGGAGAATTTTTCCACCCGATTCCGATTCCCAACCGATTCTCATTGATTATTGCCAGGGGGATTGTTTCTATTTTTTTATGAAGTATTTATTCTGTGATATTTCCTGGAGGCTGTTGCTAGGAGAGTTAACTTGTTTTCTGCCAAGTGTACGTTCTGTGATATTTCCTGGTACCTGAGTTCAGCTCCCAGTCAACATGGCTCTTTATTTCAAAATGGAGTTATACTCAGGCTAACTTAAACTCTTCAAAACCCAGTTGTTTGCCTTCTTCATCACTGAGATTACAGCTGGCTTAGCATCTGTGTGTCCCTCCCCTAAGGCTTGGGCACCGTATGTGGAGCTTCTGCTGGTCTGTGTCAAAACATTATCATCAAAAGGAGGAAAGGCCTTAGATTTTACTTTTTGCCATGCTTGGTTGGAAGCTGTTTTGCCATCTACTACTTGAACTAAGAATGACTTCTCAATGTAAGAAAACCACACATGTGTGCTGGTGGTCAGTACGCATGCTTTCCTTTGAGACCTGTATTAAAGGATCAGCTACAACAATTTCTTCTTATGAGAGAGAGAGAGGAAGGGAGAGAAAGACAAAGAGAATGTGTGAGCTTGTATGTTTGTGTGTGTGTTTGTATGCACATGTGGGCCCTTGTGTATTTGTGGGTTGCCGGAGCCCGCCAGCAGAGTCAAACAGTGGGGACTGAGTGGTGAGTGAGGACAAATCACACTACACACGGAGCATCTTGAGAGGGCTGTCAGTCTGACTGAAGCAGTGTGGGTTTATTCCAGGGTTCATTATTTACAGGCAAAGCAAAAACAAGTTACAGCAATACAAAAAAAAAAAAAAAAAAAAAAAAGGTGTGAAAACATCCAACTTCTATTCAAAAACTACTTCCCCAGGTAAAAACATAATAAAGCAGCTTAACAAGCAGCTTTCCACACCATAGCGTGAACCCTAGTGATCCAACTCAGCGCCTCAAGCTTGGCCACAGGTGTGTTGCTTTAGCAAGAAGCCATTTTCGTCCAGGTGGCGGAGGCTTCCGTTTTACCTGGAACATCCGGGATTCTCTCTCAGGGTGGCTTTGTCTGTAGCTGTGTCCCATGGCTCTCCACAGTGGGTGTAGACACATCTGAGGAGTATTTTTTGGGGGTGGGGTACATGCATATGTATGGAAGCCAGAAAACAACCTTGGATGTCATCTTCAAGAACACCATCCACCTCTTTGACAGTGTCTCTCCTTGGCTTGTAGCTCACCAGTTAGGCTGGATTGACCACCACTGAATAGCAAGAATCCTATCTCTGACAGACTCTCCAGAACTGGCACTGAAATCATGCTCCACCACACTCCACAAGTCGACATGGGTGGGGCCTGAGCTTTGGTTCTTGTCTTGAGAATCAACAGTTCTTCCAGCCCCAGCAATTTAAACTTGGTAACCAAAAACAATGCTTTCCTTCTCTTACCGACTGACAATCTTTTCAGTTAACCAGAGGCCTTCTGGGAAATCTCCATCACACATAACCCTTTGTGATCTTATTTTCCTGTAGCTCTTTCACTGTTCACAAAGTGAAATTTGTTTGTTTGTTTATGCCTCTCTATCTCTTGTCATGAGATTACTGCTGCGGGAGAACAGGCTTGTGTTTTGTTTTGCTTAATACCACTCTAAGAACCTACACTGCATCTAGCACTCAATAAATATTAAAGATGCTGTTATCTGTACACATGCTAAATAAAATTATTTCACGTCACCTAGGGAAAAAAAGGTTAATAGCTTCTGTCCTAAAGCAATTCCCTAACATCAAAAGAATGCCGTAAAATGTTGGTCCCCCCACCAAAACAAACAAACAAACAAACAAACAAACAATAAATAAATAATAAAATCATGTAATCTGTGCTACTCCTTAAAGCTGAGAAATCAAACTGGCTTAACTGGGAAGGCGCTCGCCTGTCTCTTTCTTCCAATGCCCTGGGTTTTGCATCTTGTAACCGATGTCTTGGTGTCTTCAGTGAGAGAGACGGAACATATTGTAAAGCGACAGAGCAGACACACCAGCATTCTCCAGGGGAACTCCTACTTCCAGATGTGGGGAACGCCCCCCTTTGACCTGCTTAGAGACCCAATTAGCACATCTATTTCTAAGGGGAGGAGTAAGTTCCCACTGGCATACTCCCAGCTGCAATTTTTTAGGCCTGTTATGCCCCTTTCAGTAATGATTTAATATAAATACATTTAAAATAATAACAATCATGTCCTCCCTCTCTCCTCCCTTTACAGCTGCAGCTTCTTGCCTTGGGTTGCAACTGGGCTGTGTTGAAGAAATCACCATTTCTCCCTTTACTTTCATTCCTTGCAGCTGTATATTCTCATCTTAGCAATTCTGTCTCTCTCTATTGTCCATATTTATTTTAGTTCGAGACTTGGAGAAACTTAAAAAAAATACTGGCTCTTGGACTATATAGACAGTTAAGTGGTTGAGTGTTGCTACTGCAGAAGGTCCCGGCACCCACGTGTTAGCTCACGACCATCTGTAACTCCAGGTCCAGGTGACTTGTCCTCCTCAGGGACTGGGCATGCACAAAGGTACACATACATACATGAAGGCAAAGCATTCATATACATAAACAAATCTAAAAAACGTAAACGCTGATTGTTTCTTGGATATTTCAGAGTCATAGCAGTGTCTTCATTCTGTGATTTCATCCTAGATGGAGAAAATTCTTTGAACAGATTATATAAAATTGGTTAAAAAGAGGTAATGCTGACAAACACCAGTGACCCCACATCTCTTTTTGTCTTAACAATTTTCCTTCTTGACACTAAAGTGGAGCAAAGTGAACCCCATGGGCTTTTGGGTTCATAATCTTATACCCACTGCTTTTAGGACATTCACCTTATTATGTATTAGTTTATGATAGGAACTTTAGTTGCAGATTTCCTTAGGTCACATTTTTTTTAATTAAAGTGAAATTCACATTACATAAAACTAGCCATTGTGAAGTGTAAAACTAAATTGAATTTAGTACATTGATAGAGTTTTGAAACCACCACAAAGTTTAGCATGGCCCCAAAAGAAATGTTTTATCACCTTGAAAGGGACCGCACACCCTTTGAGCACTTCCTCTCTCTTTTCCCTCTCTTTTGACCCTGGAATTCAATAATCTTCTGTTTATACCTAAGAGTCAGGTATTTTGAATAGCTTTGTCAACTGTGCTGCTAATTTGAACAAATTTCTAAATGTAGTTCATCCCACAGCTGAGTGATGGAGGTTTCAAACCACAAGTATCTGGCAACAGAAAGGGACCAGCACATTATAATCTTGCAGAGAATGTCTTAATGACTAATTTAATGCATGGAGGCCCGAACCTGGATCTGACACAGCCTCAATTTTTCTTTGTTAAACCCAGCTTTAATGTACAACTGTTTGTGCATTGTAAGAAAGAAAAATATTCAACTCTGGCCAGTCACAATTGTAAACTTAACAATGACCAATGGGAGTATTTATATAAAGCCAGTTAAGAGCATGGAAGAGGATGCCAGAGGAACAGACCAAAACTGCATGGAGACATGAGGAGTTGGGGAGAGATGGACCAGAATACTTCTAAAAACTAAGTACAGAGATTTTTAAAATTTTATTTATTGTTTCATTAATTACAGTTTATTCGCTTTATATACCAGCTGTAGGCCCCCTCTCTTGTCCCCTCCTAATCCCACCCTACTTCCTCTTCTCCCATGTCCCTCCCCAAGTCCACTGGTAGGGGAGGTCCTCCTCCCCTTCCATCTGATCCTAATTCTCATCAGTACTGACTGCATTGTCTTCCTCTGTGGCCTGGTAAGGCTGCACTCCCCTCAGGGGGAGGTGATCAAAGAGCAGGCCACTGAGTTCATGTCAGGGACCGTTCCTGTTCCTATTACTAGGAAACCCAGTTGGATACTGAGCTGCCACAGGCTACAGGGTTCTAGGTTATATCTTCATCAATGGTCCTTGGTTGGAGTATCAGTCTCAGAAAAGACCCCTGTGCCAAGATTTTTTCTTTTTTTTTCTCTCCTTGTGGAGTTCCTGTCCCCTCCAGGTCTTTCTATCTCTCCCTTCTTTCATAAGATTCCCCACACTTTGCTGAAAGTTTGACTATG
This sequence comes from Psammomys obesus, assembly GCF_907164565.1. Lineage (NCBI taxonomy): Eukaryota > Metazoa > Chordata > Mammalia > Rodentia > Muridae > Psammomys > Psammomys obesus. The sequence continues at coordinate 40,228,163 of NW_026587216.1, read as the reverse complement.
AGTCTCAGCATCTACTTTGACACCCTGCTGAGCAGAGTCTTTCAGAGGCCCTCTGTGGTAGGCTCCTGTCCTGTTCCCTGTTTTCTCCTTCTTCTGAGGTCCATCCCATTTGCCTTTCTGAATGAGGATTGAGCATCTTACCAAGGGTCCTCCTTGCTTAGCTTCTTTAGGTGTACACATTTTAGTATGATTATCCTATATTATATGTCTAATATCCACTTATAAGTGAGCATATACCATGTGTGTCTTTCTGCTTTTGGGATACCTAGCTCAGGATTATCTTTTCTAATTCCCATCATTTGCCCCCAAATATCATGATTTCCTTGTTTTTATTTGCTGAGTAGTATTCCATTGTGTAAATGTACAGCAATTTCTGTATCCATTACTCAACTGAGTAATGGAAACATAACATAACTGACATCTGTTATGTTTCCAGCTTTTGGTTATTACAAATAAAGCTGCTATAAACATGGTTGAGCAAATGTCCTTGTTCCATACTTGATCATCCTTTGGATCTATGCCTAGGAGTGGTATACCTGGGTATATTTTAGATATTAGCCCTTTGTCAGATATAGGATTGGTGAAGATCCTTTCCCAATCTATAAGCATTGGATAAAATCCAACATTTGTTTATGTTAAAAGTCCTGGAGAGATCAGGGATATAGGACACTTACCTAAAAATAGTAAAGGCAATATACAGCAAACCTATAGCCAACAGCAAGCTGAATGGAGAGAAACTTAAATCAATCCTACTGAAATCATGGACAAGACAAGGCTGCCCACTCTCTCCATATCTCTTCAACATAGTTCTTGAAGTCCTTGAAAGAGAAATAAGAAAATTAAAGGTGATCAAGGGGATTCAGTTCGGAAAGGAAGAAGTCAAAGTATCACTATTTGCAGATGATATGATAGTATACATGAGTGACCCCCAAAATTTTACCAGAAAACTCCTACAGCTGATAAATACCTTCAGCAAAGTGGCAGGATACAAAATTAACAAAAAAAAAAAAAATTAGTAGCTCTCCTGTATACAAAAGACAAAAGGTCTGAGAAAGAAATTAGGAAAACAACACCATTCACAATAGCCACAAAGGACATAAAGTACCTTGGTGTGACTCTAACCAAGCAAGTCAAAGACTTCTATGAAAAAAAATTCCAGTCTCTGAAGAAAGAATTAGAAGAGGATATCAGAAGATGGAAAGATCTCCCATGTTCATGGCTTGGCAGGATTAGCATAGTAAAAATGACCATCTTACCAAAAACAATCACAGATTCAATGTAAGTCCTATCAAATTATCAACACAGTTCTTAACAGACCTTGAAAGAAAAAATTCTCAATTTCATATGGAATAACAAGAAACCCAGAATTGCTAAAACAATCCTCTACAATAAAAGATCTTCTGGAGGTATCTTCATCCCTGATCTCAAGCTGTGCTATAGAGCAACAGTTATAAAAACTGCATGGTACTGGCATAGAAACAGAATGGTGGATCAATGGAACTGAATAGAAGACCCAGAAATAAACCCACACACTTATGGACACCTGAGTTTTGACAAAGATGCTAAAACCATACAATGGAAAAAAGATAGCATCTTCAATAAATGGTGCTGGACTAATTGGATATCTACATGTAGAGAAATGCAAATAGATCCATACTTATCCCCCTGCACAAAACTGAAGTCCAAGTAGATCAAAGACCTCAATATAAAACCAGACACACTAAACTGGTTAGAAGAAAAAGTGGGGAAGAGCCTTGAACTCATTGGCACAGGAGAGAACTTCCTGAACAGAACACCAACAGCACAGGCTCTAAGAGCAACAATCAATAAATGGGACCTCATGAAACTGAAAAGCTTCTGTAAAGCAAAGGACACTGTTGTCAGAACAAAAGTACAGAAATTTTACTGTAGTTCTATATCCATTGAAATAAAAAAAGAAGGTGGACATGTTTAGAAGTGGTTAATTCCCCTTATTTTACCTGTAATTTTGTGTCCTCATTCTTTCTGGATTAATTCTGGAAGTGCATAAATTATGGTAAGGGTTATGTCTTTTTTTCCTTCTCAACAGGTATGCTTTTCTTGTTGATACTGGCTTCCCACTGTGTTTCCTTGGACATCAGTTTCAGAGGATGCTAATAGAAGCTATGTAAAAATGCTCTCGTAATTAGTTCATTCATTTTTACATTCCTCTACTCAATAATTGTTTATTGAATTACTCTAACTCACTGGAGCACCATTCCAGGTCCTGATAACAAAGACACAACACAACAGAAAGAAAAAAGTTCGCAAATTGCAACACTTTTTGTATTGGCAGGTCCTCATATGGACTCACTTTCATAAGAAAATGTACATTTCGATGTTTCAAGAGAAACTTAGAAGATTTTCCTTAAGAAAGATGTGTATGTAGGGACCACGTATGTATGTATGTATGTATTTAGTAATTTTGTATACGTGTGTGGTTAATATACATGTGAATACATGAAGGAGGGTACACATTCCTGTGTGTGCATGGGTGTTTGGAGGCCAGAGGACAACTGAAAGTGTTATCTTTGGAATCCTGTCCAGTTCCTTTGAGATAGGCTCTTTCATTGGCCTGGAGCTCATCAATTAGGCGAGTCTAGCTGGTCAGGGAGCCCCAGGAATCCTCTCATCATCTCCGGAGAGCTAGGATCACAAGTATGGGCTACCAAATGGGTTTTTTACAGGGGTTCTGGGATCAAACTCAGATTTTCATGTTTGGGAAGCAAGTAGTTTGCCCACTGAGCTCTCTCCTCAGCCCTGAAAAGAAATATGTATGTATTCTATTAAACATAATTAATCAATCATGAAAAATGTACATTTCCAGATTCTTCTACTGTAACTAGCTAATTGCCTACTAGGTCCCCTTTGTTATACTCTGTAGATTTGCTTATTATCCTCTAGGAATCATAACCCCTTTTGAGGACATGACCTCAGTGATCAACACTAAGCCTACCTCTTAAAGACTAGACTATTTCTACAGCCTGCAAATAGGGACACTGGAGAAGATACATCTTTAGCACATGGGTCTTGAGGGACATTTGAAAGGCAAAATATAGTTAGCTCAGACTAAGCCTGGTTTCTTAAACAGCTCTGGCAATGTTATACTTTTCTTCCGCCTAGGAGACTGAGTGAAATTTAACAATTGTTCATTTTCTGATTTATCAGGAAAAACCACAGACTTTCACTTACTCACAAAACCTGCAGCTGATTCTAGGAATGTGCAGAAAGCCTTGCTATACTCTGAGCCTCTCTGAAAGAGAAAATTCAAGGCTTAGGAAATCCCGAAGAGAACAGGAGTGAAGGAAGCGCAGCAGGGAAATCCTGACTTCTAAAGGTGGCTCATTCCCATCTGGGTAGTTCCTTCTTTAGCACATAGGCTTTTAGTTAAACAGGGAACTACTACAGGCCAAAGGGAAAAGGATTTTCAGATTACATGTACTTTAACAGTGAAATTTCAAAACCTTGGCAACTGTGGTCAGTGGGTCAGAAAACATTGCCATGGTTTAAATTCACAAAATAAAGATACTAAAACATGTGGTAAGACCCTAATTTTAACTTGCATCATCAGCACACACACACACACACACCCACAGTGCCTGCTACAATTCACGCTGCACAAGGAAAAGGAAGAAAGGTAATTTTAATAAATATAAATAAATTAAATGAGTTTAATATGCTTAATCAAGTCTGCTTAATTTACAAGAATCAAGAGTGACATACCACACAGGTCACATACAAACATTTGTCTTGATCTTCTTCTTCTTCTTCTTCTTCTTCTTCTTCTTCTTCTTCTTCTTC
>NW_026587216.1:40172485-40224334 GCF_907164565.1 Psammomys obesus | reverse complement strand
TCTTCTTCTTCTTCTTCTTCTTCTTCTTCTTCTTCTTCTTCTTCTTCTTCTTCTTCTTCTTCTTCTTCTTCTTTGTCAAAAGTTTATTAGGATTTAATTTTGGGCAGGACTGCTCAGTTCCCAACTTTTGAAAAACTATGTGGCTAAGAAATTTCCAAAGCTGCTTGAGATGTAAGAATTCTGTGATTTAATATCAAGGCTGGGGTGGGATCACCTCCCTTCTTGTAATTCCCCTCCCATCATTGACTACCTTAGGCAGGAGAGAGAGCCACAGTGCACAGGCAGACTAAATACAGAAGAAGCCATGAAGAAGAGGCCATCCCCTGTTCCACTGGTGTATCCTGCTCTTGGCATAAATTTCTATTTTTGCCAGGACACAAGTTCATTCATTTAACACAGCATGTAATTGACCGTTTTCAAGGTTTCATACAAATTGTTTCAAGTTAGAAGTTTCACTCCAGCCTGTAATGTGGCCCAAACCAATCGGAATTTTCTTCTGTGGGAATTTCAAGAATGTGAAACACCATTTACAGGCGGACATTTTTTTCTTATGTAAAATATTCAAAAGCACACAATGTCTCATCTAATTCTCTAATTATATAGAGCTTTTGCTATGTAATTTTTCTTTACCTGCTCAATCAAATGCATTGCAACTTGGTCCTTAATGGTCCTAGCTGATACTTGTGCGCTATGGATAAAAGGCTTATTATTATCATCCACTCCTTCAACAAGTTAGTAAGGAGAGCAAGAATTTGATCAGAAATTCTCCCATTACATTGTCACCCATAGTTACTTTATCATTTAGTTATTATTCTGCACCATAAAATACCAAGAACCAAACTGTGGTTCTTCCTGGAACAACTCCCCAACTCCTTTTGCTCTGTTTGTGTCCTTGGCCATAACATTCTTGAGCTTATTGTCATAGTTATTTAGTGAGCTTTGTGATACATGGACATTTCCTGTGCGTGGAATGTGTGTTAAATGACCAGCTGGCTCGGAAGTACAAGAGCTCAATGTCTCAACTCAGCTGAGTGGTGAAAATTATTATCCTTTTGAGTGGGAGATTCAGCTTTGAAAGTTTTGTAACAACTCAGCCTCCATGTGGCCAGAATCTTCCTGACCAACCCAACTCTTTAGAAATCATGAAATGCATAGAGGATACTCAATGAAAAGCAGGTGTGAAGAGGTGCCTGGTGACAATTTATCCTCCACTACAGTGGATTGGCAGATAATATAGTGACGTGAGGAGATACATAAACTAAGGTTCAACAATTAATATGGGATGGTTTAAATTCATTGGAATGTGTTGGGTCGAGTTGAGTTGTCCTGGCCAATGTAGTCATGGGATCACAGACTTGAGATTCCAAAAGATCTTTACCAAAAAAAACCCCTCTCAGGACATCTTAAAATACACCAATATTTTCCATTCAGTAATGGTGAGATTGCTGAGGAACTGTGTGAAGAAACAGAACATTTACACATCTATGACCAGCCCCCTTGCCGTGCTCTGTTAACTTGGCCAAAATGCCAACCTTGTGAGCTAGCCACCCTGGCTCTTCTGTGCCATGCTGGACATCTATGCCTTTCTTTGGGCTCCCTTTTGTCTCTTTGGAGAAAATGCACAGTGTTCTAACACAGGAATAAACAAGCATTTTCTGTAAATAAGCTAAGTATTTTGGGCTTTGAGGACAACAAAGTCTCAGTATGAGTTGTTTGTTGCCTTTGCACATACAGCAGTGAAAGAAATACGTTACTATGTGGGTGGGGCTATTACAACAAGCTTTATTTGTGAGAGCAGGCGTGACCATGACTGGACTGGCAGACTACTCTGCCACCCTCTGTTCTATGCCATAAAGTACAATGAAATTTACTGTGTTCTGTGTAACAACTAATCCCTCTCAGCATTTTATGTTTTATCATTTTTATATCTGATAATTCTGTGTTTTGGAGCAGATCTTACCAGGTAGCCCAGGCTTGGCTAAAACTCACCATTCTCTTGCCTCAGTTGTGCAAGTGCTGGAATCACAGACTGATACAACCATACCCATGCGTTCTTAGCGTTAATGGCTTCTTAAGGAACCTTTCTACCTCAGCCGAAACCTCAGCTCAGTTTATCTTGAGGGGGGTCTTCCTTGACCACCTAAAGTAGATTGTCTCATTGAATCTTTTTTTTTTTTTTTTACATCACCTTGTTTAATGTTTTATGACACACATTTCTCTTTGCATTCAGTGTCTTATGTTGGTTTTCGTATGCCTCCTCCGACCTTGTTCCACACACTGAATGGAAATGTCACAAGAGTATAAACTTTGTTTTTATATATTGCTATTTCTCCAGGGCTGAGAACAATACCTGGCATGTAGTAACTGCTCAATAAATACCTCAGAATTACAGCAAGTTGGACCACTTCTAGAAATTTTTTTATGAGACCGATAAGAAACTCAATTTAGAGTGGTTAACCTGACCAAAAGTTATTTTTAAAAGGCAACTTTATGAGGAATATCTCATAAGGTGCTTCCAATATATCACTGCTTCTCATATTTTCTGGATAAAACAAGTGTAGGGGCCAGAATACAGCCATATAATTTATAAAAACCATGAAACAAAATTCCTCCCTGAGAATTTTGATAACTTTTAATTATGGATTTTATTTGTAGCAGATTGCCCTTTTCTTGATTAGGCAAGAATGTCTATAAATGGACTTTGGTTTAAAGATCTGAGATTACACCATTATGTTTGAATTCAGTTAGTAACACTTGCTTTCATATTAACAGAAAAGGTCTTTTAACACTCAAGAGGGCCTCCAGGACCTAGACCAAGCTAGCTCCACAGAACCACACTTTGGCCCTCACTCTGTCTCCTCTTGCTTCTCCTTCCTGCTTTCTTTCCGGTGGTGGAAAGGAGGCAATGACCTAGTTCAAGGGCAACAAGAGAGGAGGAAGCCAAGCCAAAGGACTGCAGAATCAACATCCGGCATGATTTCACTTACCACATCTAGTCCCTCAACCTGTTGGGAAATATTTATAATTATCCCTTTCCCTCTTTTGTCACCAAGGAATTTCGTTTCCCTCTTAAGTGGCTTTCTTAAGAAGGGAAGTGGGATGGGAGGAATGGAATCCAAACCACCACCCGTTGTTCTTTCGGAGCCCGCCCTGCCCTCCTGTTTGAAGTTATGTAGGTCACTCTATTTGTGTCTGTTCTGCTTGTACCTGCTTGTCTTAGAGCCCAGGCTGGTAGAGTGGCAGAAGGCTGAGCCTTTAGTAAACATCTCATCTTGAAATGAATATTGCTGTGAGAGCCGTCTGTTCCAAGGGGGACCCACTACTAAGCTTTCTTCTGAAGCAGTCTTCACAGGCCACAGGCATTTCCTGGGTGGTGTGTAGAGTGTCTGCCTCTCTTCCACCAGCACCGTGCGTTCATGTTCTTTGACCTTAGGGTCCAGTGTGGTCTTTATTCTCAGAGGTTTTGATCGTTCTGCACAGGTGAACACAAGTTACCTTCTCGTTTTGCATAAACACCTGACCCCAGCACCCAGACACTAGAGTCTAAGGTCAGCTGTGTGTGTGTTTTCCAGCTTCGCTGTTTTCTAAGAAGAGACCAGCAGTTTTATTGGATGAAGACAATTCAAAATGTTGGAGTAATCACACAGTTCCTCACTTTTTCTTTTCAACCCCCTTGAGAACAGTGTAGGTTGTGGGATTTGGGATAAGTCAGAGAAGAAAGAACGACTTTGGGGTTTTTATTCCACTGGTGACCCAATACACTTAGAGGGAGAAAATGTTGAATTTGCAGAAGGGGATGGTATCTCCAAGTCCTTTGACATGCAAATGTCCATCCGATTAGATTATCACAGTTTCACTTGGTTGTTCTCTTTGGCACAAATGACTTCAGCTATCTCTAGGACACCCTGATGCCTCTGTGACTTTTCTTTCTCAAGGTAGTTTTACCGAATTGCTTCACTGTGTGTGAAATCCAATCACAGCTATTTATTTATTTTAATCTATGAACTTGGACTGTTTCACTAACCTCATTAGAAGAGCCAGTTTTGCTGGCCTATTACCTATCTGGCTATTGTTAAACGATTGAATTATACAGTGTCCATTCGAATGAAATGCTAGATTTGAAATGCCACCAAGAAGATTCTCTTTCTCAAATGCCTTGGTGGATTGAAACATTTTCTCTGAAGCCTTGGAGAGCAGAATTCAGAAGAAAATGGAGGCTAAAGTTTGCTGCTAACTTGTTATCTAGAAACAACATTTGGCTCTGACCAAGGTGCCAAAATGGAATTCTCTGCTTATATCCCAATCGCCAGTTCAGCTTATCCCAGGGCATTTGAGGCCTCCTTTGCCTTTCTCACTTTATCTCCAGTCTGATTTTTCCATAGTTTTAAACCGAAACATCAACCAATAAAGGGGTTGGGGAGAGAGAGCTCAGGTAATAAGGCAGCTGCTGTGCAAGCATGAGGACCCAGATTCCATCCCTAGTGCCAGTGTTTAAAACACAAAACAAAAGAAGCAAACAAGCAACAACAGCCCCAAGCAAGCAAGCCAACAAACAAACGAGTCAGGCATGGTTACACACAGTCCTGGGAAGTCAAGAGGGGAAGATCCCAGGCTCTTACTGGCCAGCCAACTAAGCCTAATTGGTGTGCTAATGAGCGAGCCTTAAACAGGTGGAATGCTCCTGAGAAGTGATACCTAAGGACTTGTGCACACTTGTGTATATGCATTTGCATAACACACACACACACACACACACACACACCCCAAAAATTTCCTGGTGATGACCTTTTATGTTTCTGACTCACTAGCATGTCAATCTTGAACAAAACAAAACAAACAAAAAATACTGAAATTTTCTGGTCGTCTTCCAATACTTATTTTATTTATTTGCTGCTCACTTTATTTATCTTGCTTACTAGGCCCCTCTAGGATTCTGGGCTTGCAACCCTAAAGGTTCTGAAGGTTGTCTCTTCTATAGCCAACAAATAGTTCTAGTCACATAAAATTGATATCTCACTCATCTCAGACCTGCCTCTCCTGATGTGAACATTTGAGCACTGCTTACCTCTTTTTGTCTTTAAGGACATGTTCCCAATATTCTCTTTCATAATAACTTTCATATTTTCATAGATACAAAAGAAAGTAGTTTCTGGAAAACAGCACATAGGCTAAGGAATTAATACATAGGGGGGTAAGGTGAAGAAGTCAAAACAAATTTCAGGTCAGAAGAGCTAACATCTATGAAAAGGGAATGTAAATGTGTCTAGTGGTCAGAGAAAACAATTCATTACCCAGTTCCTCCATAAAGAGGAAAATCATGTGAGTTCCTTAGGGAAAACAAAATCATCTCTAAGAACTGTAGGTCTGTTGAGCTGTGGAACCAGCCTTTGTACTGACTTTTGCTCCCAACATAGATACTGTACATATGGTTTTTTGTTTTGTTTGTTTTGTTTTTTTGTATTCTTTTTCAGAGACCTCACTGACCTTGGGAATTGTTCAGTTTACGAGGACCTTATTCATGAATGTACAAGGATCTCTTCCAGCATATACCCAATATGTTCTCTTGGGGGTTCTTAATTGACCACCATATAGGAAAACTGACCCACTGTGGCAACTTTTATTTGTTATTTTTAACAGTTTTTTTTAAAAATTTTTAATTTATTACAATTTATTCACTTTATATCCCAGCTGTTGTCCCCTCCCTCGACTCCTCCCAATCCTACCCTTCCATGCCCCTCCTCCAGTCCACTGACAGGCATCTGACCCTACCTTGAATGCATTGTCTTCCTCTGTGGCTGGTAAGGCTGCTCCCCCCTCTGGGGGAGGTGATCAAAGAGCAAGCCAATCAGTTCATGTCAGAGACAGCCCCTGTTCCCCTTACTAGGGTACCCACTTGGAGACTGAGCTGCCATGGGCTACATTTGTGCAGGGCTTCAATTTTACTTCAAATACCCACTCACATTACTCCTTATACTTTCTCAACCATTGAAGTTGAGTTTTCTTTTTCTTTTTAAATATTACTGTACTGAGTGACCTGAACACAAACTCAAAGTTTCCTTTATCTATTTATTTTTTATTTTGCATAGTTAATCGTTTCCTCACAGTTGTGCACATAAATTAACAGAGGGTTGCTGTGGTGAGATACCAAGCAGCATCTCAAATTTGTTGGACGGCATTTTTGGTTTTGTGTGTTTATATGGAAACCCACTTGTTAGAGGCATGAAGAGGCCTTGACAAACTGATTACAGCGAAGACAACGGCAGTATAATATGACAACCAAAACCATCTTTTTGGTCCAGACTTTTGATTTCCCTGGGCTGTTTTCAGAGTTGTCTATATTTTCATCTTTGAAAGGCAAGAAGAACTTGGCTCAGAAGCTGCAGCTGAGAGAAAACCCGCGTGCTCTGTCACTGTGCCCCCATTATTCCCTTCCAGGTAGGAGTGAAGTGCTCCCCAGTGTCTCTGAGCCCCGTTCAGAGCTCCCAGGCATCTATATTTGCATGTCTTTCCTCTCTAATCTACCTGAAGAGCACTTTCTCACCCTGAGCTTGGCTCTTGGCTGCCAGTAGGCAGTGTTGATGCCAGCTTCATCTTTCTCGCGCAGGTGGCTAAAGGCCAGAATTTCAACACAAAACCTTTCCCAGAGCTCCACACCACCTCAGCTTTTGTAGTATGTATGAGTTGCTTGGATGAGAGGAGCCTTCAAGTACACAGAAGTGTTACCGTGAGATGCTTTCTTTATTCCATGCTCTTATCTCAATGAATTATGGCTTGTTAAGAGGATATTAGGGGAATTCAGTAACATTTTCTCTCAGCTTGCTGCTTCTGGCACCTACCATTTCATGTTTATATTCAGTTGCTGAATAATTCTTCTCAGATTATTTATCACATTTAGGTTCAGGAGCTGATCCCTGCTACTTACCCTGTAAAATGTTAGCACTTCAGCCCCATGCTCAAATTCCTCAGCTGTCCTGAGTAAACACTGTAAAGAATACAGTTGGAGAAATTTTATAATCATTAGGTCCATTCTCCTGAATGTGCAATAAATTCAAACCAGTGAATTAATTGTTCAAAGTCTTACAGGCAAAGGTGACAAAGCTCAAAATGGAGGCCAGAGTCAAACCCCCATCTAAGTTTCTTTTCTCCAAAAAGACATGCATTTCCCTAATCATAATGCTGTGAAAGTAATGTGTGAAAACGTGATTTTTTCTTGAGGTGCATATCTACAGATGAGGATCGAATGGCTGGAGGTTTGAACCTTAGGAACATGTCTTTATATTGGGTGGAGCCAACCAGTTCTGTCTGCAGACGTTAGGGTTGGAGGAGATGGGTTGGGATCCAAGGTGCCATTCATTAGCTGCCTGTATTCCTGAATCAGTGGTTTAGCTTCTCTGGTACTCAGCATGCTCAGTATAGAAACAGGCTTATAGCCTTAAAAGATGCTCTGATCCTGTAGTTCTTCTTGTGGTGTTTTTTACCCCCTTTGTCTCTCTCAATCCTTCCTCCCACTTTTCCAGAAAACTCCCTGAGCTCGGCCCACTATTTGGCTGTGGGTCTCTGCGTCTGTCTTCATCAGCTACTGGATGAAGCCTCTCAGAAGACCGTTGTGCTTGGCCCTTGCCTGCAAGCGTAGCAGAGCATCATTAATAGCATCTAGGGCTGGCTCTCTCCCATGGAGTGGGTCTCAGGTTGGTCCAGTCACTGGTTTGCCATTCCTTGAACCTCTGATTTACCTTTATCCTTATACTTCTTGCAGGTGAAACAAGTTTTGTGTCGAAGGTTTTATGAGTAGCTTGGTGTCCCCCTCCCTCCTCTGGAAGTCCCACCTGGCTACAGGAGGTGTCAACTTCTAACTTTAGCCCATGGGGGCTCACAGAGACTGAACCACCAACCAAAGAGCATGCATAGGCTGGACCCAGGCCCCCTACACATATGTAGCAGATATGCAGTGTGGTCATCATGTGAGTCCCCTAACAATGGGAGTAGAGGCTTTCTCTGATACTGCTGTCTGCCTTTGGATCCCTTTCCCCTAGCTGGGCTGCCTTGTCTGGCTTTAGTGGGAGGGGATGTGCTTAGTCCTGCTGGGACTTGAGGTGTCAGAGAGGGTTGGTACTCCTTGGGAGCCTCCCTTTCTCTGAGAAGGAGAGGGGGTTACTGAGGGGAGGTGTATGAGGATGGGACTGGAGGGGGGAAGAGGAGGCAGGGGGCTGGGATCAGGCTGCAAAGTGAATGAATAAATTAATAAACAAATAGGAAAAAGATAAAAGATGCTCTTATAATATTGCTATGAGATTTCTCCAGTCATCTTTAAAATCATTCTGTGATCCTCGGCTAGCTCTGGTGTCCTCTGAGATGATTTGCTACTATAATGGATATGTCCTTTGCATTAGTTTCATATTTCTATGAACAAAAGTCTCGACACAACAAACTTAAGGAAAGAAAGGTTTGTGCCGGCTCATGGATTTACATGGTTTCCTTGTAGAGGGGGGAGCATTGGTGGAGTGACTGTTCACAGCATAATGCCAGGAACATGCGGCGGTGGCTGTTCCCATCATGGTGGGCCAGCCAGCAGAGAGAGATAGAAACAGGAGCTCAGAGTCACTTTAGTGACTTCCTGCCTCTGCTACCTAGACTCTACCCTCCTAAAAGTCTCACAGGCCCTCGGCATCATACCTGTGGCTGGTGATCCTGGTGGCAGTTATTTCAGATTCAAACTGCAACAGTCTTCTGCTGGCTCTAATGGCTTATGCCTATCTATTTCACAACACAAAATTCAATTAGTCCAAGCTCAAGAGTCTCTGGAGTCTTCACACTGTCAACACTGTTTAAAAGTCTAAGCCCAGAGTCTTGGTGGAGACTTGAGAGAATCTGTTTAACTGTGAACCCCTGTAAAGTAAAAAAAAAAAAAAAAAAAAAAAGTACTTCTTTCCAATACTCAATGGCACAGAGTAAGTACTCCCATTCTGAAAGATCGTGAAGGTAGAAAAGAAAGACTAGAATAAAGTGAAACTGAAACCAGACAAGGCAGATGTTAAATCCCACATGTATGCTCGGTAGTCAGGACATATGTAGCATAATGTGACCTCCAAAAAGGCTTGGGTGACTGAACCCCCATTTCTCTGCTATTTGTAGTCCACATGGATAGCTCCACCTCATTCCTCTAACTTTCCTTAGTGGGTGTCTTACATTCCTGACATGTCCATCAGCCCAGGTCTCCATTTCAACTTGGTCTTCACCCTCAGATCTTTGTGCGGAGCCCTTTTATGAACTTCTTACAGATTCCCACTCTGTGTGCATTGTTTGATGACACAGGCATTTCTCAAAAATCTCTATGGAAGCCAATATGACCTCTTGTGCTATGTATGTCTGCAAAATAACACCATGTTGTTGATACCAAGTTTTGCTATTAGTTTAAGCAGTAGCTGGGCCATCTTGGACCAGAGCTCCAGGAGCCTCTATGTACCTGAGTGGCTCTTTTTCAATAGAGTTTACAAGGTAAGTCTTTAAGTTGAGTTTTTGTTGTTATATACTAGGGCCTTTGACATATGGGTGTTATACCAACTCCTGAAATGCCCTCAAATCACCCTTCTGAATGAACCAGTGACAGTTACTTGGTTTCTTTTTATTTTGCTTAACATCTATGGCTTTTTTATTCATGGGCTCAAATTCCATTCCCCACTTTTCTTTTCGGGCTAAATCGAACATTCCCCACATCTTTCTGCTCTGCTTTTTGCTCACAGTAAACTTGAGTAAGAGCCGCCACCAAGAATTGAGCCAAACACTAACTGCCTTCCGATCTCCTCTCCCAAATCAGTCTATTACTTTTGAATTCAGCATCATCAAAAATTGCAGGACATGTGCAAAATGCAGACACATTCTTCCCCAGGATGGAACATGAATGACCTTTAGTCCAGTTCTGCAAGAGATTCTCGAGTGCAGTCTTTACCATTTATAAATGCCATTGACATGGCGGTGTCGAAAATTCCCACCGGAACTGCCCACCGATTACTTCTTAGAATGGTATAAGTCTTCTGTGGCTCACATTTCCAAACTAGTGCCAAAGGCCCAAGAACCACGTGGCCACGTTTAGTCAAACATACTTTCCTGGCACCAATATTTTTGTATAAGTGATTTTCATACCCCTGTGACAAAGTCACTTACACAGAACCAATTTAAAGGAGGAAAGAATTGTTTTGGCTGATGGTTTCAAGGTCTTAGGAGCCATGGCAATGGGGAACGTGAAGAGGAACAGCTCGGCTCGTGTAGTGAAGGCAGCAGTATGTGGTAGAAGTTGTTTAAACCGCTGCAGACCGGGAAGCAGAGAGCACAGCAGGACCCGGGAGGCTTGCAATCACAGTAAGCCCACCTAAATAACCTAGCTTAATCTTCTCACCTCTGGTAGAGGAGGGTGTAAAGAGACACACAAGCATGGCATCTTGGCGACTGTAGGTGTGAAAAGAAGAATGGTGAGAGTATAAGGCAAGGGATGACCACATTTTTGAAGAAGCATGAAGGTTTGCAAGAACCATGGGGGGGGGTTCTTAAGGCCCTCAAAGGGAGTTTGAACCCACCTTGTATTTCTCTCCAGAACTGTGAGAAATACATTCCTGTTATTTTCAGTTCCCAAGTTTCTGATCCCTTGTTGTGTAGCAAGTAGCAACTTCCTCTGAATTGAAGCATTCTATCCATGAAAGAGAGTGTTTGGGACTCAGGAAAGAAATGATTCACTAAGGAGATCCCCAGGGCCCCTACCCAAGGTTATAGGAACAGCATTCAGACAACATTGCTCTCACAGTCACACCACCACACCCTCTCCTGTTCCTCTCCATACTGACTGAACTTCATCTTTTTTCCAAACTGTCACCCTCTTAGCTTTCATTCCTTTTTGTTGTATAGGTCATGGCAACTTCTGGAAGTTCATGGTTTTAATGGCCCTGCCCTACCAGAAAATAACTCCTGGTCTTTTCCCCTGTTCTCCATTTCATAAAATCTTTCTGTCTACTCTTCTTCATTGTTCCCAATACTTTGGAGGGAATTATACAAATGTTCCATTTACAGCTGAGTATACACAGACACCCATTCTCAGCATTTTGACCAGTTGTGGGTCTTTTAACTAAACATTATCCATTGTCAAAATAAACTTTTCTGACAGAGGCTGAGGGCAGCACTAGTCTATGGGTTTCAACACAGATAGTTAGAAGGCAGTTAGGACTACATGTCCATTTAGCAAAAGGTTAGTAGTACATTCTCTCCCAGGGCCTGGAATTTCTCTAGTCATCGTTTATTTTTATTTATCTTCAACATTTTTGTAGTTTGTTTGTTTTTTGTTTTTGTACAAGGCGTGTATTATCCATGGAGCAGACTTCATGTTTACTGAGAAAACACTTGGTAACCCTCCAAACAGCTGCACCACTATTGCGCCAGTGGACATATCTTGCCTAGTAGGTCATTTTTGTAGCACTCTGGGTTAATGGCTGGGTAAAATAATTAATGACTTCTTTCAGCAGCCTGCACAGTATCTTATCTTCTGGCACTATGAATTCTAGCCAGTGATGAGGAAGCTTCCAGATCTGTTTCAGCTTGACTTCTCTACCCTATATTTAAAGTGTGTGTGGTATCTTCACCAATAGACTCTTACCACCTAGTTTTGGTGGGCAACCAAGAGCAATGGAAATAGCCCACATTGCTTTGGGGTTCTATGGGGGGATGTCTGGGCAACAAGGGAGTAATTTCTCCAAGGTATGGTTGGTTTGCCATCACTTCTGCTTGACGATTGCCAGAGACAACCTTAATACAAAGTTGATCCTCTGCTGATCCAGCTGAATTGGAGCAAGAGCATCAGTACAGTGAAGGCTGGAAAGATATGGATATTCACTCAGCTCCCACATGGCTCCTGGATTTGAAAACAAGACCCTCATAAAAGCCCTTTGCTAAACTGCTTTGTCACTAAAGTAGACTGGTCTACCCATTCCCCATTCTCCTTACCTTATTTATTTTCTTGACCTCGTTGTGTTGTTTCATTTAGGGCACCATAGTCGAACAGGCTGTCAGTGTTCTGTTGAGTTCTCTCATGTTAGTTCTCTCATTTTATCTAACGTGGCAACCCTTTTGATTCTCCAAAAACTGAAGCTTTTCTAAACAGGGCCAATAAGAACACTTTTGCTTTTTTCCTTGTTCCATTTGTTCCCTTAGTCCAAGAACCAAGAGCAGCCTAGCTGCTTGTGTTTAGAAAGACAAAATGGGAGGTTGTTGGAAAAATACTCATCACATTTCTAAGAATGTTCTTTTATCGCATTAAGATATATTTTATAATTAGCCCATAATTTTCTATTGTTGTTTTTCAGACTCACACAACACCCCCAAGTCAGGTACACGAGTGACCTATAGGCTGCATAGGTTAAAGACCTATAGACCTGTAGACTGGTGAGGTCCCAATTGTTACTTCTTGATGAGTGGAAGTGGTGTTTATCTTAGTAACTCAGGATAACAGCCAGCATATGTGAGTTTAAGATGCTTTCCAGTGTCCCTGGAGTCCCTGAGCCTGCATCCATTGACCATGAGTCTTGTCAGGACAGAGATCTGTTTCCTCTTTTCATGAAAGAGACATAGTCGTTCGAGGTCAGCCTCAGCATTCTGAGCAGCCTGAGAAAGTCAGTGGGAAGTAAAGTTGCGTGATGCTCGGTACACAACTTCTGAGAAAGGCGAGCCCTTGCTGCTGCAGTGTTTACCTGGTTACCACAACCTGCCACGGTCGGCTGCCTGTTTCATAATCCTGACACGAGGCATCTGCCTCTGGCCTCCAGGAGCATGGCTCTCCTCTGATCTGAGGTGGGTGTTTCTGGCACACGGATTATGGAAGAGTACAAATGATTGCTGGGTGATACAGCTGTGTGGGGCTGGCTGTAATCTTCCCAGTGGAGCAAAGATTCTTCAACTACCATATCTTCTCTTTCATACTCCTTCTTGAACATGCGACCTTATTTTTCTGGCAATCAAACAGAAAGATTAATTTTTTAAATTTAATTTAATTTATATTTTATTTATTACAATTTATTCACTTTGTATTCCCACTGCAGCCCCCTCTCTTATCTCCTCACATTCCCACCGACCTTCCCTCTTCTCCTCCTATGCCTTTTCCCTGATAGGGGAGCACCTCCTCCCCTTCTGCCTGACCCTAGCTTGTCAGGTCTCATAAGAGAGATGGCTCAGTGGTTAAGCGTACTGGCTGTTCTTCCAGAGGTCCTGAGTTCAATTCCCAGCAACCACATAGTGGCTTACAACTACGGTGTAATGGGATCTGATTCTCTCTTCTGGTATGCATGAAAACAGAAAGATTCATTTTATAAGAATATATATATATATATATATATATATATATATATATATATATATATATATATATATATATATATATGGGGATCCACTCCTATTAAACTATGTTAGCAACTAAGATTGTTGCCATTATTGAATTCACATCTCAGTTTGACTTAAGCCACACAAGACCTATTTTCCTTTACGAGATTAAGTTCTAACACAGAAACAGGCTGGGGCTGGAGAGTGCAGCAACTGTGACTTGCAGGCTGGAGAAAGGCTGAGAGAACCATTTTTTATAAGTTCCTGTGACCTTATCTGGTATTCACAGCATGTAACTTTAGTTGACAGAGCAAATGCATGAATGTGAAGGAGAAAACCCCAATTTTGGTGTGTTACGGAGGTCACTCTGTTCCAGGTTTACATGGCAAGCATTTCACATTCAAAAAAAAACTTTTTGACTTTTCTATAAAATATTTTTATTAAAGTGAAAGTCAGCGATCTTTCTTTATAAATCGTGTGGGCAGGTTTGGGCAGCAGTTCTCCCCCTAATCCTTCTCAGACCTATTTAATCTTTGGGGAGTTTTGCTTCCAGAGATAAATCCAGAAGGTTCTTCCGTTTGATGTCTGACAGGTGGCTGAGAACACAGACAAAGGAAAAAATTTTGAGCTTTTCTGTGCCCCTCTTCTGAATCACTAATCCTCCAGTCACTCTCTGTCACAGACACTAAATTTTATTTTAAAATATTCTGATGCTTCCCTTTGAATGAATGCTATATTTTTCTCAGTGTAAAATAATTTTATGACCCACCAACCTCAGCCTCCTCCACTAAAATGAAACCATTATTTGTATTAGATAACCAGAGAGTTGAGTATGTGCTGTGTGGTGCAGTACATCACCCATGATGTGTCCAAGAATAAAACGTCTTGCTCAAAGCCTTTAAAGCCTTCAGCTGCAGGAAAACAGTGCAATGAATCAATGCCATAAAACACAGTTGAATGGGGTGGTGTGCTAGATGAGAAAAGAGTAATGGTCAGAACAGCCACATGCAACATGCATTTTTAGGCAGGACCTAATTTCAACCAGTGACCTCAGGAGAACATTTTTCATACAATGGAGTGAAAAGAACACTAGATTAAAAAATGTCCGTGGACCAGGGGAAGAGGATAGGGGGAAAGAAGGAGGGAGGGCTCTTCAATCGGGATATTTAATGAATAAATTGTGAAAAAAATAATGAAAAAGAAAAAAAAAAACTGAAGAAAAGCAACCATATTGAGATTTCAAGGGTGACACACACCTGTCCTGTCTTGCCTAAACAAGACCTGAATAATGGCTACCATCATGAATGGAAGAAATTTCCCAAGGCTCTGGCTCTGGATGAAGAAACTCAAACATTCAACGACTGCAGAAAGGGAGAGAGGGGGGGAGAGAGAGGGAGGGAGGGAGAGAGAGAGAGAGAGAGAGAGAGAGAGAATATGAATCTGTTTTTTCTAGGGCTGAGATCTCTAATAGGTAATGTAATCCCAAGGACTCAGTTGTAAATAAACTACATAGACTAAATAGACTCAGTAGGTTTTTTGTTTGTTTGTTTGTTTGATTTGGTATGTGCAGCAATAACAATTATAGAAGAATGTGGGAGACCAGCTGGCAGTGAAATGATCCACAGAGAAGCAAGAATGAAACTCGGTTCAGCCTGACTTGGTTAGGCTGGTTCAAACTTCTAGAGTCTGACCCCAGACAGTCCCTTTTAGCCATAGTTAAGCACAGCACAATTTTGGAAAAAAGGTTTCCTGATGACAATTAAGTCAGTCCCATGTCTACAACAGAGCTTAAGATATGTTTACACTGAAACTCTTCACAAATAAATATGGCTTCTTCCATAAAGATGGAAACAATGCTCAAATAAGGGTCTAGGGAGGATGACTGAGGTACACACAATGCCTGAGGGAGTCAGGGTTAGCCTGGCCTAAGATAACACAGAAGGCACTTAGGCTGTTATAAGCACAAGTGGCATCACTCGTAAGGATGGGTTTTGGGACTGAGAAGCAAAACTCAAGATTTAGGGAGGAGTATGGAATAAACAAACATTATAGTTGGGGGGTATTTGGGTGAGGTTTAGCCATACAGACAGCAAAAAAAATGGGGCAATCGTCAAACACCAACTGTTTTATTAGAGACATACTGATAATAGGTATAAATCTCAAGGGTTATCTTCATTCACACAATTTCCCCTTTGTCAAAAAGAACAATTTAAGGGTCTGAGGCTATAAATGCAGTGGTGGAATACTTAGATAATGTGAGTGAGCACCTGGGTTTGTTCCCTACGAACAGGAGGATGAAGAAATCTTTACTAAACTTTTTGAACTATGGAACCATGCCTGTGTGCCTGTTTTGCTGTGACATGTTAATCCCACGACAGTCACTGTGTTAACTTCCTTATGGTACAAAACCCACCTAATATTGGGATGTTTTCTTAACATTCTCAATGTTTATACTTATTATCAGTATGTCTCTAATAAAACAGTTGGTGTTTGACGATTGCCCCATTGTAGATGAGGAAAAGCTTGACAGACAAGGAAACAGTCAACCAATCATCTAAGCATCCACTTCCTGTTCCCACTGCGGCTGTGCTATCAGTGCCGAACTGATGGAGTGGAGACACATCGTGCTGAGTCTTTCCTTCATGTCTAGAAATTCTAGACCAAATGGAAGTGAGTTTTTTTTTCCCAAGTGGTTTATTCTAAGAGAATGTAAAATTGCTCATCTTCAATGACAACATATAGAATCTTGGTTTATATTGGCCTCAAAACACACTGATCCAGGCTTAATAGAAAGTTATTTTCCCCGCATAAAAAATATTAACATCCATCTATGCACTCTCCCATTGTGAAAAACACCACTGTGATAACTGATAAAAGTTAATTCTGCATAACTTCTGTGATGCAATTATTTCTAATAAGGATCCCAGAGCATCTAGTTTGGTTCATCGAGGCTATACCAGGCTTGAATTCTTTTGCTCCTGTATGCATTTCATTCTTTTCAACTACCATCTCAATTGGTTTAGTAGAATAGATGGCGAGCTCACAAGTTTTGCTACATATTTAAAATATGGATATCTATAGAATTATATCTATAAAATATAAAAATTATATCCTTAGCTTTATATTTAAATTACAAATATAAAATACAAAAACTACATCTATAAAATTAAAGTTCCCACCCTTATTATTTTTATTCCTGGTGTTAAAAATTCCCTTCAGTATCCCTTGCATATTTTCATGTTTCAGCTTGTTTCCAGAATTAACCTCTGAGGCACTATTTCTATGATATTCTTTTGTTGGTCATTGGTTATTGCTTTTATATCTACATTTTGTCTGTTCTTATTTCAAGTTTCAGTTACTTGGAAAATTCTCTGTGTGGATGTTAATTTTTCCTGCCAGGCTGCAATCATGTGCACTTCCTTAATCACAGTCATGGTTTGGACCTTAGCTAGACACACTGAAAACATTCTTACAGATTTCTCTGAATGTCGTTGTCTATTCTCTGTTTCCTATTCTCTGTTTCCTCTGAACTTCACTGGTCCCAGGCCTATGACCATGGTGGTAGAGACCAGATTTCTGAGTCTTGGCAGCTCCAGGCATCACTGTTTTGCCATCATTAAATGATTGACACACCTGTTCCTATTCTCTGCTGATTTCCTTCTCAACATGAACTCTATCTACTACCAGGTGAGGAGTCAGTGTGTGGGGCTGGAGAGGCAGCTCAGCACGTAAGAGCATTCCCTGTTCTTTCAGAGGATTCAACTTCAGTTCCCAGCACCTATATTGGGTGATCTCAATAACCTATAACTAACTCCTCTGGCATCCTTGGGCACCTGGACTCCTGTACACATACTCCCTCTCCCTACTCCTCCCAGTTCCTCTCCACCCCCTTTCTCCTCGAGCTCCACACCCCTTCTTTCTCTTGTTAAAACAAACAGGCATCTAAGGAATAATAATAAAACAAAACATAAACAAACAAATAAGAATAGGACAAAACAAGAAAATAAGAAAAAGTCAAAGAAATAAGTACAGATGCAGAGACATACATGTTTGCACACACAGGAACCCCTTAAAAACACAAAACCTCTCACTTATAAGTGGGTAATAGTTGTATAATATAGGATAGCCATCTGCAAACCTAAAGAAGCTAAACACTAAGGAGGACCCTAGCGAGGATGTTTAAATCCCATTCAGAGTGGTAGAAGAGAGGAAACAGGATGGGAGCCTACTAGAGAGGGTCCTCTGAAAGGCTCCACCCAACAGGGGATCCAAGCAGATGCTGAGACTCATAGCCAAACTTTGGGCAGAGTGCAGGGAGTCTTATGGAAGAAGAGAGAGGTGGGGATAGAGGGACATGGAGGGGACAGGAGCCCCTCAAGGAGACCTGATGCACCAACTGAGGACCGTTCATGGAGAGGACCTAGACTCCCTGCTCACATGTGGCTAATTGGCAGCTCAGTCTCCATATGGATCACCTAGTGAAGGGAGAAGGGATGCCTGTATCATGAACTCAGTTGCCTGCTCTTTGATCACTCACCTCTTGTGATGCGGCCTTGCCGGGTCACAGAGGAAGAGGATCCAGGCAGTCCTGATGAGACTTAACAAGCTATGGGCAGATGGCAATAGTGGAAAACTCCCCCTTTCAGTGGACTAGGGGAAGGAGTTAGGGGAAAGGGGGGGTAGGGTAGGAATGCAGGGAGTTGAGGGAGGGGGATTCAACTGGGATATATAATGAATAGATTATGAAAAATAACAAAAATTAAAATTAATTAAAAAAGCAAAACCAAAACAAGACAAAAAAACCCCCACAAAACCTGAAACCATACATATCATCATTCTTAAATGTTTCATTGGGCCTTTGCACACAATCATGCTTACACTTGGATGCTTGCTTTCTTAGGAGTCAAAGTTTCTATTTTCTCTGTCCATTAAAATCTATGAATAAATGTTAAGCATGGGTTCTGTTCAAGTACAGGAATGGGCTCCTAAGGAATGAATAAGCAGAGACTGTATATTTCTCTCAGTGAGATGTCAAAGGTCATGCCCAACTGTCATGTCCTCTCATGCCCTTTCATCAGATATCCAAATGGCTCACCCTGTCTCCTTCATTTTTCTTTTGCTATGTTACCCTGTCAGGGAATTATTCTCTGTTCATCCAAAATAAAGTAGTAAAGCATACTTTTTCTATTTTTTCCTATTAAAAGAATTTCCCTTTATTTTTATTTTATGTGTATGTGTGCTTTGCCTGTCTTCATGTCTGCTTATCAGGTGCATACCTGCTATCTGGAGGCCAGAAGAAGGCATCAGATTTCCTGGGACTGAAGAGATACAGACAGTTGTCAGCTGTCATGTGGGTTCTGGGAATCAAACCTTCAACCACTGGAAGATGAGCCAGTGCTTTTAACCACTCAGCCATCTCTCCAGACTCTCCCATTCTTGATGTATTTTTCACACCATACATAAATCACCCTATATAATCATTATGGTAAATTAATTTATTACTTGCTTTTTTTTTTTAAAGGGAAGCTCATGAAACTGTACCTCTAACACTGGGGCATACCTGACACATAGAAGAGGTGCTCAGAAAATACATAGTGGATTAAACTGAATGATTGTTTGGATGTAGACATGAAGAAGGATGGCAGCGGGGGACAACTGAGGGCTGAGCAAAGGTGACAGGAGGATTAGCAGTGTGTGAACAGAAGTAAATAGGTCATGGGGAAGGGTGCTGTAGGGGCTGATTTTATACTTCGTTCATTGACTTTGAGACACGGTCTCTCCATGTATCTCTGGCGGTCCTGGAAATCATTATGTAGACCAGGCTGGCCACAGACACACAGAGATCCACCTGCTTCTGCCTCCCAACTGCTTGGGTTACAGGTGTGGGCCATCACGCCTGTCTTTCACCAAATTTAGAATTTTGTCCCTTTGGAAGCATGCATTCTGTAATCTTTTGGAACCTCTCGCTGATTAAAAGGGGAAAAAAAATCACAAGCACTTAAATGCTCCAAAATGTTTTCTGATGAGTTCAACTTTTGCTGTGTGTTTGGCTTCCTATCCCTTAACCTCCTAATGTTTTTCTGGGACATTTTTACAACAGGAAATGCTACTCCAAGTGTCTCAGGACGATCAGTCTCCCTGGTAAGTTATTAATCAAAGAAAAGTGATAATGACTCATCTTAGCCTTTTATCCTTGGCAAGGATGTCTCCTAGAAGTAATATTTAGACAAGATGAGGTGTGGAATCTCAGTTGCCTGGGCTAGCGAAGGTTAATAGCAGTCTCTGTTCCCACACAGGTGCATGGGTCACAGGACATAATGGAAAAGAGCTGGGAATCCTAGACACAAACAGGACCTCCGGGTCAAGGAGGGCTTCCCAAAAATAACAATTGCTGAGGAGCCAGAGCCTCTGTTGGTGTGAGCCAGCAGACATCAAAAGCTCACACAACTCTCTAGTGGAAACAGAGGCGAATGTTTGGCAGTTGTCTCTTGGCTATATAAACTATGGGACAAAGCTTGAATAACATAAAGCTAATAGAGAGATTGCTGTGGCTGTAATGTGACTACATTTCACATATTAGTTCTTGGACTCTAGAAATGCTGAATTCTAGGTGGCTTTTGTTATACAAGAAACTTCATTTAGAAGCCGTAATCTAGTTCTCATGATTTTCTCCAAATTTGCAATCCTGAAGAAATGGAAAGTCTCCAGGAGTGTCTGCTGGGGAAGAGTGAAGTGGGAAGACTGTGAAGTGCAAAGGGAGTCTGTCCAGCTTCAGCCCAGTCCTCCAACAACAGAGTTTCTTAATGCTTTTTGCACATCACCTTGTAGAATTCTTAAAATGACTCAATTTTCTAGATACCGATTAAATAAAAATCTCTGGGGCTGGAAGATGATATCTATTTATCTGTCTGTCTGTCTATCCATCTACTATCTATATCTTAGAGTTTGCTGTGTGTGTTAATTTCATTGAACTGCTATAATAAGTTTCCACAGGATAAATGATTTAAACCTCAGACATATTGTTTCAAGGTTCTGAAAGTTAAAAGTTTGAGATTGTCAGGTTCTTCTGATAGCTGTGACCTCCTGTGCCACACCTTTTCTTTAACTTCTTGCAGTCCCAGGTATTGGCTAGGATGAAGACTTTGGAATTCTTTTGGGAGGCATGATTTGCCCCTATCACCTCAAGTGAGAACCCTGGTCAAAATTTGATTTGGATCTTTTTCCACCCAGCCACTCTAGAAAGGAAGGAAGTAGGAAGAAAGGAAAGAGAAAAGAAGGAAGAAGGATGGAAAGAAGGAATAATAAAGAAAGGAAGAAGAAAAAAATAAAAGAAAAAAAGGAGAAAGGAAGAAAGAAGAAAGGAAGGAAAGAGAAGCAAGGAACAGAAAAAGAAGAAACTTATGAAGAGTATAAACAGAACCCATGCTTGCCTCTATTGAAGATGTACAAAGACACCTTACTAGAGCCTTTCACAGCTCCTCATCCTCAAGGGATAACTCCTAGTGAGAAAACATATTTAACCTGCTCCACTTGCTCTGATCATGTGAACATGAACTTTCCCACAAGGTCCAGCTGGAGCTTTCACTGATAAATGGTAGGATAAACCAGGAAACTTTTAAAGAAACCACCGGGCTTAGAGTCTCTAAGAATAGATCTTGGCTACAGATATTTTTTTTAAGTGCCCAAAGATTCTTTTTATCATGTTGTACCTGGGACTGGGCTTTCCTTTCTTCTGAAAAGAATTAGCTCTCTCTCTCTCTCTCTCTCTCTGTGTGTGTGTGTGTGCATGCGTGCATGCGTAAGCTTCGGGCTGATTATTTTCATGGGGAAAGTAAACTCCAGTAATACTTTATTTGATGCAGATAGGAGAAATAGGTATTCAGATACAGAGTGCAAGGTTCAACGCAGATGTCAGGAAGTGGTGTTAAATCAAGAAATCACAAATATATGAAAAGGGTTGAGAGAAATGGAGCTACAGGATAGAGTATGAGAGGTATTTAATCAGTGTCATGGAAACTGTCCAAAGAGGGGAAAGGTGGGAAATAGGTAAGACATGTAACACACATCTGTGTTGTCAGTTCTGATTGACTAATCTGGTGTTCCTCCCAATGAATCTTTGCTTCCTATGTTTGAGTTAAAGTGCTAGTTAGCCAGGGTCAGGGCCTATCGAAATGGGCACTGTATTAGTTTTTTTTCTCTTGCTGTGTTAAAATTCAGAACAAGGCTGCTCTGGCAAGGGATTGCATACAAAGACCTTCTAGGTCAGTGTGATCAGGGTGGAAACCAGACATGTCTTTAATCCCAGGAGACAGAGACAAGCAGATCTCTGAGTTCAAGGCCAGCTTGATACAGAACAAGTTGCAGATAAAGGAAAGTTTGGATCCAGGCATGGTGGCACATGCCTTTAATCTCGACATTGAAGATAAAATTAGTTTGTAGTAGGAAGCACCCATGTTTGAAAGTGATGTCTAATTGAGTGGCAGAAAAGGTGACAAATCAGAAAGAGTTGACAGAATAGGATACTCTCAACTCTCAGGAGAGAGGAAAGGGAAGCTACTTAATGTTCTGATACTTTGGTTGTATGACCTAACAGAACCAATGGTATTTAGTGTGTCAGTGGCAAGTAAGGATGCTATATCAAGTTTTTAACAATCCCCATGAGATAAATCAAATACCTATAGCTTAGATACTGTAGCAAAACCAGGTCATCTTTTGTAGATAACTAGTCTTGTTTTTAAGAAAAGCTATTGGCTTATGAGAGGAGTTTAGAAGAAAACAAATGAACCCTGGCTACCATGTTTGCATGTGATCATCTTTTTAACCTTGGCATGTTTTAAATTTTCTTTTGTCTTTATTTCAAAATTTGTGAAACTGAAAGAGAGACCAGTAATTGCTCTTTTGGGTTGGTGTAAGGACTAGGAACTGTAAGAATTAAATGTGTATTTGCTTGGAAACCATCTGCATTATTGCTCCCACCTGTGGCCCTGAGTCTGTCCTGAGCCAGCCATGCCTGTCTGCAGTGGGCGAGGACAGCAGGCTGCACCTCCTGAGGCCTCTCTTAGTAGCCTGACTTGTGCTACGGGCACCATGAAGTTCTTCCTGCTTGACTACTGCAGGTGTTTTATGGATTCTCCCCCAGGAAGTCAACATGAATCTCTCCACTGCTCGCATGGAAGGGTCTCTTTCCATTGCTGATTTTTGTCACTGTTGTTTCTGTTGGGAATCTTTATTAAGTACAGAGGTTTGCATAGTGTTAGGAATCACCAAGCTGGGGAATCTGAGGAAAGATCACAGTATGACTTTTATCACTGCCTTCAGATTTTCCACATTTCCAAATGTTAGTTGAAAATGTTACTTTAATTAAATTTTATTTGTGGGAATGTTAAATAAGACCAGCCCCAGCTGTATTTAGCATTGGCACTGACTCTAGCTCAACCTGAGCGTAAGAATGCTGCCTGCAGCTTTCAGCTTGCACTCCATGAGGGCCGTCTCTCCATTTCCCACTATCCACACATCCTGGATTCTTTAAGAATTGGTAGCGTTCAGTAAGTGCTCTGTTAGTATGCTTCAAAGGGAATAGAGAGGGGAGAGGAAGAGAGAGAGGGAGAGGGAGAGAGAGGGGGGAGAGGGAGAGGAAGAAGGAGAGAGAGAGAGAGAGAGAGAGAGAGAGAGAGACTGTAAAAGAAATTACAAAATAGAGAATGGGGAGAGGCCTGTGTGCCAGAGCACATGCTTGGAAGCCAGAGGACACTTTTACAGTCAGTTCTCTCCATTCACCTTTCACAGGTTTGGGAGATCAAACTCTGATCTCCAGGCTTGCATGTCAAGTGTCTTTCCCCACTGAGCCACCTGATGACCCTTAATTGTGATTGTCATGATTATGTGTGGGATGTTTTATTATTAGGAGAATACAATATACTTTACACAGACAGATACGCAAATACTTATTCCTACATTCACACAATTATATATATATATATATATATATATATATATAATCGAAGCATTTATATGTTTATATACACACAGTCATATTGTTCATTTCTACTGCCACCATTATTTTGATGACTATTTATTGGAGATTTACTTATTTTCAGAAATTGGACCATATATTTTGTATGAAGATTTTGTTGGAGTCTGACAAAAACAATTTGAAGACAGTTACTCATGTTGCCTGTCCTCTGTTGGAAATGGAAGAAATGGGCATGGAGAGATGAAATCTTTCCACCAAACACAAGGTGGGTAAGAACTCATGTGGGGTTTGAACCTTGCTCATTTGGCTATAGGTCAGGCTTAGTCCGGGGAAAGAATAACAAGCACAGAGGAACTAGCATTTGTTTCTGTGTTTAGCCGGCAATTCTCAGGCCGTTCCTGAGAGCCACCTAGATTCTAGATCTTGGGCACACACCTTTCTGAAGATAGGACAACGGCTTCTGAGGATAAGGGATCTCTGTGTCTAGGGAAGTCCTTGCTTACCACAATGCTTCTGTTTGCTTGTTGGTGACCGTGAATGACACTAATGTGGTTGTTCCCAAAAGGATGGTTTCTATGTATATAATTGGCAGGAACCTGAGACTTGTGTGGAATCCTTAGAAAGAAATCAGGAGATTTTCTCTGAACTACCAGTGAACAGAAATAAGACGTGGAAACCAGACCACTTTTCCCCAGGAAATAATAGTCCCAGAGAGAAGACAGACAATATTACTGCTAATTAACAATTCTGCTGGAAAACCGAAAGGGAATAGACTTCTTCACATCCGTTCTTTCTTTCCTTTAACGTTTACTGGACAACTGCTTTGCGGTAGGGCTTGAAAGTGCACAAATGAGTAGCGCACAGCGAGCCACCTGGAGCGTTTCAGAGTTCTGGGAATGAACTCACACAAAAACATACCCGCAAAACAATTTAATCAAACAGCAGCATAGGCAGCCTGTTGTGTGCTACGGAAGGATGTGACTCATCAGCCTGGGGGTTTCAGTTATTTAAAGCAGGTTTTAAAGGATGAGTAGGAGTTAGTCAGGAGAAGAAACTAAAGTGTACCAGAAGTGACATTCATGTCTGCAGTCAGTCATTCTTAGACCTTCACTGAGTGTCTCCTATGCCAGCCCTTATGCACCAAACATTCTTATGATACAATTTCTTCATCATCTTCTGTGTCTAGAAGCCACACAGTCTCTCCCACCCTCCTTCTCTCCCTCCCATTCTCCTTCCCTCCCTCCCTTCCTTCCTTCCTCCCCTCCTTCCTTTTTTCCTTTCTTTCATCACCTTACAGTCTGATCCCAGCCACCTCCCTCCTCTCCTCCAAGTCCCACCCTTATGCCCCCTTCCCCATTACCTCCTCTAATTTTCCTCAGAGAAGGGGGGCTCACAAGTGGTACCAACCCACTCTGGCTTCTCAAGTCACAGCAGGACTAATTGTAGCCTCTCACTGAGGCCTGACAAGGCAGCCCAGCTAGGGAAAAGGGATCCAAAGGCAGGCAACAGGGGCAGAGACAGCCATTACTCCCATTGTTAGGGGACCCACGTGTTGACCAGGCTGCACATCTGCTACATGTGTGTGGAGAAGCCAGGTCCAGCCCAAGCCTGCTTTTTTGTTATTGTTGGTTCAGTCTCTGTGAGACCCTGTGGGCGCAGGTTAGTTTACTCTGTAGTTCTTTGGTGGTATCCTTGTCCCCTCCAGCTCCTTCTATCCTTCCTCTCACACAGTCTTTAAATGACCAAATAAAAGTGCAGTTTCATATGTGTCTGAGCACAGGAATCTCAGTTATTTCACTTTCCCATGATCCTTCCCTATCTAGTTCCCTATCTTCCCCACACAGTTGTGGCTCCCAACCTCCCAACCATGAGTCTACATCACTGATGTCTCCTTTCCTATCTGGGAGCCTTCCTCACTCTCCTGATGTTTCCCTCCCTTGCTCTTTGCCCGACGTGTGTACACTGACTTCACCCTTAGTTCCCCCAGAGCAAAACAACCACAAGCAAGCTGTGCTCTTTAAGAAAATACGATTGAAAGCTTGCAGATAGCAATTGTGGTTACAATACAGGGAACAGTATCAGTAACAACGGTGTAATTCTGCCTGACAACAGTGTAATGTAACACAGACGCCAGATATCTGGATGAGGGTGGATGTTGAGGGACACTACTGCATTTGTTCTATGTGACAGACAATGGACTATACGTCCCAGAAGGAAGAACTACTCAGGAAGGAAAGTGAAATGACAGAGAATGAGGCGCTACTGACAGAATATATCGGCTAGAGAGCCTAGTCAAGGGTGCCAAAATGATCCCAGCCGCTGACAAGAGAGTGAAAGTAGAGATTCAGAGGGTTCCTGGTACAAAATCACAGATTGACTGGGAATGTGGAAATGCCAGCCTCAGAGAAAAAGGTGCAACATGGCAAACTGTATTATTAGGACAAACAGCTCTCATTAAGGCGATGGCACTGATGACAGAAGAGGAAGAGTTTAAATACTCCTGGGGTCCTTCCCATTCTGACTACCCCTCCTTTCTGATTGGTCCTGCTCTGAGTGTCCCCAATTTGAACAGGCTCTTTTTCTTCTGTCATTTTGTAACAACTGCAATATTCCTGGCAGAGGGGATGACTCAGGAGTAAGGAGCAGACTTTCCTTCCTTTCTTCTCTCCTCCTTTCCTCTTTTTCTTTCTTCATTCTTGGGTGTACCAATGAACTTATTGAGGTTACTACAAGATCACAAGTGAGAAGTTAATTTTTTTTCATTTCTGAATGCATTTATAACATCTTTGTTTTTTTATTCTTTTACATTTTGAAAGTATAACATAATTACAGCATTTCTCCTGTCCCTTTCCCCCTCCAAACCCTCCTATAAACTCCTCTTTGTTCTCTTTCAAATTCATGGCCTTTTTTTTTTTTATTATTGTTACATGCAACAAATATACCCAGCTTGGTCTGTGTAATGTTAGTTGGATGTGCGTTTTTAGGGATAACCATTTGGCACTGGGTGACCAGTTGGTTGGATGTCCAGTTGGTGTGCTCTGTCCTGGAAAAGACTATTTCTCCTGCTCTCAGCATTCCTTAGTTACCTGTAATTCTTTGTGTAGAGTTAGGTCATTATTCTTGTTCAGCTCACTTTAGACATATCGGTGAGGGTTTATGACTGTAGCTTCTGACATTGTTGACAAACACAGTCCCACCACCAACTCCCTGACATCCTGTCTTCAGTGTTCCCGAGCCGTAGGTGTTTGGTGGATGTATCTGTTGACAGTGGGTCCACAACTCTGCATCTTTTTTTTTGTATTTTTTTTCTGTAGCAGTCTCTGTCTGTTATAGAGAGAAGCTTTCCTGGGTGAGGGGTAAGGACTAGACTTATCTGTGGACATAAAGACAGATTTTTAGAATGGAGTTAGGAATTGGGTTGCTTTAATAAAGTGGTTATGGGTTCTCTTGCAAGATCCATCGCTTCACTGGCCCTGGGTAGTCAGCTAGGTTTACAGTCCCAGACATGGTCTTCCTCTTGTGGAATTGGTCTTAAATTTGATTAGCAAGCTGTTGGGTACTGCTACGGTATGTGTGCTACCGCTGCATCCTCAGGTCACTGCTGTGGTTCACAGGCATAATAGCTCAGTAGAATCGTAGGTTGCTTCTCCCTTTTGGAACTTGAGATGTCACCTTAGTACTATGAGAGCTAGTCGTTGGGGAAGAGATTTTTCCAGGTTAATCCCAGCTCAGGGACCTCTGTGCCCTTTGTCTAAAGTGCATATTGTCTTCAGGTACAGGGATTTATCTTCCATTTCTGGTGAGCAACGAAGGGCATAGCAACAACCGACCAACAACTTAAATGAGGACTTTTCATGCCTGGTGTTGTTGGATTTTTGTTGTTATTTGTTTGTTTTTACATGGCCTTTAGCTCTTGGAAGAAGCATTATCAGCTCAGGTGAGAAAATTTCATTTAAACACATACACATAGGTGTCTGTGTGTGTGGGGGGGGAGAGAGGGAGAGAGAGATTTACATGCATTACAGGTTTTTTAAAAATTTAGGTGATAGTTAATAGTATGATTCTGTATATTTTTCAGACAACCTTACTATCACTTTTACCTTCCTTTGTTCTTCTGTTGTATCTCCTCTCTCTCCATAATTAGAGCCTCTGTTTTTTTTTTTTATATTTGCCCAATCAGAGCGCTTGTACCCTGATATTCCCTTCTTAATGAAACAGTCTTTGTCAAAGGGTCCATTTCCTGTTTTCAGATCAGCTCAAGTTCTCCTGACCCTCCTTCAATACCAGAACTCACAGCTACATCAAAACACAGGCCAAGTTCTTCTCTAGTAGTTTCCCTTGGGCTTAATAGCTGTGGCCAACTGGCCTGTTGCAAAGGAGTCTTCTTTTTCTTCCCTTCACAGGTTTCTCCTATCTAGAATCCAAATGTTCATAACAACTGGATTCCCATCTCCCCTTCTATCACTGGGGATTGAATCTAAGACCTCATTCATGTTGAGTAGGTGTTATGCTACTGAGATATGTCCCCATCCTGACTCTTTTTTTTTCACTTTATGTTAATTGAAACATGGTTCATTGAGTTACCCAGGCAGATTTTAAACTCATTCTGCAGCACGTGTAGGCCTTGAACTTGTAACACTCCTTGAGAAGATTACAGGCCTATACCATCAGGACCTTGCATCTCTACTTTGTGATCTCCTTTTGAATCTTTTATAAATTATCTACAGAATGATGGAGAGCAACCAGGTTATACTCATCAATACCTGCCCCATGGAAAAGGTGCCAGTCATGAACTTCTCATCAGCCATTAAAGATGCTATGAGCACAATGGAACTCAAGTCTTTAGACCTTTTACTTGATGAGTATATATCCAACTTTATTATTGAGAAAACAATTTCTTGGACGAGATAATGGAAAAGGCACTTGTTGAACAATGGTTTATGCATTTGTGTTTATATATTTGGACATAGTACACATAGAATAAGCAGTAAAGAAATTCTTCTGGTAGATGGATTTTCACTCCTAAAAATGAATGTTGTACTTTGTCCCAAACTGAATTTATTCACAGAGAAAAAGTCACCACTTTAATTTATACAAGTTAGCCTGCTTGCTGGGCTCCAGAGAGACTCAGGAGAACCCTCAGTGGGACAGTACAGAAAGAAAGAAATGCTTCAATGTAAAACATGTACTTTACCTTTAAGTAAGCAATCTTTTGTCCCCCCCCCCCCAAGAAATCAGAAAAAGGATCTTACTATGTAGCTCTGTCTGGCCTGGAACTTTTTATGTAGACAAAGCTGGCTTGGAACTTCCAATGTAGAGCAGTGCACTGGCCTTGAATTAAAGAAGTCCAGCTGCCTCTGCCTCCTGAGGATTAAAGTCACATACCACCATGCCCAGATCCTTTCTCAAAAGAGATTTCTAGGACAGCCAGGGCTACATAGAAAAACCCTTGATGGGGAGTGGTAATAATTATGAATATTGAAAAGAATAAAATAGGAATTGAGTCAGGAAAAGTAGTGTCATTGGCATTGAAAGATCCAAACAGTAAGAAAAAGACAAGAATATTCCTCTGATGCTTATGTGTAAACTGAATTTAAAGAGAAAAGATGTGTCCTGAGTGGATCAACATCTAGTGTGTCAGCTGTGTGACAGTGAAAAAATGCTAATCTATTATCAGTGTGGTGATCCTGTATTGTTATGGAGGTACTACAGCTGGAATAAGAGTTACTTTTTTTTAATTAAAAAATATATTTTCTCATTTTTAATTTAAATAAAATTATATCATATTTCACCTCCCTTTTTATTTCTATAGCTCCTCCCAGGTCCCCTTTCTTTAACTTGTTCCATGTTCCTTCTTCAAGTTGATAGCCTCTGTTTCTTTAATTATTATTGTTGTATCTATATATGTGTGAACAAATATATTCACAAATGCATAAATTCAGCTTGCTGAGTTCTTTTTATTATTTTTGTTGTTGTTGTGTGCATGATTTCAGGGCTGACTATATTGTATTGGATAACCAATAAAAGGCCTCATTTCTGGGAGAGGCCAATTCCCTTTATGCAGTCAAAAAAAAAAAAAGAAAGAAATCAGAGAGATAAGGGATTAAGCCTGAATCTTCAGCAGAAATACAAGGCCATAAGGGACATAGGGTTTAAGATCAGAAGCCATTGTTTCTTGGCTATAGTGTTGTGGTTGTTATTTATATATTCTTCTAACTTGATTGTCACACACTGGCTGGCTGTCTTGGAGATTTCATTTTTGCCTTTTTGAAGAACATATCTTTATTTGAAAGATGGTAGGTTTCGGTTAAATCTGGAAGGGCAGGTAGGTAGGTCTCTATATGCCAGAGCTGAACAATTCATAGGGATTATCTGGAAAGCAGAGGTGAGAAGCCTGAAGTCATATCTAGATTCAGGTCACATGAGATGGTGCCTCATTTAAAGCCCTAAGAGTAAGACTCATATGATAAGTGGTTCTAGAACCCAGTCAAAAGATCTCTAAGGCCAGGTGTTAGTAAAAGTTTGTAACAAATGATGTGGTTCAGAACTGCCAATCTGAGTGGACATCAACCATGAAAAGCATGGCACAGCCATATTGGTGAAGTGAGGTGGACGTCAACCTGATTCTGTGCTAACAAGTTAGCCTGCTTGCTGGGCTCCAGAGAGACTCAGCAATAGCAACACTTGATGTTATGTTCTGAATAGTTCCTTAAGATGTAACTTGCCAGTGTTTTAGTTTGGAAAGTGGCCCCTTGTCTGAGATTGCTGTCTGTGAGCAAGAATAAAGGAGGTTTTTCTGAAAAGGAAAGACTGAAGAAACTAAGCAGCTAATGCATTTCCACAAGCCATGAGATGAGCTGCTGGTGCAAGTCTTTCCAGATTCCCTGAACGTACTGGAAGAATCAGTGCTATAATTATTTAGCACCTCAAATATTTAGGGACAAAACAACTATTAATTTTTACCTTACTTCTTACTTAGTTCATTAGCATTCTCCTTATTAACAGTGACAAAGATGGATTCCATGATCTCTCTTCTAATCACCATCTACTGCAAAAATAACCTTCTCTGATGAGGGCTAAAAGATGAGCCACCCTATGGGTATAAGGATAAGAACTTAAGGGGTCACTTCCATTTAGTAGAATAACAATATTTGGTTCTCTTCTAGACCTAAGACTTAGCAAATCATAGGGCTTGGGCCAACTTAAGGGTAACATCTCAAGTTCTGTCTTGTAAGTCAAAGAATCAATGTGAAATTGTTCAGGATTTATTGTGTTATCTCTTACTTATGTAAAATAAATAAATAAATAAATAAATAAGATATGCGATCTTTTTCCTTAAAGGGAAAATTCTAGCAGATGAAGCGACTGCTCTGACAAGAAGAATTTATTTGTATGCACAAGTGATAACTATTATAATAGCTATAAAAGATGTAATTAGTGAATTCAGAACTGTTGGAGGTTGGACATATGTTTGTAACTTGCTCATTCTTGAGTTCACAATGATTGAATGAGAACAAAGGTCATCTTGTTGTCTGCTAGATATGGTTAAAAATGTTGTACATATTATAGAACATTTTTATAAAATTTAATATAAACAAATATGAGCATTAGCTACAAGCCATAAAGGTCACTGCTTATTTATCACTTGTTCTACACCTCAGAGCCAATAAAGAGTTAACAAGCATCTCCCTTCAGGTAGATGGCAATTAATGGTACATCTAAAAATAGCTGCTAATATGCTAGACTATTTTTAAGGTAAGAAAAATATTGAGTAATATTCCACTGTGTAGATGTACCACAATTTCTGCATCCATTCTTCAGTTGAGGGGCATCTGGGCTGTTTCCAGCTTCTGGCTATTCAAATAAAGCTGCTACAAACATGGTTGAGTAAATGTCCTTATTGTGTACTTGAGCCTCTTTTGGATATATGCCTAGGAGTGGTATGGCTGGGTCTTGAGGAAGTGCTATTCCTAGTTGTCTGAGAAAGCGCCAGATTGCTTTCCAGAGCGGTTGTACAAGTTTACATTCCCACCAGCAGTGGAGGAAGGTTCCCCTTTCGCCACAACCTCTCCACATGTGTTGTCTCTTGAGTTTTTGATATTAGCCATTCTGATGGGATTGGCCTGCTCTTTAATTACCTCCCCTGAGGGGGAAGCAGCATTACCAGGCCATAGAAGAAGACACTGCAGCCACTTCTGAGACCTAATTGACTAGGATCAGAAGGAAGGAAAAGAAGACCTCCCCTATCAGTGGATTTAGGGAGGGGCATGCATGCAGAGGGTGAAGGAAGGGAGGGATTGGGACTGGAGGAGGGAGGGAACCACAGGGGGATACAAAGTGAATAAAGTGTAATTAATAAAGAATAAAAAAATATCGAGACAATCGCTCACAGAAGGCAGTTTGTTATCTTAGTTTCCATTAAGTAATCTGCCCCCATCAAAAACACAGTTGGGATGTGAGTTGTCTGCCTTCATAGGCTAATGCTTTCCTGAGCGTCTTTGCTGTCTCTCAACATCTCAAACATTCCTAACACAGGAGTGACAGGTCCAAACTGGACAGCTGTTTCTTGAAAAAGAAAAAAGAAGTCTAAAGGCAAAAACTCTTGCCCTTGCCAGCCAAAAAGCAAAGGCATATGTACTTCTCAACTGAAAGGGGCTGGTTCTTGGTTTTCCAGATTCTTTGTAGTTTCAGGCCACATTTAGATGAATTTGTTTTGCTAAAATACTGAATTTTCCAGTGAAATTAGTTTGGTATTAACTGTTTGTCAGGCATGGCAGGATCAGGACATGCTTAAGGCGCCGGCTCACTTACAGCAAAAGTGAGGAAGCTTTATTCATTCCCCTCAAATTCTGAGGGAAACAAGATGCCATAGCCCGGTCATTTGGAGCAGTGCTGGAGCCAAAAAAGAACCTTCATTGGTATTCATTTGTTTCCATGGTAACTAACATCTGCCTTGTTTGAGAATATGTAGGAATGAGGTGAGGAGAGAGCCCAGCCAGTGTCCCAGTGCCAGAGTGGAGAACACAAGCAGTCAAGACTCAAGGGCCACATACTTAAAAAAAACAAAAAAAAAAAAAGTGATTTTGAAGTTTTTAATTCCTTGGGTTTTTTTTTTTTTAATGATTCTTCCACATTTAAGACAAGATTAGGACAACTGCAAATCTATTAAATGACAGCTGTGAGAAGTAACAGCCTGATGCTCAATGTGAGGAAGAAAAAGGACGTCCAGAGAAGTAAGATGATGAGAAAAGAGGAAAGTATGGGTACAGATAAACAGAGACCTAGAAACACTATTAATGCAGACCCAAAGAGTCACTTCCGCAGGGGAGTGACCCTGAATGTGGTATGTGTGATGAAAAGTTTTCAGGCCATGCATATTGCTGTTATTATTCTGATTATGGCAACATGAGTATAGTCTTTAACATATGCACATGTTTATTCCTTTTAAAAAATTAATTAATTCAATTTACAAATCGGTCATAGGCCCTTCCCTCCTCTCCTCCCAGTTCTACCCTCCCTCCTGCCTCCTCTCTCCCCTAATACTCAGGATAGGGGAGCCCCCCTACCCAGACACCTCAGCTTAGCTATTCACATAAGGACTGAGTTCGTCTTGATTCCATGTGGCCTTGACAATTATATTTTTATACCTACCTCTTCTTAAAAATGTACTTTGAAGGCAAGATTTGAATCATCAGACAGCCCTCATTCCAACCTGAAGGTTTTTTTTAATTTCTTTTATTTTTGAAATTATAATAATATTACATTATTTTCTTCTTCCCTTTTCGCCTTCCAAATCCTCGCATATGTTACTCCTGGCTCTGTTTAAAATTTGTGGCCGTTTTTTTCATTAATTGTTGTTACATTCATATATGTATACATGTATGTGTATGTATATGTATGTGTATACACATACATATTTCCATACCAAATGGTCGTATCTGGCCTTTTCAATCCATTATGTCTTACAGAGTGCTTACAAGTATAGAAATAGGAAGTTGCTGCAGGATTCACTGAGAGGAATGCATGAACAGATAAAACTACAGGAACAACGGTGCCTTAGGAATGGTGGGAGGCAAAGTTATTGTATAGCAATGTCTTCAGTTTGCAGATGAACATACCAGGTGCCATTTGAATGACTTATTGAAGGTCCACGAAGATTATGCTGCCTTCCACTCTAAGTGTGGCTTCCTTCTCTAGGCTTAAACTTTGGTATGCATAATAAAGCTAGGGCTTGCATATACTCCTATAGAATTTCTCACTGTGTCCTACTTTCTCCTAAAAAGCTGTGTTAAATAACCAAACCAGGTAGGTGCCAGTAGATGGCAAAGTGATGCTTCTCCCTCTAAAGCTTCATTAAAGATAACAATGGCCTCTGTTTGCTTATTGTGCTTACATGGCTGTAGTGACTAGGATTTTTCACTCTAGATTAAAGTAAGAGAGCATAAATTTTATTTTTCCAAGATATTTTGGATTTTCAAGGATAAATGGAAGAAAACGAATCTACCACTTTAATAGAACTACCCATTTAGTGCCCCCCCCCCCCCCCCCCGTCTGAGACCTGGAAGAATAGTTTGTATCTGAGTTATTGACAGGATTCAATTAAGAGTGACTGTCAAATAGCAGGGTTCCCAAGTCTACACCTGCCTCTTCCGTATGCTTCAGCCAAATATTCTCATGATGGAACACAGCTCGCACAGTCAAACCCGGAAGGGCTTTTTCATGAGTCCGCTCCCAGCTAGCTGAAAAGACTCTTTCTAACTTTAACACTGAACAGCCATAAGATTTCCAACAAAACATTTAAGTACAATGCAACTCATCCATAAAATGGGTTTGGCCTGCCTTTACCTCACTTAGTTGCGGAAATGATTTTAAAAAGTTAACTACTCTGAACATCTTACAACACATTAAAGAAATATTGTTTAAAACCGTGGTCTAAACCACTTCTCAATTCACTATTTTTTTTTAAATTAAATTTTTATTTTTTTACATTAATTACATTTTATTCACTTTGTATCCCAGCTGTAGCCCTCTCCCTCATTCCCTCCCAATTCTACCCTCCCTCCCTCATCTACTCCCATGCCCCTTTCTAAGTCCACTGATAGGGAGGTCCTCCTTCCTTTTTATCTGACCCCAGCTTATCAGGTCTCATAAGGGCTGGTTGCAATGTCCTCCTCTGTGGCCTGACAAGGCTGCTGCTCCCTCAGGGGGAGGTGATCAAAGAGCCTGTCACTGAGTTCATGTCAGAGACAGCTCCTGTTCCCCTTACTAGAAACTCACTTGGGAGAGAAGCTCCACAAGGAGAGCAGCAGAACCAAAATATCTGGGCACAGGAGTCTTTTCTGAGACTGTTTCTCCAACCAAGGTCCATTCAAGGATATAGCCTAGAACCCCTGCACAGATGTAGCCCATGGCAGCTCAGTATCAATTCACTATTTTTTAATTTCACTAAGAGCACATACATTGTGCCATGAAGCTATTGGTGAAGTGAATCATACAAGAGACATAGGCTTGAAATATTAAGGTTTCCAATAGCTGGGATGAGCTGTTATAAGCGGCATTAATGATATATACACCACAGACAGACAGATAGACAGACACATATACACACACACACACACCTTTTAATTCTCTTAAGTTCCCTAATAATAATACAAATAATTATCTAACAATCTTAGAAAATCAAGAATCAAACAAAAAGCAATATGAAGTCACTTTACATTAGAGTAAAACACTGTGAAGACTAATGTGCACTTTATTGACTAATGTGCAGTATTGACAGGATAGTGAACTTCCCATTCAAAGAGTTCTCTTCCTTTCTCTCTCTCTCTCTCTCTCTCTCTCTCTCTCTTTCTCTCTCTCTCTCTCTCTTTCTTTTAAACCATTTTTATTGTTTTTAATTTCAAAACCAGAAGTTTGAATTTACTGATGGAAAGGTAAATTACAAAATATTTTCAATGTTCAAGACTGTCGGGTATGGAAAATTACAACTATCTTGTGCACACTTATGTGTAATTATGAGCAAACATAAGAGTTTGTCAAGGACCAGTCCTGTCTGGTTCTCAGCTGGCTTGCAAATAAAGTGATATTTCTACTGCATATGACTCTTGGACATTTTTGAAACTGTTTATTTAAACCTTTATTGGTAATTACTCTAAGGGACAAAAGAAACTTAGATTTAGCAAATCTGAGGTTAATTCAACCAATTTAGGCCAAGTGGATTATTCCTTCAGTTCCCAAAGTGATTATCTGGTTTGATTGTCTCCGTTTGTTTGACCCATGTTAGCTAAAACTCTATTTCCTTTTTTGTTTTCCTTTGAAGACATGATGTTGATAAGCCCATCTAGGTGGGAATATGGGACTCATTAAAATGTGATTGAGTTAGCTTAAAATATTTTCTATTTGGTATTCTTTATGGTATTAGAGACAGATGCCCTGAGAAAATTTTGTTTATATTTGTTTATATGGTGAGGATTTAAATACTTGGTACCCATATCTAAGGTAACAGTCAGCCTTGATTGAATCCACTTGATATAATATGAGGTCATATAATCTACCACAACACATTAAGATGGTAAAGGCCAACAATGAGATTAGTCCAGGGAGAAAAAAAAAAAAAAACAACCAAAAAAAACAAAAAACAACTGAAACCTTATTTTTGTTTACTAATTCTAAAATCTAAAGATAATTCTTTATACTTCTGCATTTAATCTGGGGTGTATAAAAAGCCCATGAAATCTGATATTATGCTTTACAGTAGGCATCTAATTAATTTATGCTTTCTGTTTCTTCTCTATTCTGTCGTCTATCTGTGTGAAAGATCTTCACATGAAATGTTGAGAAACTTGCACAATTACACCTCTGATGGACAAAGTTTAATGCCTAACATCAACAGACTCTAAACAAACAGGGTGAAAAATAGTTTCTTAACTGCCTTGCAA
Source organism: Psammomys obesus (assembly GCF_907164565.1). Lineage (NCBI taxonomy): Eukaryota > Metazoa > Chordata > Mammalia > Rodentia > Muridae > Psammomys > Psammomys obesus. The sequence goes on along the minus strand of NW_026587216.1, from coordinate 40,188,070 downwards.
TGTCTTTCTACAATGGAAATAATACTTGCTGATATCACGAAAGGCAGTGACATTTTGTTTCCTTTACTCCTGATCTTTCTACTGTTGAGTTTAATTATTCTACCTTCTTGATTTTAAATTGTGCTGCCATGGTGCTGAAGACAATCACCTTTAAACTACCAAGAGATAGATTCCAGGAGAGGGGAAACCATTGTCTTTAGTTGTACACTCACTGCTGAAGCTACCACAGATAACTCCTAACCCATGACCACACAGACAGCTTGTTTAAAAGGTCACTAATGCCCCCCCCCAATAGACTTGAATTTGTGAGGCAGATTTGTGGGGAGGTTGTGGGGTAAAATATAGTTGTATGCATCACAAAACTGTCTAAGAAGAAATTTAATTAATAAAGATAAATAAATAAGACCGCATTGAATCAATTGCATATTAATAATGTTACAATGATCTAGTCCTTTAAAAAGTGGCTTGTTTCCTTCTGAGTGTTTTTTAGGTTTATCTTCTCATTAGACGTGAACTCCAAAGTCTCTTTGCTGGGCCTTATGATACTATTCTTCTTTCTGTATCCATTATCAACTTGTCTTTAATCCAAAAGGATCAGGCAAATAAAATAAAGTTTGTGTAATAGTAAAGAGGTTTTAGTTGAATAGCGTTGTGCGTTCCTTATAAAATATTAGAATTTTTCATTTTACGAATTTCTATTTCATGTGTATGCAAGTTTTCCTGCATGTATGTAACTACACCACATACATGCTTGGTTTGCAAAGAAGCCGTAGTAGGGCATCAGATTCCCTGAAATTGGAGTTATAGCCTGTTGTGAGCTGCTGTGTAGATGCTAAGACCCAAGCCTGGTCCTGTATAAGAGCAGCAAGGGCTCTTAACCTCCAGGTTATCAGTGCAGCCCCGGAAATTCTAACAATAGATAAATGCTCCCTGAACACAGCCAGGGCCTGACCTGAAGAGCTGTGAGGGCGAACAAAGTGACTGTGCATCTGAGGTCTTTGTTCTCAGCTACACAACATATACCACGTAGGCTAGTATCTGTGGAATGGTGGTTTCTCCCCTCATCTGTCTCCTGAGTGAAGTAGGACTGTTTCCACAAACAAAGATCTTAATGGGTTCACGTCACTTCTGAAACAGGAACAGTTTGGGAAGAGAATGTTTTTGTCAGCTCCTGAACAATGAGCTCTACCACTTCCCGGAGACATGAAGAACCTGTTTATTATAAAGCAAGGACTTTATAATAATATCCTCATTGCCCAAGACACTCTCCCCACCATTTCCTGTGGCAGATTTGTTGTTAGGTTTCAAGGTATAAAAAAAAAAAAAGTCGTAACTAGACTCTAACATTTCTAGATAAGATTAGGGAAAACTCACTCACTCTTATAAAATGCATTTTTTTTTTTTTTTTTTGAGCAAAGAGAGGAAATTGGGCCCATCTCTGAACTGGCTTCTGACCCATAAAGAAGGATGTGCTGCCCTGATAGGGAGGGGTTAGGGCCGGCCATATCCTCAGGCACCTTGCAGTTCAGGCCTCCCAAGGCTGCAGGTGGAAGCCTGTGGCTGACGATGTGACTCAGAAGTGGTGGCCAAAATTCCAAAATCTGTTCTAGCTGGCAGGTGGTCGAGGTACTGAAAGGGCCAGGTCTTGACAGCAGGGGAACCTGGGCCAAAACCTGAGGGAGTCTTAGCATGGAAAAGCTGACACTTGGCCTGGAAATCAAATTCCAGGCACATGTGGCAATGTGGCTGCTGTTTTACAAGAATGCTCCGGAAAAAGTCACAGGAGCTGCCAGGCCCAGGTCATCCGCATCCTGCCCTGGCTCTACCCAGGGTCACGGGCGGGAGAGCACTGGACTTTCCTCTCCAAACTTACTGTGTCTTGACTGAAGTGTTCACGTTGCAGCCATCCCTCTGCTGTCCCCTTAGCACTGTCCGAGTTCCTCTAGTGCAGAGGTTCATTGTGTACCATGGACTGTCTTTCACTGTTGGTAGCACTCACTATCATCTCAAAACCGTGTCAGACACATCAAACAAAATACCCAAGATTATAAAGGAAACAAGATTTTTGTTGAAGTTGAATTATAAAATCATTTTAAAGTTTATGATATTAAAAACATTTTTTTTTCTGATGTTTTGGGAACAAACCTAGGGTTTCACATATACTGGAAAAGTGTTCTGCCGTTGAATGAAACATCAGCTATAAAAACAGACAGTTTATGAAATAGAGAAACGTGTGTGTGTGAGTGTCTACAGCTGATCACTAAATTCACTAAATAAAGCTGAATCACAAGATTCAGTGTGAGATGAAATAGCTGATATCATTTCAAAGTAGTGATGAGTGTGGAGATTATTTCATAATGTCACAGAAATGTGGTGTGGAGATACCTGATTTCCCATTGGTGGCAATAGGCACAGATAACTACTAGTATCACTGAAGTTTGTTGTATAAGATTCATATTGAAGTGCATACTTAATTTTTGTTACAAATTAATAAAATCAAGAAGTAATCGATTTTCTTCAATTTCATGCACCTCCCAGGTTTAGAACCCCTGAAAGAGTGTTGGTTTTCCATGTTGGCTCGTTAGCCAACTAGTCTATTCTAGACTTCTAGGTTATCTAGGAATCTGGGATGTCCACTTTATGATGGCATTATGATTTGACATGGCACAAGAAAGGGGTTGAACACTTTTAAGAGCCTTTCATGTGCAAAAAGCTATATTGGAGTTTTCTCAAAATTTAAGTTCCACAACTTTGCAAAGTACAGTTGTTCTCCTTATGCTGTATTGGTGAAGAAATACTCCGACATTACTCAGATAACTTAGCCAAAGTTGAGCCTAGTGAGACCAGAAACAAAACATAAACCCAGATGCTTACTCTACGCTAATAGTCTTTCTCAGCAAGTGTGTGTGTGAGTATGTGTGTGCTTGTATGGATATATAATTTCTTGATTCATTTAATCACAGGCCTAAATTCATGTATCTGACAGGCTTATCAGTTTTCTATACAACAGAGTGATTATACCCACAGACTCTAGCAGCAGACTTCCTAACGCCTCTGCTATTTGCTTAAAACTTTGGGCAAGCTGCTTAACTCTTTGAGTCTCGTTTCCTCCATCATGAGTTAATTCAGGCAAATGTTAGCTATTATTTGGACAATTCACATGAAAATATTTCCTCAGCTCATGGCCATGTTTATGTCCATTAAATTTTCCTGTCTTCAGTCTCGTCCCATTTGTTGATGCTCTTCTTCATAATAAAACTAGTCTAGATTTCTTTGCTTAAAATGGCTTAGTAATCCTCTGCTGAGTTCAGGACAAGGCCTAAACTCAGCTCAGCAACTTAAGCCTCTTCACGATCTTACTTGTCCCTGTTTTCCAATTATTCTTTCATGTTCTTTCCTTTGTATTCCAAACATACCACATTATTTGAATTTTCTGAGGGTCTCACCTTCAGTAGCAAATACTACAGAATAGTAGTCATTTTCTCATCCTTCCCTACTGTAAATGTCAAATGTATGTCAAATGTCAAATGTCAAATGCTGACCCATAGCAGGTGATCTTTTGAGAAAACTAGTTCCTTCTTAAGTTCTTGGGATAGTAAATATTTTTGGTGAATGCATTCAGAAGAGTTGAGATAAGCCAACCATTGATACTTATCTGGGCAAATTTTATTCTGACAGCTGGTGTCACCATTCAGTTTATTGGAAACTGATGGAATCTGAGACAGGAATAATTAATATTATTGTCTCTGGTTTTTGATAAGTAAAGTTGCGATTCCTGAAATTACCATATTCAACTTGATCATGAAGAGAGCTCAGGATAATGGCAAAGAAGGAAAATTGAAACAGTGTGAACCCTTCGTGATTCTATGGAGTCATTAAGTGAACTCTTGCAACCTTCCAAGCCATGGGAGATATGGCTTCGTTGTCTGAAACCACTTGCCTGGTTTTCTGTTTCTGATTTCCTGATATGTTCTCTTCCCAGAAGTCCTTTGAACTTTTTTTCCCCCACAGGCTTTTGTTTCTTATACTACCTATTTTTCACCTGAGCATCATGTACATACTAAATCTCCTATCCTCTTTCTGCTAAGGGTGGCAGCCTAGTCAGCTAAATAAAAACCAAATTTAGCTGAGAAGTTTTCAATTGCTGTAGTTTTTATGATTGAGGAAAAGCATATTTGACTGTCATGCCTTATTTAATGAGCTTGAGGTAAGACACATTCAGAAAAGGTCCAAAGTTCTTCAGAGGTATCAATACTAGCTCTGAAACAATATCACAAATTGTCCAAGTCCTGAGTCCTCCAAGTGAGCAGAAGAGACCTGTATATAGTAAGCCATCGTAGTTAGGTTCTCTATTAGCCACAGCGAAACACATTCTTTAAGTATACAATTATACTCAACCAATATTTATCACATATTAAATAAAACAGTGTTTTAGTTTTCTCATTGATAAAAAGTAATGTCTAAAGAAACTTGTGCTGTTGGTAAATGAGTATGCAGAAAGTGTAGAGGTCCATTCTCTATAAAAACCGAAAACTCAGGTAAATTATAAATAGAAAAACGTTTGAACTATGAAGATAAACTACAGTTCTAGACAGGGAAAGATTGTTTTGAGATGAAAATCACAACTAAACGAAAACTAAGTGAATGGGTTTAGTAACAGATTGGTTGTGGCAGATGAAAGGGATTACTGACCTGAAAGTCAGGTCAACAGAAACACAACACAAACGGAAACACAAAGAAAAAGAATGGAAAACTGTTACATAAAAGGCAATAGAAAGTATTCAGATATATGCATAAATGGTATTTCAAAATGAGAGGAGACAGAATATCAAATTGGTAACAGCTAAGCATTTTTTTTAATACTGAAGAAAAATATTAATTCACACATTCAAGAAACTTGGCGAACGTCAAGAAGGATAAATGCATAAATGACCATATGCAGACACTGAATCATCCAATGTTTGCAGTAAGATACCTTAGCAGAAGCGTTAACTAAGAAGGAACTAAATTCAGAGAAATAGAAATGATTTACCTCTGACTTTTCCAGAGAAACAATGAGAACCAGAAGATAAAGAAGTGATCTCTCTTTAAAGGACCAAACTAAGGAAAGGAAAAAGTTCTCTTTAAGGGTCAAAAAAGGATGGATATATTCTCAGAAGTGATCAGGGTTCCTTAGTTACTGGTAGGTGTTCTCCACAAGAAATACTCAAGGGTCTTTTATTCATACAAAAGAAAATGATTTTAGATAGATAAGTGAAAGATTTAGAGTTAAAAGTGGAGTATCAGAAAGAGTGGATAAACATACTTAAATAAATATATAATATATGTGAGGAGATCAATGCTGGCTACATAAAAACAGCTATAATAATATCTTTTGAAGTTTCAAATACGTGAACCACTGAAAGAGTCTACCAAGAAGGGAATAGGATAAACTTATCACGAGCGCTCTGCACAGGTATAAAGTAGTAAAGGCTGACAGTCTTTAGACTCTCGCATGTGGAGGCTCTGACGTGGCTTATGACAATAAGGTCTGGAGTAGTAAAGAAAAGCAGAGCAACGCACGTAGCTAACACATGGGAGAAGAGAAAGTGGAATAACCAAAGTATGTCTGACTGAGCACCACAAACACTGAAGACCACAACTAGAGAAAACCCCAAGCCCTGCTCTCTCACGTGTCCTTCGCAAGTTGTCTCATCACCCCTTAGGGGACTCAGTCCCTGACCTCAAGTCAGGTGCTGTCAAGACTTATTAGGAACTTACTTCTGTGCCAACAGAAGAGGAGCAACAATAGAACGGTCAAGAGCACAGACTGGAGACAGATTTTCCGAGTTCCAAGCCCACCCTGTCACTTACTTTTAACTTAATGATTTAATTTCCTAAATTTAGTTTCTTCACTTAAAATGATTCTAGGTTTGCTATTAAAATTGTTTTCATCCTTCTTTCGACGTAACGTTGATTCCAGGTAAAACAGCAGATAGAAGCAGCATCTGAGAAAAGTGGCTAAATATAATTAAGGGAAGGAGAAATGCTAGGCCTGCTAGACCAACCACCCACTCTGCCCACCCCACGATCTTCTGAACCCCTAAGGAGCTGTGGCTGTACATGTCAGTGAATGGCTCTCCCGTAAGGCCCACCACCGTTGCTGCCGTTGCCATGACCACCCTGTTCATCTTCCTTGAATGCTTCTGCCAGGGAACTACTATACAAGACTGGAACCATCAGTAAACTCCCGTGAACAGACCCCCGCGACTCTGGCTACCATTGCTACTGGGCCTCAACCATCTCACTCCCCCTGCTGCTCAGCGTTGTTGTTGGCTGTGAAAGGCTCACAGGAATCACGTTGAGTTTCAGAAAGAAAGAGAGATCCAAGTTGGTGAAAGCAAACACAGAGGACAGACGAGAGGAGAGTGAGGGTGAGGGTATGAAGTGTCGCCGGGAAACCTGGGAAAAAGACTGCCAGCCAGAAAACATGACTCTCCCCCACAGTGTCGCCAAGGTTGAGCTACCTGGAGTCACTGAGGAAGGCTGTGGAGCGCAGCTGTATGTTGGCATATAAAGACACCTGGTTAGTCAGCCTTTCCCTTCAGAGCCGGCATCCCAGGAAGAACTTACAGAAAGCCCAATCTCTAAGTCACTGAAGGAAAATTGTACTAGGTTAGGGCATGAGAAACTCAACTCTGGCCAGGAAGTTCTGGAAGAGAGTTATCTGCATTCACAGAAATCCCTCATCCAGCTAGGTACAGTGATGAGCTCCTGAGACTAACAGTCTTACTCTCTGACCTGTGAAGACCTATATAGATGAGACTCTAATAGCACAGAAAACCTGTCTTGTCCCATTGAGGAAAACAGTCGGACTAAGAGCATAGTGCCTCCCGTGGCATGCTACTGTCTTAAATTTCTCTTTTAACTTTCAGTTGCTTTGCTTTATCTAAATTTGTTGGTATTGCTATTTATAATTTTGTACTTTCAATGCTAAGCTATTGTAGTTTAACATCTATCTGAGCATTTATTAGATTTCTGTTGTAGAGATGGACTTTCTTGTCAAAAAACAAAAACAAAACAAAACAGAACAGAACAGAACAAAAACAAGAATGAGAAAAAGGGTTTATTTGGAACCATATTCCCAGAGGGATAGGGTCCACTGTGACAGAGAAGGCCTGGTGACATGCCAGGAATACGTGGTGGCAGGAGCAGGCAGCGGCTGATTGATCACCTATTCATCCTCACTCAGGAAGCAGAGATGAGGAGTGGCAGGAACAGGAAGTGGGCACCAACCTTTAAACTCTCAAAGCACACCCTCAAGGACACACTTGCTCCAGCAAGGTTCCAGCTCCTGAAAGTTCTGTAACCTTCCCAAACAATGCCACAAACTCGGGGCCACATGTGTGAATACGTAAGCCTATTTGGGGGGGGCATTCATCATTCAAAGCGCCACAGTCACACATGCACACAAAAGACTTCCGTGACCATCCCTTGCAGCATCTGCACAAAAGTCTCTAGACACTCCACTACCTCTCATGCCTCCAGCCCCAATTTCCCTTATCGTTCATATTTTATGCCACTCTTTCTCCCTGTCTCTATTCAGCTCTCACCCCAGTGCTCACATACTAGTACAATTAAAGAGAGCACTGCGCCCTGTATTGCAGTAATCGGAATGTTGCCCCCAGGGAGAGACAAGACCCCTCGATGATTCATGCAATCTCATTTTAAAAGGGGAGTACTAGAACAGAGAGGTTAGGCCCCAGGGGTTCGCTCCCAGGGAAATGTTTTCCCAGTTTCATCAGATGCTGCTGCAACTGTGGTAAGAGCGAGCCAGGATGCATCTTGAGGTGGCATCCAGGTGGTGTTTTGTTTTGTAGGCGCGCATGCACACACACACACACACACACACACACACACACACACACAAAATAACAACAACAAGAAACCAAACAAAAAAAAAAAAACCCCAAAACTACAGAGACAATACAGGCTTGTGCAAAAGTTCCAGAGATCTCCAGGTATCAGGCAACTAACACACAGGTTGGAATCTCAGCAAGGAGTCTGCAGGAGGCGATTGCATGAAGCTGTGAAGATAAAACCTGCATCACGATGGAGATCCCAGGGTTATTTCCGAGAGTAAGTGTGTTAGTTAGTGATTCATTGCTGGGAAGAGACAACATGACCAAGACAACTCTTACAAAGGCAAACATTTAATTGGGGGCTGGCTTACAGTTTCAGAGGTTTAGTCAATTATCATCATGGTGGAAAGCATGGCAGCATGCAGGCAGACATGGTGCTGGAGGACCCAGCATCTTGATCTAAAGATGGCCAGGAGGAGACTAGATCATAGCACAGGATATACATTACCATTCCAAAATATAGAGAAGGAATCATAGTAAGGAAATACTGGAGCAAAACAAGACCAAAAACCAGTTGGGCAAACTCCAAATCTCCAAGTCTGGTGTCAAAATGCTCTTCAGATCTCTGACTCTTTTCAGCTTTTCTGACTGCAACTCATGTCCTTCTCTTGGACTGGTTCCATTCCCTGTTAGCAGCTTTTCTCAGCAGGTATGCCATGGCTCTGGCATCTCTAACCTCTTGGGGTCTCCATGGTAATCCAGGCTTTACCTTCAAAGCTTCACATAATGGCCTCTCTGAGCCTTCATGCAAGAACACCCTGATACAAGCCTGGCCTCAGTGACTTTCCTTACTCACAGAGGGAGATTCCATTCAGACAGTGGCCTCTCTGGTCCTTCATTCAGGAATACCCTTGCCACACATCTGGCCTCAGAGACTTTACTCAGTCTTATAGAGAGATTCCATCCTTGACTCTAGCCAGAACCACATGGCTGAAGCTGCTAAGTTTTGCTGCTTGCTAGGACCGGAACATGCCCCACTTGTTCAATTTCATCTTCACCAGCTTTCTCTTTTCGATGTTCCTTCACTCCCTAAGCTTGACTGTTCACCACTCCCTTAGTTTCATTTAGTATCTGTAATTTGTTTATCTCCTTGATCACAGGATTTAGCTCCATTCCACTTTCTGGTGCCCTTTTAATTCTTGAAATATATATTTTCTACTTTTTTTTTCTCAGCTTGCAACACATTTGATCAAAACTCTCTTCATAAGAGTGACCCACAGGAAAGAGACTATGCTAGGCTGTTTTGAGATTTTATTTGTCAATTCAGTTAATCCAAATCTCTTTACTTTAGCTTCTGGCAGACTCTTCAGACAAGGCAGAAAACAGCCATATTCTTCACCAAAATATCACAAGAACAATCTCTAGGCAACAGACTAAGATTCTTTTCCTCTGAAGCCTCTTGGGCCAGGTCCCCGCAGTTCAAATCACCTTCAGCACCACCATCTTACATATGTCTACTAGTATGGCCTACTAAGCCTCACTTAAAGCATTCCACTGCTTCCCAAAGTCCCCAAGTCCACCTTCCTCCAAACCAAAGCATAGTCAGGTCTATCACAGCAATACCTCAGTGCTCGATAACTTCTGTCTTAGTCAGGGTTTCGTTACTGTGAAGAGATGCCATGAAGAAGGCAACTCTTATAAAGGAAAACATTTAATTGGAGATGGCTTACGATTTCAGAAGTTCAGTATGTTATCATCATGGTGGGGATCATGGCAGCATGCAGGTGGAACTGGAGGAGTCCAGAGTTCTACATCTTGATCTGAAGGCCTCCAGGAGAAGACTAGATTTTTCTTTTTTTTTTTTTTCCACACTGGGTGTAGTTTGCATCTGAGACCTCAAAGCCCCACCTCCACAGTGACACATTTCCTCCAACAAGGCCACACCTACTCCAACAAGGCCACACCTCCTAATAGTACCACTCTCTATGGGCCAAGCATTCAAACACATGAATGTAAAGGGGCCACACCTATTCAAAATACCACACCAGGGATGTGGGATTTTCATCAAGGACAGCTACAGTCATGGAATAGAGAAAGAACAAAAAGGAGGCTTCATGAGCTATGGGTAGCAGACCTGGAAGTCAGGGATATCTATGCACATTTGAACTCAGACAACACTATGAGCAGGGCAAGGAACGGTGAAGCTTGACACTCATACTGAGGGGTTTACACCTTCCTTTGCTCTGCTTTTGCCTTTTTAGATCATTACTCCTTCCTTTGGGGCTGTGTTTAGTCTCTGTGTAGGACCATATAGCATTAAAACCAACACACAGGCACCCACAGTTAAGAGATTGCCTTGAGTCTTAGAAGACACTTTGAATTTGATACTTTTGCACTGTACTGGAACTGGAAAACTATGGAGGCTTTTGAAGTTGATCTGAATGCATTTTGTATAAGATGCCCATAAGCCTGTGGGGCGGTCAAGGTTAGAATGTGATGTTTGGATGTAACATGTCTCACAGAGGCTCATGTAGCTCACTGCTTTGCCCCCAGCTGGTAGCATTGCTAGGGAACCTTCAGGAGGTGAGGCTTAGGAGGAAATGGTCACTGGGGACAGACTATGAGGCTTATGGCTCCTGGTTGGTCAGATAGATATGAGTAAGCTTCCACATGACCATGCCACCATGGCAAGAGCCATTGCCACTACCATGAATCCACCCATGCCTTTGTCACACGAAACAGAGCTAAAGTAAGTCCTTTCCATACATTGCTCTGCTGGGTGTTTTGTTCCAGTGACTAAGTAACTGGTACACAGGTCATATACATACCCATTGTGAAGGTGCTTATGAGCTCCCAGACTTTAGAGAATCCCTTGTCTTTTTAATCATGTGAAGCTCTTTCCTCTTTGGCTCCTGTCCTAGCCAGATTGCTTCCACCAAGCTTCCATTTGTTTGGGTCTTACAAGCCAAAAGTCCATCCTGGTGATTGCCCTCAGTGTTTCACATGTCCACATCTGTGCTCATCATGTTGTTCTTGATCTTAAAAACCCTCCAGCATAACCTGGTAGTTGAGGGGTGGGTTGCTTATTCCTTTGTGTTCTCATGTGGTCCCTTTCTGCGGACTTTTCAGATAGTTTCTGGACTTGCCTCTTTAACTGACAGGTTTTGAGATCTTGACTCACTTGAACAAGTTGGGATTAGGTGTTTAAGAAGTTTAACTTTGGTGTCAATCTGCCTGGGTTTGAATACTGGCTCTGTTTTCTAATTAATTGCATTTTATAAAGTCTCTTTAATTCTAAGTTTCTTTATCTGCACACTGTACAATGAAGCTTATCTCATGGGATTGTTGCAAGAGCTCAACTCAGTCACCTGTGAAGTGCTGAGAAATAACATGGCATGAAATCATTCCTTAGCAAATATGCTCTGACATTGTAATTGTGTCTGCTGTCATCTCTGAATAGTAATCTCTAACCCAGAATATGACACATAGTATATCCTTGATAAAAATGTAGTACATTTTCCCCAACTCTATACACTGCCAGAAAATTTTACCCCGAGATACACATAGATAGATGTACACATACTATTGTATTTCCCTCGGAACTAGAATTCAGAAACCAGGCTGTGGGTAGTATTACTTCCCTCACAGGGGTCCATTTCTGATCCTCAAGGGAAAACTGCCCTCACTCAGACTGCCCAGCTAGATTGGAGTAGTTCTAGAACTGTCTCCATGGCATTTGTCATAAAGCACTGGTAGGTAGGAGGACACTTATGGTTTAAAAGTCTTAACTGGTGTTTCTTGATTGCTCTGTTTGAGTAAGTTTTCGTATAATTTCAGTCACCTCTATGCTTTGACCAAGAAAGATAAAGCCTGTCTTTCAGCAAAAATGATTTATCTTCAAATTTTATAGCATTAGAATTTGATGTGAATGTCACAAGATTCTGTCTTTGTACTGATTGATTCTAGCCTGGTTTTGTCGCCTCGCTGTGCCAAAATCTCCTAGACTCAATTAACTAGGAAGTTATTTTATTTTTTACATATTTTGTCTGAGGTTCAGAGTACTTATTTATATTTGTGAGGAATTTTCTTTCTTTCTTTTTTTTTTTTTTTTGTAAAATGAAAGGCAAATATTTAAAAAATGTATCCCTATGGTGATGTCACTTTCAAGGGAAAACATACTTGGGATGTGAAGTATTCCCATCAGGAACTCCAAGATCTTACATCTGTACTTTTAACCCCAAGGGGTTATCAAATGATAGTAGTTGATTGTAAAAGGGACGATTTCTAATGGGGTGTTGGCAGGCAGGCTGGCCAACAGTCAGAGGTCAGTGCATAAATATTTATAGAGGAAATGAACACTTCATTTTTGCTTTCACTATCAAACAGCTTTCACAAATGTGCAAAGAAAGACTAATGCTGAGGATTAAGACACTTTGTACATGAGAAAATCCAGATATCCATAGCCCTGTTGGAATCGTACGTGGTGTCAAATGCCAACATGTAGCTGCATGATGTGGGCTATCTATGGGATTTTCATAATTCAAGAGAAGATATCCTAAATAAACAAGCCAAGCCAAGCCAAGCCAAAAGAGTTTAGAGAAACGTGCATCATACGACAGAGTCAAACACAAAGAAGGCGGCTTTTAGAATGTGGGGATTTTAACCACCAAGCAACACGGAATTCACTAGGGAATTCAAGATGTTTGCCAGTGTCACACTAAGCAACACAACCTTTTAATTCCCTTTAGATCAAAGATACATTGTGCCAAGGCCCTTTATCTGCTACTCTTGCCCAGTGTCAGATATGCAAAACCATTAGTGCAGCTGGGTAAGGACAGAGGAAAGTGAAACAGAAAATGCTTTAGTTTTAGGTGGTCCTTGGCTCATCGGGAAGGAGTGCTGAGCAGAATTTTAAAGTGAAAAAGATTTCAGTCGGACGCCCTAGCTTGGTCCTTATTGGCTCTGCTGTACCCACATGTCTCCCAACTGCATTCTTCTTCTTTTGTAAAATGGGGACACTCTACAAGGTCAATGTGAGGACTAAATGGAATTGTGACAGTTAATCCTTTAGTACACTTCCTGGCATAAGACCATTATTCCAAAATAGTAGTTATTGTATTATGGAATTAATGACAAGAGGATAGGGTCACCTTTTATTTCATTCAGTTCACGTAGTGCAACCTGATTTTTCTGAGAGTGTTGACAAGTGTTCTCAGGGACCAGTGTCAATGTTTTCAAGCCTAATGGGAGAGCCAGAAGAAGGCAGACAGCAGACGTCTAAGCTATAAAATAAAAAAAAGAGAGAGAGAGAGAGAGCTGTTTAGGCCAAGAACTGCCCAACCCCAATGGCTGTGGGTCTGGCTTACACAATGGTTGATGTTGACTCTGATTCATTACTATGGGGAATGACTGCTTCAAGAAGGACTAGTCTCTGGTGATGGCAGAAGAAATGAGAGTTCTGGGATAAGTCACAGAATAAGCACATCAGGCCACAGGGGACTTCAGATTCCTGCCAGACAGCTGACTTCTTTCATTACACAGATTGAAAGGCTATCGTTGAGGATTTATGACTCCACTTCTAAGTCAGAGGAAAATACAATAGTAAATAGCCTATGAATGTCTGCTTTGGGTAGCAGTAGGAAAACCATAAAACGTAAATTTTATGTAGATTATCTTTTTATGCTCATCTTTGGGAAAACTTGTCACAAAGACTTCTCCATGTGTGTCACAACTAGCTGACAAGAAACAAGATAAAACTGCCTGGGTTCTCAGTAGGTTGAAGAAAACTCACCTTTGACATAATTTATTACTTCCTGGTTAGTGATTGCTTCCTAATTTTATTTTGAGCTAAGCATTTTTACATAGAAGAATGTCAACTCAGTCAAGTACTGTTTGTTAGTCTTTTATATGCCTGAACCACTCCATAAATATACGCTAGATCTATTCACAATCGGGTGTCAAAGAGTCAGACCAAAACTAAGTCGTGCTGTTTATATTAACTCTGTAGAACACTTATCCTCAGAATCAGTATTCAAAAGATGCAGTGATCATTCAACAAAGCCAGCTGGGCCTTTATCTCGCAGAGCTCATTAATAGGAAAATCCAAGGTGACATGCTTCCTCCTATAAGTGCGTATGAGTTCCCGCTATAAATATATATATATGTGTGTGTGTATAGTTAGAAGGGAATATCAGTGTAGTCTGATTTTAATAAAGTAGCGGTGTTATGAAAGATTCAATTCCTCATAACATTGTCTTGTTACATTTTCAATGTGCTGCCTTTACAGTGAAGATAATACAAACTGAGATGAACGATGCAAATTCCTTCTTTAGTAAAGACTGTCTGGTGACACCTTAGGATGCTTAGAATATTTGGAATCACAGTGTATGAGCATCATGTCATAGGGAAAGTAGAAGAGTGTGGGGAAAAAGTTGAGGCCACCATGTGCTAATTAACCTCTCGCTACTGTGACAAAATACTTAAATAAGTCAGCTTTCAATGAGGAAGGGTTTATTTTGGCTCATGGTTGCAGAGGTTTCAGGTCATGGTTGATCTACTCCTTGTAATTTTTGGCATATGTTGAGGCAGAACTTCATGGTAGTGGGTGTATGATGGAGCCAGCTCACTTTATGGTGAAAACAGAAAACATAAGGGCAAGGGCTGGAGCCTGCTAAACCCATGGCAAGTACCACAAACTGAGAAAGTCTTAAAAGTAACTCCTAGGCATATATCCAAAAGACGCTCAAGTATACAACAAGGACATTTGCTCAACCATGTTCATAGCATCTTTATTTGTAATAGGCAGAACCTGGAAACAACCCAGATGTCCCTCAGTTGAGGAATGGACACAGAAATGTGGTACATTTACACAATGGAATACTACTCAGCAATTAAAAGTAACAGAAGCATACTCTCTCACATTTCTGGGGATCAGGAGTCAAGGTTTTAGAAGAGGTCATTCTGTTTGGGCACGTGTCAGAAGAATTTGTCTCACGCTTCTCCTTCCTCTTTGCTCCTTGTTTTGCAGATGGATCACTCCAACCTCCCACACCCTCCTATAGGTGTCCTATAGGAACACCTGGTGTTGCATTTATGGTCTATCCTAATCCAGGATGACCTCATCTCCAGACTTTGTATTTATTTCTACATAGACCATGCATGAGTATGCATGTGTGTGAAGGCACATTTGAATCTGTATTCACCTGAGTCAATTCCATCATAGTGTTATTGGTCTCTTTTATTCCTTATTTCTTGCTTCCTCCTTTTTTGCCCCCTTTCAGAATAACCAAACATATTTGAGTATCATTTAACCTCCTTTATTATCCATTCAGGGATAACTCGTTGGATTGTGGGTATCCTTGCATGTTTTCTCTAGGTAGCATTAAAACATGAATCCGTCATTTAATAGTCTACATTAAATTGATATAGAGCCTCTTAATCTAAGTTGTCACAACCTTAAAATGATACAGCCCTCTCATCCTTTATTGTTGTCCTATCACAATTTTGAGTTTAGAAATCAATGCTTTAAAGAATAGATTAAGAACAACCAAGTATTTATTCACCTATCTGCTATTTGCCATTTTTTTATTTGCTCCCATCTACTTTTCAGCTGGTATTATTCTCTTGTAACTACAGGACTAGAAATGTGTACTCTCTACTTTCTTTGATCTGAAACGGTCATTAGTTAATTGTTTTTTTTTTTGCAATTAATATACATTATTTTATTACAAATTTAAAAAAAAAA